>NW_008356258.1:1897296-1945475 GCF_000622305.1 Nannospalax galili
CTTCCCCCCTTTCTTCCTCCTCCCCATCTCCTCCTCTTCTTCCCCCCTTCCCCTTTCAGTTCTTCTTTCTGTTACAGTGAGATTGAACCCAGGACCTTATTCATGCTAGGTAAGCCCTCTCCCACAGAACCACTTCCAGTGTGTGTGTGCAATGTATAATGATCAGATCAGGGGAATCCATTTATCTGTCACCTTAGACATCATCATGTCTTTTGGTTGAGAACATTAAAAAGCCTCACAGATGTTTTGAAATATTCGATGAATTGTTTGTCAGCTATAGTTATCCTACTGTGTTACATATCATTAGAAAGTCTTCTTCCTATCCAGCTGCACCCCTGTGCCCACATGTTATCCTTTCTACCCCACTCCCTGCCCCTGCTTCTTAGACTGGTAACTAATAGTCTATTCTTTACTTCCTTGAGGTCACCTTTTATTTTTGATTTCTATCTACTTTACATAAAATTGACAGTCTCATGTTTTATAGATATTAAAAACTCTAAATAATCACTTTTATTAATGTTATTTTTTCTGGGAGTTTTCACTCATTGATTTACTTATATACCTTCTCAAAGTCTTGTGGGAATGTGCCCCAGGCCCTAGGGGTGGAAATGTAAATTGATAGGGCACTGGGAGAAGATTTGGCAATAGGTATCTGGAGACATAGAGTCTGTAATTGCTTTTATTCTTTTTCTAAATTTCATCATGAAAAAGCCAGAAATCCAAACAAAATAGTAGGCATTAAGTCATACATTAAAGAGTGTTTCCAGTGGTGAAGAATTAGTGTAAGCTAGGAGTTTCTAATAAGAGAAGATTATATAAATATGGAGTATTCATGTAGGAGAACTGGAAACTATGAAAACTGGACTTTTGGGGGGTAAGGGTGAGAATTCAATGACTTAGAACAGGATACTGTACTCAGGATACAGTATTGAGAGAGGCAAGAATCAAGATTGAATGTATACACACACATATATTATGTTCCTAATTTAAAAAAAATTGACACAATTACTATAATGCTAAAAAAAAGACTGCCAAGAAATATTGAAACCTTAAAAACTGTTTATATATTGTGGTGCTATGGCTGATTTTTATTATCATATGCTTTCTATACTTTTTCTGTTGTGACTACATATTGTTTTGTAATTTTAAAATGAATTCAGTTAAAAGTAAGGATTTGTTTACTATTTTAATGATCAATTGCTATTTTGTGTTTAATGTGAAAGCTGATTTAATTTTTTTTTTTGAGACACAGTCTTATTTTGTAGACCAGACTAGTGTGGGATTCATTATGTAGCTCAGACTGTTCTCAAACTTGCAATGATTTTTCTACCTCACCTCCCTAGTGCTTGGGATTATAGTTATGAGCCACCTTATTTTAAGGAGTGTAACTGTTATTGTGCCACCCAGGCTGGTCTTCAACTCCTGGGCTCAAATGCTCTTTCTGCCCGAGCCTTCTGAGTAGCTGGGACCATGAACATGAGACATTCTGAGTAGCTGGGATCATAGACATGAGCTGTTGTACCTTGCAAAGTTGAAATTTTGATGTTGTTGCTTTAATCAAAGAATTATAAATACATGGCAGATAAAGTCTATATGGCTTGTGATTTATATATTAGACATATTTTCCTGCATTCATTTAGAAAGATTTTCTCTATTTTTCCCTAGTTATTTAGACCTTACCTAATGGAATCTAGTAACCTGAAATTTTAAAAAAGTTAATTTTTTTTTTGCTAAGGCATATACTGATGTTATTGAAAACAAATACACCATGAAGTTTAAGTTCCACTGAGTAGCCATGTCGTGGTACACCCTTACCACATTTCACATATCGTTTCTAGGATAATCCTATTGAAATATGAGTATATTTTTGCTTTAGTGGCAAATCTGAGGCACTGTGGTATGTGTGAGTTTCATTCAAGACCCTTACAGGAGACAGAGTGTTCCAGTGACCTATATTTCATGCAGACTGTGTAGCCAGGAATAGATATAGTTTGGAGATATGTTACAGAATGTTAGAATAGGAGGGAGAATATGAACATGCTAAATATAACCCATAGTACTGTCAGTTAACACACAAACCAAATCCTAAATCAGTAATATTTATCTTGGAATTTGTGATTTATGGACAAGAATAGAAGGTTTAGGGTATATCCAGGGGGATGGGCACGTTCATAGGAACACTTTATAGCAGTTTCACACAGGCTGTTTACGATGAACATGCCTTTCTGTTGTGACAAGGTGCTGTAAATGCAGTGAGGTCCTGACTTTCATTCTGTTAGTCCTCAGGTGAGAAAATAGTCTTCATAGAAAGTTATTGGAACTCTAATCATAGGTTTTAATAAATCTACATTTTGTTAAATATAATATGTACCTGCTATCTTCATCTATTTGAAAAGCAGCACTTAGTCAAGAGTTCCCTGAATTTTTCCCAAGGGACCAAATCTAACCAGCCACTTATTTTATTTTTAAATGGCTAGGAAAAATTAGGGACAGAAAGTGTATGCTGCAAAAACTAAGAGATCTTTTCACAGGCTCTTTACGGAGAAAGTTTGTAAACGCCTGTCTTCATCCAAGGGAGATTTGGCCTCTAGAGGGTGTTGGCAGTGTCCTGAAACATTTTTTATTTGTGTGTAGTGTGTGTGTATGTGTGTGTGCACATGCGCATGTGTGTGTATATGTGCGTGTGTGTGTGTGTGTGTGTGTGTGTGTGTGTGTGCTAGTGTCTGTCAGTGGAGAGAGGCCAGAGATGCAGATAAACGTTGTACAATAAACAGAATGGCCCCCACAACAAAGAATTATTTGTTGTAAAATGTTGACCAGAGACTCTCTCCTTGATTGAACTTTAAACTCCTTTGAGCCCTTGTCTTGACTTGGCTTTGGTGGCTGCCCTCCTCTTGGCTTTAGCCCAGCTGAGTTTTAGCTAGAACCTTGCTGAATCAATTTAGTGAAATTCCTTCTCCCCCTTGGTATTTGATCAAATTTCCCATTTTCTGCTCTTGATATCTGATCACTCTGACCTGCCTTCAACAAGAATCCTGTTAGGTTATTTCATCAAGAATCTCCCCCCCTTTCATTGATGGACTGGCTGTGGTTTGTGCCTGTAATCTTAGTATTCTGGTGGCTGAGGCAGGAGAATCCCGGTTTGAAGTTAACTTGTCACAGAACAGAACAGAACAGAACAGAACAGAACAGAACAGAAGAGATCTTCATTGGTAGAGAAGAGGCAAGAGAAAGCAAAGACAAAGGAAAAACTTTCAAGATGTGTCTTGACCTGCCCTTTTACTGTACACGAGTCTCAGACGCTCCTGTGAGCCTGCTTGCTTCCGAAGAACTGGAGCCCTGGTACCTATTCTGTCTGTATGGCTAGATATTGACTGGCATTTCCTTCTTGGCAGAGACGTGATCCTGTAGCTCGCCTGACTGATCTCAGTTATTTTCCTCTTCCTCAAACCAGATGTACTCAGTGCATGTCCAGCTGTTGGATCACTTCAGCTGGTGTTTCTGCCTCTGTGCTTTTCTTTTATGTCCTAATTCTGACTCCATAGAATAAGAATGGTTATTGAATGACCAGTGTCCTGTGCATACCACTTAGAATGTAACTCTGCATTCCCCTCCATTCTCCACAGAATTTAATTTTCTTATCATTTTCTTCTGGAGATCTTTTATTTTGATAGATTGGAAATCATTAGAACAGACCCTGCTACTGTTTACAGGCTTTCAAATATTTTCAGGTGACAGAGAGACTTTATGACCACTATGAGGCCATTATAGAAGCAGTTTTAATGACATAATTTCCAGGGTAGAAAATAGACTAGAGGACACGGAGAAATCAAAAAATTTATACGGAGAAAGGAGGGGGTCACACAGAGATTTTTAATTACTAGCAATGGAAACTTGAAGACCATTTAAAATTTTTTCTAGGCTCCCAAAAGACCATTTTAATGTGCCATCAACTAAATAAAATAACTATTGGTTAAGTAACTAGGAAGAGCCTACTAATTTACATTTGGTATTGAGTTAATAGCTATGGAAGATATCCTTTTTTCCCTTCTTGAATTGGATTAAGGTCAGTCATTTTCTTCAAGTAAGATCCTTCCATTTAAACAAAAATGAAATACTGTAAAATCAGGTTGAAGAGACTTTGAAGACAGTATGCTCCTGTTTAAATCCTGGCTCTTTTCTTTGTCATTTGGAACAAGTTATTTAACCTCTCTGCCTCAGTTTCCTCAACTGTAAAATGGGAACTAATGGTATTTCTATCCATGGGGCCATTGTGAGGAGTGTATTAGTTTATATGTTGAGTACTGTGACTCCTCTGAAACCTTGTCTATCATTTTTTATTTTATTGTTTATTGTAGTCTTGGAGTTAAGCACCTCATTTTGCTAATGAAATTTTCAAGGTACCGAAGGCAGTATGTTAGACATTTCCAGAAGGAAAAAAAATATATATGTATATATATATATATATATATGCCTAATTATGTGAAATATCTTTAGCCACAAAGATGAATGAAACTGTTTTAAGTGTTAACACTGTGTAGTTTTCAGTAGGTTACTCACTGTGGATACACCATTGTATGCTATGCTGAAAGCATTTTGAGTTCACAGATTGCCGTGGTGCTGAAAAGTGCTGCTGCCTCTGCCCGGCTCTCAGGGTGTGGGCTGAAGTGACGCCTACTTAAAGTCAAGTTCTCATTGTGCAAATACGGGTTTGCTGAAGAGCATAGGCATGCAGCTCCCTGTGGAGTTTAGTTTGGGCATGGTTAGCAGAATACACAGAATTTAAATTTCAGTGATCTCAGCAGTAGTAAAGACAGTATAGACATCCAAGTGAGAAGTGTATTAGTTTATATGTCGAGTTATTGTGTAAACTCTTTAATCATGGGAGTGGGATTTTTCCTTAATTTTGTTCACTAGACCTGAGTTTAGAAGATTAAGCATTTGTAATAATATACCTGTGCTATTTTGATTTAAGAACATGTCTAAATGAAAGGTGTGCTCCTAAAACACCAAAGGGAACTCCTAAAGCTTTAGCTTTATCTACAAAATAGTCTTATGTTTTGTGTGTGTCTTGTAATCTAGTGTACCTGTGTTAATATGAGTGTGCACATGTACAGAGGATATAATAATAAAATCAAATTGTGGAAATAGATTATCTCTCTTTTTTTGAAAGATTTATTTATTTTAGGGTATGAGTGTTTGCCTGCATGTGTGTGTATATAACACCTGTGTGTCTGTTGCCCATGGAGGCTACAAAAGGGTGTCAGATTCCCTGGAACTGGAGTTACAGGTGGTTGTGAGCTGCATGTGGATGCTGAAATTTGAACCTGGATCCTTTGCAAGAGTAGTAAGTACTCTTAACCACGGAGCCATCTCTAGGCCCAGATGTTTTTTTTTTTATTCAATAAAAATCAGGTCCTTTCTCTGAAAATGGTTTTTGAGCACCCACAAAAGTGTGAGCAGTGTTGTGCTAGCTGCTCTTTTGTTCTGTGTTTTGTTTTGGCAGGGATGGCCACATACATGCTGAGTAAGTCTTCTGCCACTGAGCTATACTACCAGCCTTTATCAGTTGATTTTTCTAAAGGGGGAAACATATGCTGCATTGATCCTTGATACTGCTATTTGTGTGGCTAGTTTTCTACACCAGCAGAAAAGTTTTGATTAATTACTGTTAACTGTGACATATCCCATGGGTAATGAAATTTTTTGGTGTATCTATTTTCCTTTTCTCGAACAAACTGGTAGAGCAGTCTGCCAGAACACTTCGTGGAAAATAAATATATCATCTGCAAAACTGTAGGAGCACGGTGCTAGCAGGAGATGTAGTGCCCTCCCACCATCAGCAGGGTCTGAGTTCTAAAACATTTCTTCTGGGAGTTGGAGTTAGGTTGTGCCTGTACACCCTGGAGGTGGTTGTTTGGCTTGGGGCTTCAGGCTCTCACCATTAACTCCAGGGCAGGTAGTGAAGCTGATTCAAGATTAAACCTTTGACTTTGATTTTGATGCTTCTTGGTCTTCTAGTTATGGGGAACATCATTGTTAAACTACTGCTTCTTAAATGGAGATTACAAAAGAGTTTGATGCATATTGAACATTTTTCTCAAGTGATTTAATACTACGCAGGTGGACAGTTGTTAATTATTATAAGTGAAGTAACTTAGGCAGTGCAGTCAAATGGCACAAGACAACGGAACCTCAGAACCAGCCTTTCCAAACCCAAATAAATTGCTTTTCCCTTTGCACTGTCGTTGTTTCTTCCGGCCTCTGCCTGCCTCTTCCTTTCTTCTCCCTCCTCCTTCTTCCTCTTCCTCCCCCTCCCCCTCTTTTTCTTTCACTTTCTTCTGTTTTTTTTTTCAGTCTAAGCTGCTCTCAAAGTGCAAGGCATCCTCCTGCCTCAGACTCCCAAGTTGCACCCACAGGGGTGTGCCACTGCAGTCAGCTTCATATGCTTTTGTATAAATCATTGGGTTCTGTTTTCTAATCAGTTTTTGAGGCTTTTTACATTCATGTTCATAAAAGATACAAGTATGTAGTTTTTCTGCCTGTTTGATAAGGTCATGCTGGCCTCACAGAAGACTGGAAGAGTTCTCTCAGCTATTTTCTAGGAGGGATTATAGAGAATTGGTATAACTTCTTCCTTCAGTGTCTGGTAGAATTCACCAATGAATCTATCTGGATGTGATACTTTTTACTAGTGATTGAATTTCTTTAACACATATAGGCAAACTAAGATCATCTTTTCTTCTCCTTTTGTTTTTTTGGTCTATTGAGACAGGGTCTCCTTGTATCCTTAGGTGGCCTAGAACTTGCTCTGTAGACCAGGCTGGCCTTTATCTCACAGAGAGCCACCTGCTTCTGCCTCCTGAGTGCTGGGATTATTAAAAGCATGTACCACCACAACCAGCTAACCTTTTCTTCTGTATGAGAGTTTTAGTAGAACTTCTTACAAGGACTTAGTTAATTTCATTCAGGTTATTAAATCTACATGCATAAAGCTATTCATAATATCCCTTTATTATTTTCCCAGTGTTTGAGGGATCAGCAGTGATGGCCCAACCTTCATTTCTGCTATTAAAATTTTATGTATTCTATCTTTTTGTCTTAGTTAACCTGATTGAACTAAGGGTTATCCATTTTATTGGTTTTTCCAAAAAAGCAGCCGCTGGCTTAGTTGACTTTCTCTGTTGAATTCTTGTTTTCAATTTCATTGATTTCTGCTGAAGTTTTAATAAATGTTGTTTTAATAAATGTGACGTTTAACCTGATCACATGCTTTTTTGTGCACCAACCCATTTTTCCAAAATACAATCAGAGATTTGTTCTTCCTGTTAAAAATTGTATACATTGGGCCTTTGGCGGTGAAAGAGATGGGAAGGAAAGAATGGAAACAAAAGCTGTTGAGCCATTTTTCCACTCTGGTTAACTGTGCTTCTTTACAAAATACATTTATGCCAACATTAAAACATCCATATAAAACTGGACCAGTGCTAAAATGATGAAAGTATGAATAAAATAGAGAGAACAGTTGCATCAGAGGCTTTTTCTGTTGAGGGATATTCACTTTCTGTGGTCTAAGAAAGGACATAGACAAAAATAATTTTCAATTAAGCTTTCTGATAAGTGCTGCAGTTTCTATTGTGGATGGAAAATTGAGCTGATGTTTTATAAAGAAAGCTAAAGAATCTATCAGAAACACCATAACCTAAATGGCAGGTTGTCCTTAGCATTGTGCAGAGGTAGGCTGCAGTTCTATCCGGAGATAGGTTGTTCCCTTTCTGTACACATTGGTAACATGACATTCATTTTTATTTTCCTATTACTTATATGTCATCCTACCTTCCCCTCCACCTCCCAAAGACTGAAGGACAATTAAACCTAGGCTATAAGCAAGGTGAAACTTTGAAGGTGAAAAGAGGGGACTACAATGAGGGAAAACCCACGGAAATGCTGTGTTAGGGGGTCTTTCTCTGTTATTGGATGTGGACAGTAACTTATATCTCAGCTTCAGAGGAGTGGAAGGTGAAGTGCCCATTGCTCTGAAAGTGGGGATCCTGAGGCCCCAGCCTGACCAAGCTTGGGGTAGCTTCAGCATCCACATGTTTGCAAGCCTTAGCAACCTAAGCTTAAGGACTCATTCAAAACTGATGCTACCAGTTGACTTCATTTACTTGTTTTCTGATTTCTCTCTTTTCCAGAAGAAAGTTCAAATACTTGAGAAGGAAATCATCAGACTGAATCCATTATTTCTAAATCAGGCCACCTACATCACAGTTGGCTGGCTGTCCTGTCCTGTGTCCGTCTTCCCCAGTAAGACCAGATGTTCAAGCCCTAAGAACAGGTCCAAGGCCTTGCAGCATGCTAGAGATGGGAGGAAAGGGGGTATGAAAGAACAGCTTTCTCCAGAGGCCTGGAGTGCCATCGTTTACTAGTTACACAGTGCCTTCGAAAAACATACCAGTCACCAAGAAACACTTTAGAGAAATTCTTGACAGCCCTCTGGCAATCAGAAAGACAGTGTTCTCTTAACAGTGGCCCCACAGCAGCTGCAGTAATGGTTTTTACCTCATTGCTCCTTGTAATGTCCCTGAGTTCAAGCCAAGCACATGCCAGAGTAAATTTAGTAGAAGTGATCCTATCAGGATATGAGGCAATGGGGTTGTACAAAGCTCTGATGCTTAGGGTTATTTGGAGATATTATTTAAGTGATAGAAAATTTAAATACAGGTAAAATGCAAGCAGTACTTTAAAATGGAAAGTGCAGTGACATTTAATGTATTTATAATGGTGTGTAACCATTCCCTCCCTAATTTCAAAATTTTTATCACTGTGTATGGACCCCCTGTACTCACTTAACGACCACTCACCATTCCTCTTCCCTGAGTCCTCTGGCAACTACAAGTCTGCTTTTTGTGTGTATGTGATTATGTTATGAATGTTTTACATAAAATATCCATTAAGTGACATTTTGTGTCTACTTCTTTCACTTAACTTCTTATTTTTGAAGTTCATTCAGTACTGTATTCCTTTTCATGGCTGAATACTATTCTATTGTATGTATACTTCACAATTTGTTTATCTATTGATGGACCTTTGGGCTGTTTTCACCTTTTGGTTATTATGAATTATGCTGCTGTGTACATTTATAAACAACTATATATTTACATACCTGTATATAAGTACAATGACTATGTTATTTGTAACTAGATTATATAGTAATTCCATTAGTTTATTAAGGAACCAATAAACTTTCCATAGCTCTACCATTTTATATTCCCACTAATAATGTGTGATGGTTTCCATTTTTCAATATTTTCACTAGCAGTTGTTATATGCTTGTATTTTAAATTGTTGTTATTTTATTATGGGCTTTCTGGTAGGTGTGAAGTGGTATTTGTGGTTACCATTTGTGTTTTGTTGTTAACCAGACATTGGTGTTGATCTTTTTTTTTCATATGTTCATTGATTACTTGCATGGCTACTTTGGAGAGGATTCTATTGAGGCCCTTTGCCTATTTTTCAGTTGGGTTGCTTTTTATTGCTGAATTTTAAGAATCCTTTATATATTCTGGACACTAAGCCAGTTCTTAAGATGAAAATTACAAAGCATATAAAGAAATAATAACATATGGCCCACTCAGAGGAAAAGAGGAAATTGACAGAAACAAAAGAAACAATCAGTTGGAATTAATAATGGTTAAAAACTTTAGTCCATCAAGAGCATGTAAAGGTAATGTGTAGAATGGGAGAGAATATTTACAAATCATATGTCTGCCAAGACAGAAGTTTCCTTAGCTGACTTTTATTTTACTCAGCTTCATGATTAATGCAGCCCTCTGTGCTCTCTGCAAGGATCGCTGACCACAGGCTTTGGGGACGCAGGCAGCACAGGTGGCACACAGGTGAGCCTTCCTCAGTTTTCTCTAGTACCGCTTCATGCTCCCCAGCAGGCAGCTGGGCGAGTGTCTGTCCAAGCCTTACTTCATCTTGTAAGTAAATAATGTGGCTAAATATTATATAAACCAATCAAATACAAGAGAAAAAAGATGTTTCTCAGAAAACAAAGTTTAATGTGCTAGAAAATTTCATGAGAACAAGTCAACAAAAATTGCTTTCAAATTGTGTTTGAATGACACAACTACAGGCCACTGTGAAAAGAATCTATAGATTCTCTTCAAGGATTCTGTGTTCTGTTGCCTAGCAAGTGTTGCTAGGGTCTCTATTAACCTACATATAAGTTACTAATCTGTTAAAGGTACCCAAACTGTTAAAAATGAAAAGATATATATATATATATATATTTTGGTCTTTTTGAGACAGAGTCCCCCTGTAGCCCCAGCTGGCCTAGAACTCACTACGTAGACCAGGTTGATCTTGAACTCACAGAGATCCACCTGCCTCTGCCTCCCGAGTGCTGGGATTAAAGGCGTGTGCCACCACGCCTGTCTGAAGAGATGTTTTATGTTAAAAAAAAAAGATGCTAATACCAATCAGCAGATTCTTAACCACAAGCAACTCCTACAGAAGATTAGCAATTGCATGTATGGTCATATGTTGAAATGGAAATAGTCTTTACATAATTTGTATGATGCCATTGAAGATCCAACTTTTTTTTTTTTAATTCATGATTAACTGTCCACTGTGATCATTCTGGGTAAAGAGACTTTTTGCCACATCTATTACTCCAAAGCCTGAGCACCTCACCCCTAAGTCATTAATTTAACGGGCTTTATCTCTTGCAATGGATATTTCTATGCTAGATTTTAGAACTAGCTGACTTCATTGTCATCAGTAAACATGCTCTTTCCCTCTGTCTTTAGTGTATTTTTCTTAGGCTGGTCCCTGCTCTAAATTGCAAAGTGGCTATAGTCGGTCTAGGAGTCGAACACGTTCTAGTCATCCTTTGGTCTCCTTTATAGGAACAGGGATGCTTGCTCCAAGAGCCCCCTTAGCAGACTACCCACATGGTTCATTGTCTAGAAATAGGTCACCTACACCCTTAACCTGTACCTAGCAAGGGCCCACCAGACTTTCACCCTGAAGATAGAGTCAGCCCTGAGTCATGTGATGTAGGATCCATTCCTCAATGAAACCAAATACCACTAACAAGGAATCCAACAGCAAACTGGCTGTTGGAATGACAACCTATACTTATCTGATGACAAAAATCCTTCATGTACTGCAGTCTCTGTTAACTAAGAACTGAGCAGCAGAGGAATTAAGGATATTTTTATGAGTATTTGCAGTTTGTCCATACAATAGCATTGTTCAGGAATATATTCATTGCTTCACAGTGAATAACCTCAGTGAGGGGCAGGTTGCCTTGCCCCTCTGAAAAATTGTATGAAGTCTTGCAATCACACCTGAATAGATGACCACCTACTTCAGCATGAAGGGGTCAGTGGTAATCTGGAGTAGCTGATGATTGTGGTGAGCCAGAGACTTTTACTCTAATCACCACTTAGTAATAGCAGTCCCTTTTCTTTGGGGACTCCTTTCCCATTTCATGTGGTTTTGGAGGGAATAAAATTGTGCTCACCCGTAACCTCCCATTTCCTGACTCTCATTCCTAGTGATGAGAATAGGCATGTGATTTAAACCCAGCTGGCCAGGACCCCTAGCTTCTAGGCTGCAGCAGTGTGTTCAAGGAAGGCATGGGATGCAGTTAGACAGCCAAGAGCTTGCCTGGGACTTTTGTGAGATAATGGGTGAGACATTTATGTTTTTGGAATGAAAGTGCAGGACAAATGATAGCTTGTTTCCTGGGTCATGGAGGGGGTGGGGGTGTTTGTGGAATAGTAGTCAGGGAAGCCTGTAGGCAAGGAGACATGGGTAAACAGATGGTAGGGTGCATGATGGGTGAGAACAAATGAGTTTCCTGACACTACAGTCCAGATTCCAATTTTCTTTTGTTCTATGAGTCACCTCAAATGTCTTCCCAGCTAGATGAGCTAAAATATAAAATGCTTCCTATTTTGCTTATGTGAGTTTGAGTTTGGTTACTGTTGAGTTGAGTTGAGTTTGTAGCTTCCGACATCCTGATTAATCCAGAATGTATCTGAGGATAGATTTGTGATTTCCTTTAGAATATTCAGGTTAATACTTAACTTGCTTCATGAATGATTGGGGCCCCCAGTGGTCCAATCTGAACGGCACACTCATGTTAAGTCTAACCCGGGGTCTTTCCAAAGCTGGTATTAATGATTGCCTATCATGGCCATAGGAGAAATAATCTCAGACAGGGAATGGTTGTTTGTTCCCAATAAATGCTTTAGGATAAGTGAGTTACCATGATTTTTTTCTGAGAGACCTTATGCCACTAGAGTGTGGGAAGATATATGCTGAAAAAATATTGGAGGAGACTTAACAGACTAAGTGCAATAGTTTTAAAAATAGTTGAACTTGAGTTGCTGTTGCTGAGGCTGACTTGGTATCGCTAGCTGCCTCTTTGGGATACTCATCCCATGATGAGTGTGGTTCACGTTTCCCTTTAGAGTCTTTATAGCAAGGACTCACACACTCAGGGGACCTTCCTGTTCTATGCTCAAAGCAAAGTTGAATAGAATACTAATTAATAAGGATGAAGAATAGGAACAGAATTGGCTTTGGCCAATCTGAGGCCCTCTGTGTTCTAAAGTCTCGTGAGGTCTTTTGAACTTATTATTCCCAGGAACACTTGGGGAGAAACACTCAACTAAATGGATTGTGAAAGCAATAAGCATGTCAGAAGAATTCAGCAATTTTTTTTTCCATCTGTGAGATTTCAATAAAGTTAGAACTTGTTTCCTCAAAGACAAATAAGAGACAAGTGCAGAGAACAGAACAGGCCCCGTCCAATTTCAGGACACGAATGTGAAGTTAATGTAGTCAAACAAATGTTTCAATGTAGCAGTCTTTTAAATTCTTTAACTGTTGAAAATGTGGGCTGACACCAACCGTGTAATGACTGTATCAAGACAGGGAAATGACCCTGCTCCCGCACGCCCTGGTGTGCACCCAGTGGGGTGTTCTAGTTGTCCTGGTGTGCTGTGGACTGACAACAAAATTGTATGTTGTTCAAGGGTGTTAGAAATGGACTGGCCACAAATAAACCACTTCTTTCACACTCAGTGGCTAGCACGGAATAATTTGGGTTTCTAAAACTGTAAAGCTGTTTGATAATCTTCTGAGCTCTAAACCATCTGCAAACTAATTTTGTTTGCTTAGAATAAGATATGCAGAGAGTCAGTGATGAGACTTGGAAAGGCACTTTTGATAAAGCAGGACAGATGATGCTATACCCAAGAGAGTAGTAGTCTGCCAAGACTTGGTCAGCAACTTTTATTTAAGGCTATTTTGCCATACGGTTTTCTCAGAAAGCTGAAGATCGGGTCTCAGAGTCCAGCACACACATTAATAAATCATGTTCTTGAACTAAGGGCAGGTGTTACCTGTATTTGGGAGGTAGAATTCAAATGGGGTTGTGGGAAGTGGAAGGAGGGAACTGACCTGGGTGGTGAGTAGGTGGAGAAGGGTGATGTTTTTCGGAAAGGATAGTTAATAAAATATTTACTATGACTGCAAGGCTCTAGTGAGTTTTCTGTGACCTTTGTCAGGAAAGTGGTACTCCACAAATAAAAAAAGACATACTTACATAGAGTGCTGAATTTCAGAGTAGAAACAAAAAATGAAATTAGTTGTATCATACGGGAAGAGCTTTGTAACTGTGACAATAATTTAAAAAAATGTATGTACGAACCAACTTTGTGTGCTGGGGCATAAGACTTCCCATCTTTCCAAAAGAGAAATTAACTGTGACACTCCATTAGCATTTAAGGCAAAAATGAGACAGTGTTGGGCAAGAGTTACTTGATTCTAGCTGCTGTCTCCCCAGAGTAGCGTTGCTTCACTTGGTGAATAGAGCTCTTCTGGTATGCTGGGATAGCTACATCTTTTTGGGGGTGGGGGTGGGGGGTTCAGAAGTTTATTTTAAAAAGCATTATTGCTCTACCATGTAGGCAAAGGGTGATACCAGTACTTTAAAAACAAATAAACAAAAAAAACAAACAATAAACCAATCCATAGTTCTTATTTGTACATCTATTTTTTTTTAAAGGGAAGATAAAAGGGAGGAAAGAGACTAGATATTTAAGAAGACAACTTAAAAAGTTATAGCATACAATGTATTATTTTAAACCTAGATTATTGATTACCTCGTTCCACCCAATTTGTGCATTTATTAGTATTTAATAATTGTTAGGCTGTTCTTGATCCTGAATTCAAGCAGTCAGCCTCTCAAGTATCTGAGACTACAAGCATGTGGCACTATGCCCAGCTTTGATTTTTTTTTTAAAAAGGGGGGCCTTAAGGGAGCAAGGGGGTGCCTATGATTATGTGTTTTTTTATTTATTGCGGAGCTAGAGAAGAAACCCAGGGCTTTGTTTATACTAGGCAAATGCTGAGCTTTGAGCTACACCACCAATCCTGTTATTTATTTAGAAACTTATAATGACCTGTAAGAAAACTCCGCTGTTTCTCTCTTGTGAGTTTAAGAACGCTTTGAGAACTAGTTTTGCCTCTGAGAGATAGAGATATTCACAAGGATAGAGGGGATCTGGGGCTGAAAAGAAAGGTACAGGCTAGTGTTCCCCTGAGAGATCATGTTATATATTATGTAAGCAGAAGGTAACTGTTGCTGCTCTTGGGTGCAGGATTAGTATTGAACTCAAGTTTCTTTCCTGAGGTATTTTGAATCTGAATGATTCAGAGAAAGATGGAATCTAGAAACAAAACCTGAAGAGACTGTTCTGAGGTGAAGACTAGAGGAGGTAGCTAGCATAGAAGACCAAGCGGCCTGGAAGCCCATCAAGACGTGTCAGGGAGGTTGTTCCACGGACATGGAACTAGGGAGATAAAGGTAGGGGTTGTGAAATAAACAACATTGAGTGATTTTAGCTGGGTCGGTGCATCTAAGTAGCTCAGTTTTAATTTGATCTTAGAATATTCCAGGGAGATATAGTACTTTACAAATGAAGAACAGCTTCTTGGGAACTTAATGTCTAGGAAAGATAAAGCAGATACAACTCAGGGGAGAATGTGGGGGGCCTGCCTTCAGGGGAGAATGTGGGGGCCTGCCTTCAGGGGAGAATGTGGGGCCTGCCTTCAGGGGAGAATGTGGGGGCCTGCCTTCAGGGGAGAATGTGGGGCCTGCCTTCAGGGGAGAATGTGGGGGCCTGCCTTCAGGGGAGAATGTGGGGCCTGCCTTCAGGGGAGAATGTGGGGGCCTGCCTTCAGGGGAGAATGTGGGGCCTGCCTTCAGGGGAGAATGTGGGGGCCTGCCTTCAGGGGAGAATGTGGGGCCTGCCTTCAGGGGAGAATGTGGGGGCCTGCCTTCAGGGGAGAATGTGGGGCCTGCCTTCAGGGGAGAATGTGGGGGCCTGGCTTCAGGGGAGAATGTGGGGGCCCTGCCTTCAGGGGAGAATGTGGGGGATTTCCTTCAGGGGAGAATGTGGGGGGCCTGCCTTCAGGGGAGAATGTGGGGGCCTGGCTTCAGGGGAGAATGTGGGGGACCTGCCTTCAGGGGAGAATGTGGGGGATTTCCTTCAGGGGAGAATGTGGGGGGCCTGCCTTCAGGGGAGAATGTGGGGCCTGCCTTCAGGGGAGAATGTGGGGGCCTGCCTTCAGGGGAGAATGTGGGGCCTGCCTTCAGGGGAGAATGTGGGGGCCTACCTTCACGCACAGGCTAGTGACAAGCGTGCTGAGGTCTGACATTGGCCACTGTTGTCTCATTTGGTGGCTCTGGAGTCCTTAGCCTTTTGCCTTGGACCAGAATCTGTCAATCTAGAGGTTCCTCATCAGAACACAGGAACCAATGGTAAGCTACTGTTGCTGTGGCCCCTCAGGCTGGAGCTCTGGGTGAAGGGGAGGATGAGAAAGAACACTTGCATTGTACATGTTCTCTAGGTAAGCACCAGCATGCTACTGACCCACAACCTTTGCTTGAGCCAGAAATTCAGCAACATACTTGGTAGTGACACTTTTTGGAATCAAATTTGACTTCTTTACTCTTGCAAGGCTTAGAATCATGGGCTAACCCCAATCGGTAATCTAGAATTAGAGCCCACCAAGTCCTATAACCAGGTAAGGGCTAGGTCTCAGGATTGGCCTGGGCAACTCAGAGATTGGAAAAGTCTATTTCCCCACCAATCAGTTCTCCGTCTCTCCAGTGAGCTCTCTCTAAAAGCTAGCCATAACTTAGAAGGAGCAGTCCTTCTGAAACATCTCTCCCCAGGCAAACATAGGCCATCCTTGCAGCTTCTCCTCCTTTGGGGTTTGCTGGAAGTCTTCACTGCAGTATGTAGTTAGCATTCGTTGGGAAGGGCGCAAACAGTCTTAGCATAGGGCTAACCTTGTACAAATGAACATGTCATAAACATACTCGAGGAGAGTAAGTGAGCCGGGAAGCAAGCATACTCTTACAGCTGTTGATGTCACTGGAAGCGTTTATTGAACTCTTTACCCTCACGGGGCTCTGAGATGGGGATGGTACAGAATACATTAGTGGATGTGCCTTGTGCCCTTGGAGGCTGTGGGCAGCGTTTGTGAGCTCATTCTTGTGTGATGTGTGGAATTTACCTCTGTTGTCAGTCTCAGCTGACAAATAAGAAAATAGTGGTTGAGGCAAGAATGATGGTGGCCAACAGAGGGCTGGCAAGCAGGCGGACTGCACCCAGGCTCCTCCATCACGACTGTTACTTTCACATAGGACCCCTGGAAACACTTTTCAATACTCCACTTGATTCAGTTACTCCCTGTGCTTTTGTGTACGCAGGTAGAAATACATTTAAAAGATTTCTTTTCCCCATGTTATCTATCTCTGCTAGCAATGTTAAGATGTGGATCAGAAACATCACTTTGGCCAGAGAATAATTTGCCTTTCATTGTAGGGCAGGGACCTTTGGAGAAACCTGGTCTTTTCACTGCAGTGGAAAATGCCATTGAAGCCTGCTTTGTCTCAGACAAGGTTGGAACTGGAAGATGAGCTTTGTTTTCTGTGCTCTGACATACCATCTACTTCCTTTAGCTTCTTTTCATCTCTGGCCTGGGGTCATCCCTGTCATGATTGAAAAAGATATTTTCTTATTTTGAGATAATTTTAGATTTGCAGTAAAGTTGCTGTAATCAGATGGAGAATGTCTTTATATGCTTTATCCAGCTTTGCCTAATGTTAACCTCTTTGTTTTAGGGACCCTGCTGTTCTCAGAGTGCTGGGGAGGACAACATTCCTTCCTCTTAACTTTTAAGGAGCTCCAATTTGGGTGTGGATTTTAGTGACCTAATGCTTTACCTTTTCATGAGAATTTTAAAATTTTTAAATGTTTTTCTGATATTAACAGTAGAGAACTCAAAGGTAGTGAGTTTTAGTGATTAAATTTTAGCCATGACAAAATCCAAGTGAAGGGGGGAATTTTGACTTTAGAGCCCTTGCTTGGGGTCTTGAGACTGCTGTTTATGTATTGATCCTTCTATTTAGCATTTAATGACTGCTCCATAAATGCCAAATACCATGTGACACTGTTTAAGATGGAAGTTTTTCAGGGCTAGAGAAATGGCTCAGTGGTTAAGAGCACTGATCGCTCTGGCAGAGGACCTGGGTTCACTTCCCAGCATCCACATGGTTTCTGACAACCTTCTGTAACTCTAATTCCAGGGGATTTGATGTCCTCTTCTGGCTCCTGCAGGCAATGCATGACACTGGTGAACACTTATATGCAGGCAATACACTCATACGCCTAAAATTTTTTTAAAAGATAGAGGTTTTTCATTTATAAAGCTTCTAATCTAGAGGGGAAGTACACAGTTGCAACATAGTTTGGGAATGTTGTAGTGGAGATAGATACTGTGCTTTGTGGAGACATATGGAAGGAGACCTTGAAACCCTCCCCATAGCACAGTCCTCATTAGGCTGTGCCACCCAAAAGGAACACTCTTTGCAGATGGAAATAACCTGTTCCATTCAGTCCAAACTTACAATTCAGATGGCCTAGGTAAATTCAGAGGACTGTCAGTCATTTGTCATTTGTCATTTTACCAGTAGGTAAATACATTGTTTCTCATGAGTAGAGTTAAAACGGTCATTAAATGTAGTGGTGTGTTGATTATAGTTATCTTCCCAGCACCACCTGCTGTCCCCGTTTACCTGTTTATTTGCTTTTCTCAAGTGATAAAATAACTTTATTTCACAGTTGCCTTTGAAACCTTAAATGACCGTTTCTTCATATAAAAGCATTAATTGTATGGTATACTTCCTAGAAAACAACTATATATAGAACCTCTCAAAGAAACAATGTACCCCATCATATTATTTCAGGAAGTTAATTGGGAAAAAGTGCATATCTGGACTGATTCCTTAAAGATGCCATTCTGCTGCCCTGCTTTGGTTGAAAATAGAGTTGATCGTCATCAGTGTTTGTGTTCTGCATTCTAACATACTTGATAATGCACACAGAGGGGCTGGAGAGATGGCTCAGTGGTTAAGAGCACTGGCTGCTCTTGCAGAGGACCCAGGTTCAATTCCTAGAACCCACATGGCAGCTAATTACTGTCCATAACTCCAGTTCCAGGGAATCTGACACCCTCTTCTGGTCTCTGTGTGCACTGAATGATATAGGTGCACTTACATACATGCAGGCAATACACTCATGCAAATAAATTAAAAATAAATAATAATAATGCACATAGAGACCAATTTGTCACTTGTTTTCCCTTGGTTCATCATCCAGCCTTTTCTGCAGGTGCATCAGTAGGGGTGTGGGCTGTACCTTTCTTTGTGGTCCTTCTGGAAGATTTTCTGGGAATGGGCATATCACCATAGTAGATTGGGAACCTGGCAAATCTGTACTAACAGTTTAATGGATGCATTCCTTGTAGTTAGAGCCTTCTCTGTAGAATATGTCTCTTTTGAATTTAATTTAATTTTATATGTATGAGTGTTTGGCCTACATGTATATTAAGTGAACCCATGTCTTGCAATGCCTGCAGAGGTCAGAAGAGGGCATCAGAGCCTCTGGAACTGGAGTTAAAAAAGGTTGTTAGCCACCATGTACATGCTGGGAACTAAACCTGGGTCCTCTGCAAGAACAGCCAGTACTCTTAACTGCTGAGCCAGCTCTCTAGCCCCAGATATGTCTCTTTTAAGGCAGACAGACCATATTTAATCAGTTCGTTTCATTCCATAAACTCAAACATATGCCTCCCCATGCAAGTATGAGCTGATTGAGACTGAGCTCCAATGTAAACAAAACAGAGCAATGGACACAAAGTAGCAGGTGGACAGGTTTGGAAAATGTAGGACTTTTAACATCATAACCAGTATTAAGTAACCTGACACCATACACATGGTCTCTAGCCAGACATTGGGTCAATATCTGGGTTTTGCTTCCAGTTAAAGATTCAAAATGACACATAGCCAAAACAAAGCTATATGCTTTAAACACTGATGACATAAAATTGCATAATGATCTAATACCAGCAGTAAGTTTGACAATTGAGATAGCAACATGGTTATCAACATGGAGAATTTCTTCTTGATGAGCTGCAAGCTTTGATTGAGCCCCCTTCAATGCAGGCACCTCTGTATGCATTTTTGATTGCAGAACAGTGGTATCTGAACCTTGTTCAACAGATTTTGTTGCATGTTTAATTTTTTGAATCCATGGTGAGGGCTCCAAGCAGTGACATCACCATACTGGTTATGAAACAGTATATGTAAGAACCTGGATGTGACTCTTCTTCTAAGTCTTGTTTCTGTGCATATTTTACTGAGAAACTAAAACATGGTCCTTTTACAGGTGATATTATGTATATATGTATATAGAATTTTACAATAAACCTATACTCAATTTAGAGTCTAATATTATAGACTTGTTTTATTACATGTGTATCAGTTTGTCTATTGTTCTCTTTGTCTATTAATCTATATTAATTTCTTGATGTGTTTCCAAGTAAATTTAAAGATATCATGAACTATCCTTTAAGTACTT
This sequence comes from Nannospalax galili, assembly GCF_000622305.1. Lineage (NCBI taxonomy): Eukaryota > Metazoa > Chordata > Mammalia > Rodentia > Spalacidae > Nannospalax > Nannospalax galili. The sequence continues at coordinate 1,917,315 of NW_008356258.1, forward strand.
CCTGTTAAGTAGAAATTAATACTTGGGTTTTGTGTGTGTGTGTGTGTGTGTGTGTGTGTGTGTGTGTGTGTATACATGCTCACGTGCGCCAGAGGGTTGATGTTGGTTGTCTTCCTCAATCGCTTTCCACCTTATATTTTGAGATAGGCTCTCTTTCTGAACCCAGAGCTCAACCATTCAGCTAACCCAGCTGGCCATCAAGGCCCTGGGGTCCTCCTGTCTCTGTCTCCCCAGTGCTGGAGTTATAGGCACACATTGCCAACTCCACTTTTTTTATGTGAGTGTTGGGGATCTGAACTTAGGTCCTCATGCTTGGGTGGCAAGTACTTGAACAGCCAAGCCATCTCCCCAGCCCTAGAATTAAACATGTGAAACATTTGTAGTTTTTCTTGTTATTCAAAATTTGTATTCAATGAAATGTATGCATCTTAAATGTGTATTTGCTCAATATACATAAGTAACCCAAAGTCCATATATATATATAGAACCTTTCCCAATCAATTTTCTACCCCTTCTGGAGGCAACCATTGTCCCATTTTTTTCCATCCAACATTAAATTTATCTGTTCTGTGATTTCACATAAACAGAATCATACAAAATATATTTTTGGTGTACTGCTTGATTTATTCAGCATGTTTTTGAAACTCATTGAGTGTATATTTTGGCAGTTTTCTCTCTTTTATTGCTGAGTAATATTCCATCGTATGTGCGTACCATAGTTCCCTGCTTTTCTATTGATGGAAAGCTGTTACAGTCATAGTAGCTTTATTTTTAATATCTGAGATATTAGTTCTTTAGCTATTCCTTTGGATTAAATACCCAGGAGTAGGATGACTAGACCATACAATGAATGAGTATTTAACTTTCTAAGAAACTGACAGGCCTACTTCCACAGTAGTTGCTTTGTGTTAGTTCCGCAGTGATAACGTATGAGAATTTTTGTTGCTCAACCTCTGTGTGTTATCTTTTTGGTAACTCTAGTGGTGTATTGACATAGTGATGATGAGCACTCTTCATTTTTTTTTTGTATATCTTCCTTTGTGAATTGTCTATTTAAACCTTTCTTTCACTTTATAGCTGTATTAATTCAACTGTGAACCTAAAAATTTTATAGCCACTTTTGAAAGAGATGTATCTTTGCTCTGGAAATTGTTATTATGTTAACGCTGTAGTGAAATGCTTCTTCTAAAAAAAAACTTTGGAAAAGTATTTTTTTATTATTCTTGGGGCTGGAGAGCTGGCTTAGCGGTTGAGAGCACTGACTGCTCATGCAGAAGACCTGGGTTCGATTCCCAGCACCCACATGGTGGCTATTAAGCCATCTGTAACTCCAGTTCCAGGGAATCCAACACCTTCTTCTGATTTCCACGGGCAGTACACAATATGGACGTACTGACCTACATGCAGGCAAAACACTCATACATGTAAAATTAAAATAATAAATAAAATAGTAAAAATATTTTTTTAAATTCTTTGAGAATCTCGTACACTTTCTTTCATTTAAAAAATTGGATTGAGTTGTTGGAATTCTTTATATGTCTGTTGTAGCAGTCTTTTGCCACATATATGCTTTAAAAACTTTTCATTTATATTCATTATGTACAGACTGTTCTTTGTATATATTTTTTAAAATACACGTTCTTTATTAGTATATTATGTTAATATGGAGGTAACATAAGGAATTATAAGGAGTAGGTGCTAGATACACTTCTCCTCACTGTGATTGGATGCTTCAAGGCAGGAAGGATTTATTTTGACTCATGCCTGGGGCAGTGGGAGCATAAGAAGCTTGGTTACCTCACAGCTCAATCAGGAAGCTAAGTGCTCAGGCTGGAATTCCAAGCTCTGGCCCTGTGGCCCTAGATCTGCCAGCCAGGCCCTATGTCCAAAAGTTCCCCACCTGCTATACCACCAGCAGTGGATCATGCGTTCAAACATGTGAGTCTGGGGAGGACATTCATATACAAACCATAACTATATGTAATGATAAAAGATTTTAACATTTGGAAATTTTTGCATTTGATTTTAGTGAAATTATATATATATATTATATATGCATGTGTTTGTGTACGTGTATTTGTATATATGTGTATGTTTGTGAATATGTATATATGTATAGTTATAATAAAAATTCTATTATGTATATTTTAACTGAAATTTTGTACATTTCATATAATAGATTTTAATCATATTTAGACCCCTCCCCTATCCTTACCCCCCCCACCCCATAGCCAACTCACAGGATTTCATGCATTCTGTCATATACGTTAAAACCTATGGAGTCAAGTTTTTGTGCCCTGTTGTTCTCAGTGTGAGTTCATCTACTGGAGTCTGGTCAGCCTATCTAGTCTAAGAAGATCAGCTCTTCCTCACCCAACAGTAATCTGTTGCCAGTAGTTTTTCAGCTAAGGTTGGGGCCTCCTGTCTGTTTTCCCAGATCTGTGCTGATTTTTGTTTGATTGAGTGTGCATGGGCCTTGTGCATGCTCTACCATTGCTGTAAGTTCACATGAGCAAGTTCCCTGAAGGACTCTTTTTTCCTGATGGCCATGCATATAAGGATATTTTCTTATAAGTCTGTATTGTTTGCTGAACATACCCTCCCCCACACCTCTCTTCCCTCCCTTTTCTTCCCCTTCTCCCACCAGTTAATCTCCTTCTTTGGCTAGACAGTTTTGCTTCTATCGTCATGTCATATAAACATTCATGGTTTTATGTATCTATATAAAATTCAGGAATAACAAATAAGAGAAAATGTATGGTATTCATCTTTATGAGACTGGCTTAATGTGATTATCTCCATTTGTATCCATTTTTTTTTTTTGCAAATAACAGAACTTTCTTCTTTGTGGATGAAAAGATCCATTGTGTATATCACAGTCTCTTTATCCATTCTTCTGTTGTTGGACATCTCCATTGGTTTTATAATTTAGGCATTATAAATAGTGCTGCAGTGAACATTGATGTGCAAGTATCTCTGTGATATATTAATTCAGAGTCCTTTGGGTAAATACCCAAGGACGGAATAGTTGGATCATATGGTTGATCTACTTTTAGTTTTTTGAAAACCTCCACACAGATGGCTGCTAGTTTACATTCCCACCAGCAGTGTCAAAGTTGCCTTTTGTCTACATCCTTGCCAGCATTTGTTATTACTTGTTTTCCTAATGACTCATTCTGACAGAGTTGAGAGGGAATCTCAGTGTAGTCTTAATTTGCATTTCTCTGGCTAGTAAGGTTGACCATTCATGTTTATTGCCAATTTATAGCTCATCTTTTGAGAACTATCTCTCCAGTTCTTTAGCCCACTTATTGTGTTATTTGACATCTTGTTTAGGTTTTTGAGTTCTTTGTATAGTCTAGACATTAACCCTCTCAGATATATAGCTGGCAAGGATTTTCTGCTGTTTTGTAGATTGTCTTTTCACTTGCTTAACTGTTTCCTTTGCCATGCAGACGCTTTTTAATTTCATGAGGTTCCGTTTGTCAATTGTTGGTTTTATTTCCTGAGTAATTGGAGGCCTATTTAGAAAGTCCTTGCCTGTTCATATCTTTGGAAGCTCTTTACTCCAGTCCTGTGACTTGAATTTTCTTATCTATGTCTTTTATGAAAAGTTTAAAATGTTGATGCCATACTTATTGGTTTCTGTAATCGGGTTGAGAAACCTTTGCCTACTCCCCATATTATGATGATCACTAACAGCTTTATGGTTTTGTCATTTACATTCATATTTATATTGCCTTTCAAGTCAGTTTTTGTGAATGAGGTAAGCTCATGGTCTAGGTTAGTGCTTCTAGTTACTCTATCAACATTTGTTGAATTTTGTTTTTCTTCACCTGCTTAATTATCGTGGTGCTTTTGTTGAAAATCCTTACTTTGTATGTAGGGGCCCATTTCTCGGGCACTCTTTTTTTTCCATAGCTGTTCTTTGATTATTCTAATCTTATACTATTAAATTTTTTAAAATAATGGTGATGGTGATTGTGTGTGTGTGTGTGTGTGTGTGTGTGTGTGTGTGTGTGCGCGCGCGCGCGCACGCACAGGAAAGTGTGTGGAGGTCAGAGGATAACTTTCAGGAGGAGTCGGTTCTCTCCACCTTTCCAGGGACTTAGCATGTTGAGTTTACATGGCAAGCGCTTTTAAAACCCTCTGAGCTATCTCAAAGGATTGTACCATTAAAAAAATATTTTATTTATTATTTTTATCTTGTGTATGGGTGTATTGCTTGCATGTAGGTAAGTGCACCTGTGTTGTGCAGTACCTGCGGAAGACAGAAGACGTTGTCAGATCCTCTGGAACTGGAGTTGTGGACAGTTGTTAGCTGCTGTATGGGTTCTGGGATTCTAACCCGGGTCTTCTGCAAGGACAGCTAGTGTTCTTAACCTCTGAGCCATCTCTCCAGTCTCTGGCTTGTACCATTTTTAATAGTTGTTTATTATATAGGTAGATGTTCTGTCAGTCATATGGAATCAGTAGGTCATTTTGAAATTTATATTTTTGCTGTCAGAAGCAGTACTGTGATGAATATGTCTGTTCAATCATTGGTGTCTAAGTGTACACAGTAGAAATAAGTTATAAATAAAGTACAAAGCAAATATTTATAAGCGTAATGCTGCAATTTAGCTTTATGTAGTATAATCTAATTTTTATTTCTACAAGTGAGAGTGTATGCTGTTTACAAGAAAGCCGAGTGACTACTGTGATCAATACCTGTGAAGCTTTTGTCTGCTGAGAGGAAAATTCACTTTGCTGCTGGTCAGTCAGCTTTCTGTCCTTATAAGGAAATAGCTGATAAATTTAACTTGTAAAGAGAAAATGTTGATTAAAGGTTTATTTTGACTCATGGCTTTAGGAGTTCCAGTCCAAGATTGGGTAAACCCATTGCTTTGGGCATCTGGGATGAGTGCTTAATGGCAAAGGTGGGGACCACATTGTGGCTGGTGTAGACTGCTCACATCAGGAACCAAGAATCCAAGCCAGTGAGTAAATGAGACCAGAGCCCCCTAGCTCCTTTAAAGGGCTCGCTCCCAATGACCTAATGACCCTTTCACAAGGCCCTGCTTCTTAAGGTTTTACTACCTTCCAGTAGCACACATGGGCCTTTAGAGAACACTTTTTTAAACCTACAGGAGCGTTTATATGTCATTTTTATATTGTTTCTTTTACATGACAACCAAAATTGTTAGAGAATTATATAAACTAAAAACTTCTAAAGGAGTGACTTTCTTAGAACTACTGTTATTTCATGAGTCTCTTAGTATATCATAAATATGTATGTACTTGCATGCATACCAACTGAAAATAAGAGGTAAGAATTTGACCAGTTGTCTAAAGGCGTTTGCTCAATGATGGAAACAGAGCAGTGGTCATAACTCATACTGTGTGCACTGTCAGATGTGAAAGGTTATCTGTCTTAAGCTTTTTTATATGCTAATCAGAAAGACATTTAGCTGTGCAGATGGTCCCTGAGGTACATGCTTTTATTTTATGTGGGTATATGCATAAAATTATACCGCTGTGTGAAGTGTTTGTAAATGCTTAGCTTCTTCATGTGATCATTTATCCACTTAGAGGAGCAATTTACAGTGGAAAGGCCACCTTAGATTTCATTTTAAGCATTTGTGATATTTTTCTTGGGGAAGATGGATTTTAAGGGAGAAAATGTTATTCTGGGTGAATATTTAATATTTTTACATTCTCTTCCATATGAACAGTAAAATAATTGTAAATCATTATCTTGTAAGATGGTTTCTTGCATTTATCACAATAAAATTAATATCTGGTAGAAGGACTCCTGGGGTAGAAGACTGCAGTTTTCATAAATTATTTAGCCACATCTACAGTCTAATCAAATTTGATAGCTGCAACTTGTGGCAAGCTAGGTCTTGGCAAACAGAAAGGCAGAGGAGTGTGCCCCAAACAGGGCATAGGGACCTTTTAAAAAATGACTTTTATAGACTTTGCCTATATCTTTTAATTTGTTAGTAAATTGGAGACCTCATTCCTGGGCTATGTCAGTTATTTATTCTTTGAATATTTTATTTATTATTTTTTTTATGAGTATGAGTGTATTGCCTGCATGTATGTAAGTGCACCCATGTCGTACAATGCCTGTGGAAGTCAGAAGATGGCACTGGATCCCTGGAACTGGAGTTATGATTGCTGGGAACTGAACATGTGGGTGCTGGGAACTGAACTCTGCAAGGGCAGTCAACACTCTTAACTGCTGAGCCATCTCTCCAACCCCATGACATTTGGATATTCTTAACTCAGTCTCCTGAATGCTGGGATTACAGGCATGCAACAACACGTCTTGTCAAAATATGCATTCTCAAAAACTAAAATTTACTTAAGTTTCCCTAAAAATACCCAGCTCTCTAACTTGAACAGATCATTTCCCATGTCAGTTATTTTTAAAAATATTTTATATTTTTATTTTATGTGTATGAGTGTATTGCTTGCATGTATGTGAGTGCACCCATGTCATGCAATGCTGTGGTGGTCCAAAGAGGGCTTCGGATCCGCTGGAACTGGAGTTAAGGGCAGTTTGTAGCTGCCATGTGGGTGCTGGGAATGAATTGAGCCTGGGTCCTCTGCAAGAGTAGTCTGTACTCTTAACCGCGGAGCCATCTCTCCTGCCCCCCATGTCAGTTATTTTTAACCAAGGAAAAACTCTTTTTTGTATGAAAGTTTTATTTGATTAAGACTATTGTAAACAAAAGGGAATCTTTTAGAGGACTACCTTCTTTTAATTTTTCCTCTTTTCTATGTTATAGCATGAAAGAATACAATAAAGGGAATAAAAAGGCAGTTCCCTTCATTTTGGCTCCAATGCTGACTCCAGCCTTCAATGTTAATCCAGTTTCTTGATCTTTGTGGGTACAAAGCACGAGGACCACTGTAACCTGAAGTCAACCCAGATTAAACTCATAAGATGGTTTTTGTTGTATTGGCCTTAACATTTTGAAGTATGTTCTGGTCTGAATTTTGAGCACCCTTGACCAAACTCAGTCTCTCTCTGGTTGGTGCTTCTTCATGGAAACGTTTCTCCTTTTTTTGTGGCAGCAGCGGGACATCCTCCAAGGCTCTCTGTTTAGAGATCTCCCAGGGGAAGTCAGTGGAGATGTGGCCAGGTTGGAAGGGTAGATAGTTGTAGCTGGCTGTTGATTCTGTGTATTCCCTCAATTGTCAAGTCTTCCTTTTTTTTGTCTTTTTGAGACAGGGTCTCCCTGTAACCCCAGCTGTCCTGGAATGCACTATGTAGACCAGGCTGGCCTTGAACTCACAGAGATTCACCTGTCTCTGCCTCCCGAGTGCTGAGATCAAAGACTTGTGCCACCACACCTGGCTTAAGTCTTCCATTTTTTTTTTACAATGCAAAGTAAGCCAGAAAACGGGTGAGGACCAAACCTAATTAATTTCATAAAAGATGAATTTAAGATAAATTTAATGCTTTGGGTATATGTCTCATATAATCCTATTTTCAGTAATTTGTGATTAAATGTATATGTATAAGTAATTTGTATATTTTTTTCCTCCTTGGGTGTCTATGTTTCTATCTCCTTCCTTCCTTTCTTTCCTCCCTCCCTCCTTAACAAGTGCTGGGAGATCACATGCTCATGCAATTCTAAAACAAAGCTTAAAATTAAGAAGAGCTTCTTCTCCCTCCCTTTACACTGTCATCTTTAGCATCACCTTCAAGGACAGTATGTTTATTTTGTGATCAATTTTCTGTCTAGCATTTGTGATTTTCTCAGGGCTGACTCCTACTGCTAAAGACAGGATCGTTTATACAGTGTCACTGTAGTATGGACATGTTAAATAATTGATTGGGCCGTGGCAGGTAGAGAGCAGCAAATGCAGTTCCTTTGTTGCTATGGAGATACATTTGGTTAAGGAAACTCTCCATCATTTGGACCACATGGATCTGACACATGTGACATAATTATGGTTGATATGGTTGAAGGGGAAAATCAACAGAAGAGGAGGTGGCATTTTGAAGCAAATGAGTACGTCTCAGAAAGTGCTTGGGCAAACTCGTGGAATGAGTTATTCTGTTCTATAAAAAGGCTCACTCCCTGCTCAGTATTGAGAAGCAGTGAAGTGCACATTTGTTTACTTGCTATCATGGTAGCATTTGATCATTTATTGCTTAAAATGGTTATTGTATGAAGTTTACATTTCTCCCTCTGTTGTCCTTAGGAAGGCTTCCGGTAAATGAATTTGATACTGTCTTTATTAGAGATTCTGAAGAAAAAGGACAACATATTCTTTCCTTTTATTCTTCGTTAAAAAACCCACAGCAGACAGTAGCAGGGATATCAGAGTATAAGGGCTCTAGTTGGGGGAGGGAGGATATGGGAGGGTGCCATCTGGGAAGTGGGTGTAAAAATAAATAAATAAATAAAAATAATAAACTAAAAAAAAGGTAAATGTATAATTTCTATGTGGAGAAAAAAACTTCTGAACACCATAAGTTAATACTGGATATTGCATGGAAATGACATCATGTTAATTAGTAGAGGTGACAAACATTACCATTGAAATCTGCCTGATGACGTTGTAGATGTACACAGGCGCCAAGGATCCAAGTGCAACTGATTATGACTAGTAACAATCAGATACATACAGATTAGAGATGCATGCACCAGCATCTCAGTGTTAGTAGCAAAAACAATGAGTCTGTCTGCAAGAAACAATATATTCTAAAATGAAATGGAGATCTTTCTCCATCTCACATCTCACTATTCCCCCAAATACTTCTTCCTCCCTCTCCTTTCCAGTTCTTTAATGTGTATATCTCCCAGTAGTTTTTTTGTTTGCAGTACTAGGGATTGAACCCAGAGCTTCGTGTATACTAGACAAATGTTCTGCCACTGAGCTATATTTGAATTCTTCAGTAGTTTTTATTTGTTTGTTTGAGATAGCATCTCCTGTAGTACAGGATAGCCTCTAAATTGCTATATATTTGAAGCTGGCCTGGAACTCCTCATCTCCCTGCCTCTACCTCCTGATTTCTGGGATTACAGGTGTGTACCACTATGCTTGGCTTTCTCAGTGGTGTGTGTGTGTGTGTGTGTGTGTGTATGTGTGCATACATGCTTGCGTGCTTGCATGTGGAGGACAACCTTTTTTATTTTATTTTAAAGACAGGGTCTCTTATTGAGTTGTAACTCACCAAGTAGCCTAGGCTGGCTGGCCAGTGAACTCCAAGGATGCATCAGTTTCTACCTCTGTAAGCCTGGGATTTCAAGTGTGTGCCATGTGCCACCACATCCAGCATTTTGTTGTTGTTGTTTTAAATGTGGGCTCTGGGGATGGAACTTGGGTCCTCATGCTTATAAGGTAAACACTTTACCAACCAAGCTGTTTCCTTTGCCTCCTGGTAGTTTTAACAACCAACGTGAAAACGAATATGAACTAAGCGGAACGATTGATCTACATCTTTCCTGTCCTCCATGTGCAGCTCAAGCTTTGCCTCTGTCACTGGGCCACCTATGCCAAACAGTCTCTTTCTGGGTATTTTACTCAATTACTTTTCCATGTGTTATCCTGATTATGTTTTTTCTTAAATGCTATTAATCTTTCATGTGTTTTTGTTGTACCTTGTAAAAGTGTGGGGCAGGAAAAACAGCTTGTAAACGAGAGGTGAGTCACTAGCACCCATATTTTACAGAGAAAGAGTAGGACTGACAGAGCTTAAGCAGTGACAGGATAATGGAAAGACAGGACTGTTATCCAAGTGTCCCGACTCATAAGAGGCCTCTTCCTCGCTCTCCTCAGCCATTCCTGAAAGGAGGCACCCACAGGTGCCATGCTGTCACCTTGGAGCGAAAGTCCTGTGACCATGGATGGGAAATAAGAGGACGGATCCTAGACTTGCTGTGAATTTAGGCATATGGGGCTATGGCAGTCATTAGGTAACCTAGAACTAATATATGTAGCACTTGTCAGGAGTTTTAATTTGACACATCAAGCATTTGGGAGCTACTGTGGCTTCTGAGAAGCATAACATGAACAAATTAACACTCTGGGGAAAACTTGCTCCTCCGTGTCCCCATGGCTGGGGACAGGGAGGACAGCTAGAAGTACCCTTGGAATCTTACCTACTTGACACATAGAAATTCAAGGCTCTTTCATTTTTGAACTGAGATACTAATAAATACATGACAGAACTAGGAATCAGATTCTCAAATGGCACGTCAGCTCCATCTCTGATCAAAGTGGGCTTTTTGGTTCTGAATTTTGATGGCTATTGTATTTTCACATGCTGAAGAATCATTCAGCATTGCTGAGACTGTATCTCATATTTTGCTTTTGCATCTCTGATGAAATTAGATTAAAATTAAAAGGTACCTCCTAGATCTGATAGAAAGGGAAATGTATTAAAAGGGCTGGAACTCAGGCTCAGCTAAGACTCAGATAGGGAATCAGAATGACATCTTGGACACTGTTGTTTTCTTTCTTTTGCTCAACTGACTTCTACTCCACGTAGTTGGGCTGGGCTGCTTGAAGCTTCTCCAGGGCTTATATTCTAGTCACTGAAGCAGCTAGAGAAGCACGTATAGCATTTTCCAATTTTGATTTAAATTCCTGGCTGAAGAATTTGATTGGCTTAATCTCTTTGTGGCCCAGTCAGTAAAGGTGAGAGGTGGGGTAGACAGGCTCATAGAATGCCCAGGTGACTGTGAGGTTCCATCCCTGAACTGAGGTATTGTTGGGTTGGGCAGATGCTCCCAACAAACTAGAAATCCCCACTTAAATTTGCCCACATTCCTTACAAAGTGTTTGCCATTTGTTGGATTAGATTCTTTGAAATAACTTTTTGGCATGAGGAATTCAATTTATTCTCTCCATTTTACCAATTATATTAGAGATAAACAATTCAGATCGGTATCTTTCGAAGCCGATGTTTTCTGCTCACCTCTGCACTTTTAAAAATCTGTTGGAAAATGAGCTTTTCCTGTTGGATTATTGCATTTCTTCCTGTAACACAAGTTTTGAGATGTTAAAGGTCTATGATACTTTAGTATAACACCTTAATAATTAAATTGCGGATTTTTGTCTAGAAGGAAATTTTGTTCATCATAAATTGTGTTTCTTTTTGTTGTGTTTATACCCTTACCAGAGAGATTTATAAATGAATAACCTTGAGATGTTCAGACTCAGAAAGTTTACTAGCTTCAAAAATTCTGATTTTTTTATAGACTGAAAAAAATCACTCCAGAAAACTTGTTTTGATTCACTGCTTATCACCTTAGCTATTGCCACTCAATGCCAGGAAGGCGTTCAATCTTACATGGCATAAAAACATTGTGGCTACAACCAGCAGCCTAAGCACTGTTAGCTCAGATATTTCTTACATTCTGAACAGTCTGACCCGGGCTGGTGGCTTTGGGTGTGAATTTTTCTGCCCAGCCCAAGCCCTATGAGAAGTGAATACCTTATCACCACAGCAGCTGCTTTTGAACCTGGACCTTCTGGTGACTGAATGAAAAGCTAATGGGAACAACTGATTTTAAGCCCCATTAAGTAGTGGTCTGGCACAAAGTAATTCTGGATAAATTATGCTCTGGCCTGCTAGAGTACCCCATCTCCCTCTCCACATTCGATATATGCAGGAATGCATCTCGGCTGCTGCCTTTGAATATACAGCAAACAGATTTCTTATATGCAGATTTAAGGGAGGCACTGAAGCAGGTATCTGTTGAATGTACATACAGGTGTCCACAGAAACCCACTGCCCATTCTGCTGCTATGTAGAACTCACAGATTGAAACTAGAAGGCATGAAATGGTACAAATCATCTTATAAACCAGATAATAAGATACGTGGTAAAGGAAAAGTGACCCCCAAAGTCCTACAGGTGACATGTGTAAGACTAGAGGTCAGGCCTGGGTGGAAGCCAGGGCTCACAACAGAACTGGGGAGCTTATCATGTTGACTGCTGTTTTCTAAGTTATTTGGATGGGGGACAGAAGGAAGTTTTGCTTTTAGGGTTGGTGGTTGTTTGGGGTTTTCTTTTATGGGGGTTGGTAGTCATTTTCTAATCCTTTCATTGAAATTCATCACGACAATAAACTGACTTTGTCTCACAAGAAATATTGTAGTACCGTTTTTACACTCAAAGGAAGTTATAAATGGTGGTGGATGTACCAGGGATTCTAGACTTCATTTTATTGTATATCTAATTTTAATTTTTATTTCATTTTAAATTTGAATTTACTTTTGGATATGGTCTCATGTAGCTCAGTCTGGCCTCACATTTGCTATGTAGTCAACGCTGACCTTGAACTTCCGATCTCCTGCCTCTACTTCCTGAGTTGTAGGATTATAGGCATGCTCAGTTTATGTGGAGCTGGGGGTCAAACTAGAGCCTTGTGCATACTAGGCAAGCAGTCTTCCAATTGAGCTACATCCCCAGCCCTTCATGGCACCTCTTAAAGCTGGTTTGTGCTTACAAGGGAATGTTCTGTGTCCCCGCCCACACCCTTGCCGGTAGGTCGTCTCCTGTGGCATCCTGTATCTGTGGGAGGCATCATGAGGCTTTCTCAGCTGACAGATCTGTGGTGCTCCCTTTGTGTTTCTCCCTCCCTGCCCTGTCAGTGAGGTCTAGCGAAGCAGCATGGTGAATGCTTAGAGCTCTGCCCCTCCTGGCCTCTTTCCCAAGTGGGCGTAGCTTCCCACCTGCCCTGTCTCTAGTCACAGAGAACAGAGAGAGCCTCCTGTGATCTCAGGTAGTGGGAAGCTTTCTGTAAGATCCTAGGAAAAGAGAGCAGCAGGCCTTGGGAAGGGCAAGGGCTGAGGGGGACTGGACACCAGCAGCTGGAATTAAAGGCTGTCCGGATCCCTGCTAGCTCTGCAAGCTCAGCTGTCATTCCTCACTGTACCCAGCTACTCCCCATGCTGCTGTTCTGTCTCAGGCCTATCTGCTTCACTGCCTGCTGCAGCTCACTTTACCACCTAGGTTTGAACCAGGAATGTGAATGGCTGAGCTAATGGGTCATCATCTCTGATATTCAAGCATGCCACAGATTGGTGGCCAACTCAGGATTGCTTTTGGATATGGTTCCCATGCTACCTCTCTTTGATTGTATTCCATTTGACTAGTGTGATAGTGTGGGAGTGTGTGTGTGTGTGTGTATTCTTGTGTACTGCTGTAAGGCAGAAAAATCAGTGTCTAAGGCTGCCCCCAAGCAGCAACTAGAAATATTACCAGTGTCCTTCAGAAGGGGCTGTGGCAAGATGTTGCGCAGGGCATACCATCATGCCCACAAGGTGCCAGTAAGGTGGAGGTTGTTACCATTTTGAAACTGAGGAAATTGGGGCCAAAAAGGTTAAGTACTTTGCCTAAACTGTAGACTTAGTAGGGAGCAGAGCTGGGATTTAAGGCCACATTTACTTGACTCCACTATGCTATAATGTGCTTTTAATCCAGGCAGAGCAGGATTGAGGCATCATAATAGCGCTGGCCCTTTCAAGCTCTTTGATGACTGGGCCTTACCATTTTAGAGCTGTTTTTCCTGGTGTCTGTTCACTAGGATAGTACCTCATTCTTCCATCTCTACAAAAAAGACTCTGTAAGAAAGATTCAGAGTTTTCAGTTATTGAGAAGAAAAAGTTAAAACTTGGTTCTTTGGAGTTGATACTGTTCTCATGATAGCAGGACAGCATTAGGGTCAGGTGGGAGACAACTCCCACTGGGAGGTCTCCATCTGAGGGGAGGAGCTCTGGTGGGTGGCATACCACAGTAGATTAGTTATCCTCCACAGGCTCTGGGCACATTTTTTATGATGCCTGTTTGAGTTTCCGTAATGGATCAATATTTAACTTCTGTGGTTCTGCTTTTAATTTTGCATACCATGCTCTGAGAAAATATTCATAATCGACAATTCCTTCTCCTTCTTGTCCCCAGCCTTCTTTTAACATTAGCTCCTTGGTGGCTTTGTACTGATGAATGGTACAGGCTTGGGAGCCAGATGAACCTGGGGTGGTTCCTCTGCCCTGTCCCGCTCTGGTTGGGTGACCTTTGGCAAGTTTACTGTCTCTCTGAACTTGGAGTTTGTAATAAAGCACTTAGTGCAACATGTAGCCTGTATAACAACTCAGGAAAATTCAGGTGCTGCTAATTTTGTAATGACAGTATAATGATTCCATTTCTTTCCCAGGCCTGTGGCTACTCCTGATTTCCGAAGGGGGGAGCTCTTAACTGTGAACTGCAGCAACGAAGTGAAGGACTGGAGCCTGGATTCATGGGCTTTTTGTTTATATTCTGTTGTCACCCTAGGATTTGAAGCATTTCAAGTGCTATAAAGCAAATTTTGTATGAAGATAATTATCGTGCTTCTAATGTAGTGGGGAGCTGAGGTGTTTTAATTAATGATGTGCCAGACACCCTTTCAAGTAGGGTGAAGTATGGTTTTTAAGGCCTTCATCTACTTGGCCATAATTAGAGACATTTGGAAGGCTCCCGCATAATGTCTGCTGATTTGCACACTTTCATTAAGCAATCAGGATTGAATAACCCAGTGACCAGGCTTTCATGGGATCAGGTTCCAATTTCTGAGGTGGAAGAGTCTGTTCTGCTTTCTGTTCTTCCAGGCCTGTTTTTAGTAACCTTTACCCGCTCTCCTTGTCCATCTGAAACAACACTGCTGTACATGGTTTTTTTTTTCTTTTGAAACTCTGATTTTTATAGAATCTCTCCATTGCGTTTTTCTTCCCGTTTACCTTATAAACCTATTTGGCTATGTCTGTCTGTTAGAAAATAAGTTTTCTGAGCCTGATTTGGTGGCGCATGCCTGGAATCCATGCACTGGAAGTTGAGGCAGAAGGATTGTGAGTTAGAAGTCAGTCTGAGCCACACAGTGAGACCATGCCTCAAAAAAACCAAAATAAAAATAAAATGATTACAGTTTTCCTATGGTATAGTAATTGCCTTTCCTGTTGCTGTGGCCAAAGATCTGATAAGAAACAACTTAAAGGAGGGAGGGTTTACTTTGACTTACAGTGTGAAGGGCTACAGCCCATCATGGTGGGTAAGACATGGGGACAGGAATGTGAAGCATCTGCAGTCACAAAGCTGAGAGAGATGAATGCTGCCGCTCAGCTCTTTCTCCTTTTTATTTGGTCCAGAATCTCAGTCCATATGTTAGTGCTGTCCACAGTCAGGGTGGATCTTCCCTCCTCAGCCAAACCTTTCTGGGAACATCCTTACAGACATACTCAGAGGTATTTCCATGGTGATTCTCAAGCCAGTTAGGTTTACAAAAGAGATTAACCATCACATGTGACGATGATTGTTTTGTGAATACCAGAGCTAGTCAATAATGGAAATAAAGAAGGTGAAGTCAGTGCTATGGAAATGAGAAGAAAAGGCATAATGACTTAAAAGCCTTGTGAACTGGGAAGGACTGTTGATTTCATATTTAACCTTGCATTTTGAGATTGAGCCCCACAAGGACAGGGACCATACTTGACTTTCTGTGTATGTTCCTTATACCTAGTACTGTAACCAAATTCATGGGCAAATGGAGGCCTGCTGATACCTATATAAATTACATTGGTACCTATACACACAGAGCCTGGATTTCCCAGGCCTAGTAAGAGATGTATAAAAAAGAGAGTGAGGTGGCAGAGGCAAGATTTGAGGGAGGGGAGTCAACATAGAGATACTTAAAGAATGTGTGAGAAAGTTGGAAATTTTTTATGTGAGCTTTACTGATAATTCACATGAAAGATGGTATGTTGGTGTGTGACATCACAGAAATCAGTGGTATTTTATTGATCTTCAAAAGGAGTGTTTTCAAAATGATTGGAGAGATGGCTCTGCAGCTCAAATCACTGGTTGCTCTTGCTGAGGACCTGGGTTCGGTTCCCAGCAACTACGTGGTGCCTAATAACCGTCTGTAACTCCAGTTCCAGGGGAATCCAACACCCTCTTCTGACTCCACAGGCATTGCACTTACATACATGCAGGGAAAACACTTGTGTGTATAAAATAAAAATAAATAAAGGAAGGTTTTCTGGGCTTTCGAGATGGCCCTGTAAGTAAAAGTGCCCTTGCAAATCCTGTTCCAGCCCTAGAACTGACTCCACAAAATTGTCCTTTGACCTCTACATGCTCACTATGACATGCCTCCCCCCATAATAATAATAGTTAATAAACAAAAGAGGTTTTTCAAAAAATAGATGCATACAGTTTTATTGTGTTGGGTCTGTGTCTTTTCTTGGTTTTGTCAGTTCACTGCTTAAACTAAGATGGCTTTTCAAGCTGAGTCTTCATTAATTTTTTCCCTTTCTACCTTAAGTTTATAATTACTGTCTTGAATTCCATTAATTTAAGAATTCTTTTTCTTGCTGTTAGTGTGGATTATACAATTTTTAATCTGTTTCCATTTGTCAGCTCCCTTATACATCATGTGGATAGAAAGGTACTACCTCAGGTATCTTCTGTTCATCAAGATTGTGAGTTTGACCAGGATTCTCCCTTCCCCTTCTCCTCTTCCCTCCTTTCCTCTCATCCCAGTGCAGGCTCTACAAGGTGGGCATGTCCTTCCCAACAAAGAAAGAGAGGTATCCTCACCCATGGCATTTTGGTCCACAACTGTCATGGTAATTGTTGCCCTAAAGGGGAGAATAGCTAGAAGCTGCCTGCTATAGGGTTGGAACATCTACCTGGGGGAGTCACCTTAAGGGTCCTTTGGGTGGTCTATAGGATGCATTTCCTTTAACTCACTGGGACACATATTGTGACTTCCAATTATGTAGGCTCCCAGAAAAGTTAGTTTTTTAAAAAAAAGTTTTATTATTTTTATTTTATGTGTATGAGTGTATTGCCTGCATGTATGTGAGTGCACCTGTGTCGTGCAATGCCACAGAGGTCAGAAGAAGGCTTCGGATTCCCCTGGAACTGGAGTTAAGGACAGTTTGTAGCTGCCATGTGGGTGCTGGGAATTGAACCCGGGTCCTCTGCAAGAGCAGTCAGTGCTTTTAACCACTGAGCCATCTCTCCAGCCCCCAGAAGTTAGTTTTTAAAATCCCCAAAGTATGTGTACAGACCTTTTTACCAACCAACCCACATAATTATTTTTGATCACATGCTGTGTGACCAGGCCTGGCCAGCCCCTGTTCAGATAGAATAGTAAAATTTGGCCTAGGGTTTTCTGCCTGTCATTCTGTTTGTGATTTAGGTTATTAGGGAAAGCCCATTTATGCTAAAATCAAGACAGATCGCCTGTGGGGGTTTGGAGTGGAAATTCATCTGTTTTTGCTGTCATTTTAGAGACCCTGTTGCACTTGCACCTTCAGCAGTGGATTATGCACAATCAACGGTGATGAATGTATGAGCGCTTTTAATTAGTCTTCATGCCCTCTGTCTGATGCAATCAGAAGCCCTGTATTGGAGTAGAGACTTACAATCAATCATTCATCATCTTCTGAGGTGGAGATAAACCCATTTGCTGTTAGCCTGCAACTTAAAATATCTACTTTAGGGTATTATTATGTAACCAGACAGACATCTATAAACCAAGTATATTTTGAGCATGTAGACTTAAATCTCAAATTGCAGATTGCTCTGATTAAATGTAATTGTGAGAATTAAGGTGTCTCTGCTTCCAGTCAGCACACAGAAACCTCCCACCTGACAGAGTGATGTTAGAGAAAGAGCTTGAGGTTGACGTGAAGGAGCTCCGAGTTCTAAGCCCAGCTTTGAAAACCTCACTTTCCTCATCCTTAAAATGAAAAGAATAGCAAAATAGTTGCTGCCGAGGTCTTCATTATGTTATGCTGAAGGGTTGTTATTGTAGATGCACTAATGATGAACCACAGTTTGGGACCATTTACTATGGTACTGGTTCTGCACTTCAGCATTATGTCTCATAGCCGGGTTCATGAAACCTGCACTGGCTCATTTGAGCCCATGTTCCTAGGCTTCCAGAGAGTTGCACCAATACGCATAGCAGGCAGCAATCCCATTCTACCAGTGCTGCTAGGTAACACTGAGGACCGACTTGCTCTTGTATTCTCTAGAATTTCTGGCTTCCATGAGGCAGTTACTGCGAAAAGGCATGTCTGTCCTTATCTAGTTTTGTGCTGATTTCTACAAGTTGAAGATTTGGAGACACAAATCCACAGTAATTAATGAACTAGACATTAATAAATTGAATACAGAGTCCTACAGGGACTTTATATATATATAAATTATCCTTGTAGTTTCATCTGTGGTTAGAAACAATTTTCCCCCTCAAAAGTGAAATTCTTTGGAATTTTGGAGCTTTTAACTAAAGTTCAAAATCATGGCTCTGCTTAAGTACTTACTTAGAAGAAAATTCTAAGTACACTGAACATTTGACATTGAAAACCTGGAAGCAAACTGACTATCCATGCTTTAGCAGATTTGGTAAATGAATATATTTAATGTTACTATAATTATGCCATTGAAATGTAATGTATTAATAGTGGGAAAAAGTACTTCCACTGGGTATGGTGTTGTACACATTTGATTCCAGCACTCAGGAGGAAGAGACAAGCAGATCTCTGTGAGATCAAAGACAGTCTGGTCTCTACATAGTGAGTTTTAGGCCAGCTGGAGCTACATAGTTAGGCCTTGTCTGAAAACAAAAACAAAAACAAAAACAAACCCTCAAAAGTACTCTCTATTGACAGGCCTTTTTGCCTCCATTAATTATTAGTTTTTATTAGCAAAACTAATAAAATTAAGTAAAACACATGTTCAATGTCACATTCCAGAAGTAACCACTACTGATATTTTGGGTTCTAACTTATAGAATTTAGATTATGTGCACTGCATATTTATATGTGTTTGTATACGTATGTGTCTGCATGCTTTCATATGTATGTGTATATTTTTAATTAGGCTCAGAGATATGTGGATACTTGTTTTTTACCTGTTTTACTAGCAGAAGACAACTCACTAGGCTATGTATTTTAACAAGCACAGATTTTATTTGGCATCTTAAAGATCCTAGTGCAAAGGCTGAGTGTGGTGGTATACACCTTTAATCCCAGCACTCAGGAGTCAGAGGAAGGTAAAGTGAATCTTTTGAGTTTGAGGCCAGCTTGGTCTATATAGCAAGTTCCAGGCCTGCCAGAACTATAGAGTGAAAGACCTTGTCTTAAAAA
This sequence comes from Nannospalax galili, assembly GCF_000622305.1. Lineage (NCBI taxonomy): Eukaryota > Metazoa > Chordata > Mammalia > Rodentia > Spalacidae > Nannospalax > Nannospalax galili. The sequence continues at coordinate 1,936,461 of NW_008356258.1, forward strand.
AAAAATCCTATTGTAAGAGTAGGGACTGGCACACAGTAGGAACTGAATAAACACGTGTGTAACAGCTGAGTATGTCCTGACTACCTTTCCAGGTCAGCTTTTTAACTCCCAAGTTATTTTGATGACTGGCCAGAACTAGGCAATGTGGATGGACCAGCTTTCAGTTGTTTCTTATCTGAAATGTTTAACAATCACTGCTAAAATAGATGCTCTTGCCACAAAATATTTGGTACATAGTGAATTATTAATTACTTTTAGGGTTATAGTATCGCTGGTTCAAAGGTCCTGTATATTTCTCTCTTTTTTTCCCATGGCTTTTTTTCAGTTTATTGCATGAAGGAGTTACACTAGTCCAAGTTAAAAGTGGACCCCAAGTGATTACATTATAAAGATGTGAGGTTTCTAAACTTGTGACAAGGGGTAGAAGGGAAATTGTACTCATTGCAAGGAAATCCTCGCTTAAGCTTCAGAGAGCCACAAGCGTTTAAAACCCACGAACCTTCAGCTGATTGTCCTTAGCTGGTCCTGTCTCTATCAGGAACTGGCATATGTTCTTTCACCCTGTAGCTGAATTACTGGATGCTCAGTTACAGTATCATTGTAGGCAAGTTTCTTCTCACTGGTTTCTTTTTATAGTAATCATCAGTGATCCCTTGGACAGTAGTAAGGGTTTTCCTACCATTTCTCTGTTGATTTCTTATGAAGTGGGTCATTACCCTTACTTGCATCAGCAAAGGGGTCAAAAGAGTGGAGGTTCTGGATAGCGATCCAATGAGGGGGTGGGGGAACAGGGGCACACAGAGTGTTGAGAAGCTAGGGGACTTAAGGGGGAGGCAGCTGAGTCCTCGTAACATTTGGTAACATTGCTAAATGCCACTAGGAGGGATATATCATTTTATAGTCACAGTGGAAAAATGCAGTGTCTGATGTTCCCTACATGTAAGAGCATGAACCCTTTTTTTTCTTTGGAAGTTTTTATTGAGGCAATTTTAGATCTGCATGCTGTAAGAAATAATACAAAGGAATCCCTTGCACACTTTAACCAGTTTTCTCCAGTGGAAACATTTAACAAACCTTAACGTAGTATTATAACCAGGGTAATGACTTTGATGCAACCTACATGTCTCCTCAGTTTCACTTGCATTCGCATGTGTGTACTTGTGTTAAGGTCTATAAAACTTGCCACCTGTGAAGATTTGTGGATCTAGCACTATACTCAAGATATTGAATAGTTCTAGGCTACAAGAACACTTCCTCTTGCCCTTTCATAATCAACATGTCCCTCTGCTGTCCAGGCCACCACCTTCCCATACAAGATTTCTAGCAACCTCTAACCCATTGTCCATTTCTAAACTTTCATCATTTAAGAACTGTTATATAAATGGAATTATTGAGTATGTAGCCACTTGTGATTGACCTTTTTTACTCAGCCCAATCCTTTGCAGTATTATCTAAGTTGTTGCTAGTATCAATATTCATTACTACTTTTTATTGCTGAGTAGTATGGCTGTACCTTAATTTGGTTAACATCTGCCTTTTTTTTCTTTTTTGAGACAGGGTCTCCCTATAATCCCAGCTGGCCTGGAACTTTGCTATGTAAACCAGGCTAGCCTTGATCTCACAGAGATCCACCTGCATCTGCCTCCTGAGTGCTGAGATTAAAAGTATGCACTGCTATGCCTGGCCCACCATTTGCCTTTTGAAGAACAACTGAGCTGTTTTTCAGTTTGAGGTTATTACAATTAAAACTATTATAAGCATTTGTGTGCAAGTCTTTGTGTTGACATGAGTTTCATTTCTCTGGGATAAATGCCCAGTAGATCAAGTGCTAGGTTGTACAATAGTTAACTTGTTTAGTTTTTTAAGAAACCATCAAATGCTTTTCAGAGTGACTCTGTTATTTTACATTGTTCCATCAATGAATAAGTGATCCAGTTTTTTTTCGCATCTTTACCAGTACTTAGTATTGTCACTATTTTATCAAATCATTTTATATTAATGGTAGAATAATATAATACTGTTTTAAATTTACTTTTCCCAAATAGTTAATAATGTTGAATATCTTTCCCTATGCTTATTTGACTTCTGTAACTCTTCAGTGGAGTATCTGTTCATGTCTTTTACCCATTTTATAATTGAACGTCTGTGTGTGTGTGTGTGTGTGTGCGCGCATGCATGTACGTGTGTGTATGTGTGTTAGTGTGTGTGTTATGTGTTTTTGTGTGAAGGTATGCCCACCCATGAGTGGAGGCCAGAGGCTGGCATTGGGATGGCTTTATCAGTTGTTTTCCCACCTTATTGTTTTGAGACAGGGTCTCTCACTGACCCTGAACCTGGAACTCGATGTTTAGGCTAGATTGGCTGGACAGCAAGTCCATCTTCCTCTGAGATCCATCTGCCTATGTCCACCTCCTAGTTCGGAGATTATAGGAGTGTGCTTCTGTGCCTGGCTTTTAATGTGGGTGCTAGGGATCTGAATTCAGGTCCCTATGCTTGTATGGAAAACACTTTACTCACTGAGCCATCTCCCAAGCCTCAATTATTATTCTTTTTGGCAGGACTGGAAATTGAACCTAGCGCCTCAAGTGAGGCAGATGCTCTACCACAGAATCACTGAGCCACAGCCATAGTCCTGCTTTTTAAAAAGGTTTAGTTGATGAGTTTTGAGAACTCTTTACTGTTATAGACACTAATCCCTTGTTGAGTGCTGTATAAGTCTCCTGAAGCCCATGTGTTGAAGGCTTGGCCTGCAGCCTATGCCTGTAGTGGTAGAGGCACAGAAATGGTGATGCCTAAGAGGCAGGACCTAGTAAAAGGGAGTTAGATCATTGATGGCATGCTCCTGAAGAGTATGTTGAGGGGAACCCCCCCCCCCCCCCTTCGCTTCTCCAGTTTCTTCTTCTTTATCTGTTTCCTGGCTGCCAGAAAGTGAATTGTATTACTCCACCTGTGTTTCCTGTTACAGCATACTGCCTTGCCATGAACTGAAACCTCTGAAACTGTGCACTGAGATAAATCTTTTCTCTTTGTGAGTTGATTATCCCTGGTATTTTGTCAGAGTGATAGAAATCTGGCTAATACATAAGAAATATACATTTTGCTAGTTCATAGTTTGTCTTTTATCGACATTTTTTTTTTTGAGACAGGGTCCTGCTATGTAGTTCAGGATGATCTTGAATTTACCATGTATTTTAAGATGGTCACAAACTTGTGATCCTCCTGCCTCAGCCTCCCAAGTGTTGGGATTATTGGTATGTACCACCATACCTGGCTGCCTTTTATCTTCTTCATACAGATTTTTACAGAGCAAAAGTGTTTTTTTAAACATCTTATTTTTATTTTATGTGTATGAGCATATTGTCTGCATGTGTTTAAATGCACCCATGTTGTGCAATGCCCATGGAAGTCAGAAGAGGATGTTGGATCCCCTGGAACTGGAGTTATAGGCAGTTGTTAGTTACCATGTTGGTGCTGGAATTTGAAACCTGGTCCTCTCAGAGCAAAAGTTTTTCATGTGACAATGTTTACCTTATCAATTTCCCCTTTAATGGATCATGCTTTTGCTGTCAAGTAAGGACTCTGCTGAGCTGGCATGGACTTTGGATTCCTTCTTACACACCCCGTCATATTGATCAATTTTGTAACTTTAGATAACTATGTAGGGATTGAGTTGAAATATCCTTAGCTTAATCAATAACCGTTATCTTTTCCTTTCTTCTATCTTGAGTTGGAAGAATGGAAAGGGTCTTTTAAAGTTTCTTGCCATCACAGTGTTCAAAAAATGTTCGTTCATGCTTCGGAATGGGGCTTAGAATCTAGGCAGCTATCCCCATTCTTTCTCAATTTTGCTACTTGTAACTCATTAAATGAGGCCTTCATCCTTACCATGATGATTGGTAGTGACTATGATGGTGGGACTTTTTGGCTTTATCTGAGTCAGGAGTAACAGACCTCAGGCCTGGGTTCAATTTCATCCATAGGCTCCTGTTGTACTGTAGCATGGGAGAGGAGGGAGGGCGAAGCATTCATCCAGGTGCCTGACTTTTCATCCTGGCTCTTTCCTTTACTAGCTGTATAGACACAGTCATATTTCTTAATCTTTCTCTTCAATTTCTTCATTTGTTAAATGGAAATAATGTTAGCTCCTACCACACAGGATTGTCTCAAGGATTAAGTTATTACATGTAAAGTGCTTGAAGCAGAGCCTTTTTTCCTAGCACCTTGGTTGCTTGTTGAATGCAGAGTCCTGAGTCTCCATTCCCAGACTTACAGAATCAGAAACCTGAAGGGATGAACCCCCAAGAATGCACATTTCAGCATGACTCTTTTGTGGTTCTTAGGAATGCTGAAGTTAAAAAAAGCTTTATTTATTTATTTATTTATTTATTTATTTATTTATTTATTTATGGGTGCACAGGCCACAGCATGTGTGTGTGTGTGTGTGTGCACATATGGAGGTCAGAGGACAACTTTGTGGAGTTTTTTCCTCTCCTCCTACTTTTATGTGAGTTTCAGGGATTAAACTCAGATTGTCAGGCTTGTGCAGCAAATACCTTTACCTGCTGAGCCATCTCATTGGCCCTAAAGTTTTTAAATAGCTACTTTTGGTCCTAAGTCATGTCTGCTTCTCCATGGCAGACAGATTCTCTGGTCTTTCTTTAGTGGTGCATGGTGGACACTTCTGCTAAGGTGATTCTTCTCTCTAAGAACACTCCTGGTATTGCAAGATTAACCAGCTTCTATATAAAATCAAATTATGGCAGAACTATATATTCAGCCAGAGGCATGCCCACTAGGTGCAGGAGACCACAGGAGTGGTGGGGTCAATGACAAGCAGGAGTACAGTTACCATGCCCATGGTCTTCAAATGAAAAGGATAGTAATAAAAAAATAAGTCAGTGGGTTGGTTTAGTATGTGGTCCACCAATTTGTGACATCCTTATAAAGGTTTAGAGCAGTGTCTTTTGGGGTAGGAACTCGGGGGGGGGGACTGTTTTGCAAATCTCTCTGTGGCAGTTTTCTTGTTAGTGGCTACTTGTGGCTAGTAATTTTTCTAGCAGCCTATGTATTGGGGATTATCTCCTAGTGTAAATACTGCATATTAAACTCCCAGGTTGATCTTAGACTACGTAAGGAGTAGTACATACTTCCCTTCTCAAAAAGGACTCCATAACACTTCTTCCCTGAGCAATGTGGTGGAAAGACAGAAGTTCCGTTACTGACAGTCCCAGTTCACATTGTTTCGAAACAAGAATAAGCTTGCCTCTAGTTACCCATTTACAGCGGATGCTAGCTTTTGAGAACATAACTGGCTTTTTGTGTAATGCAATGGAAGTTTTCTTAACCCATCTGAGGGGTTTCCTGGATTGCTAGTGCTTTCCATTCTCCCTGGAAAATGCCTTGACTTCTTTAGACCCACTCCCTGATGATGATCTGTCTGCATGGCTGTTTCTAGTGAGCTCTCAAAGCTCCAGATTTTTCCTGTTGTTGAACAGTGTGCAGTGCTGCAGTAATTATAGGATTTCTTTGCATAACTTTCAAACGGATGTAGTGTGTGTGTGTGTGTGTGTGAAGTTGCTTATGTCCATGAAGCTGTGTTCTTTGGAAGGCACAAAAGCAACTTGCTATACATTGCAACTGTCACATTAGCTATAGAAGAGAACTTGGAATGAATGGGTAAAATGCTTAAAATATGGGGAAAGGAATTCAGAGATCAGAGGTAAAGTGCTTACCTAGTATGTACAAGACTTTGGAGTCAATCACTAACGCCACAAAAACAAGCAGGCAGGTAAGGAAACAAATAATAAAACACAAAAAAGATTTTATACAGAGGCCAATTCTCACTGAACTTTTTCTCAGTTTCAGACAGCCCAAACAGGACATCATAGATTACATATTTTATTTTATTTTATTTAAAAAAAATTTTAAGTTTAATAACCATGATTAGAAAAAGCATTTCATTACAGCTTTAACACATTCAGTAACACATTCCAGAGCAGGGATGCATCTCTTTCAAAGGTGGATGTAAATTTTTAGGTTCACACTTGAATTATTACAGTCATACAATATTGAGCTCAGTATAAACCCTGTAAGACATAAAATTGAATGAGTTTTTACCCGAGAAAGAAGATTTCCATTTCATTTTAAGATATGCTGTTTCCTACATTTTTAATGCTACTAACACTTACGTGTTTGCACATGTGTCTTTAATCTCTATGTGTCTGATTATTACTCATCACAGTCGGTTACAGTCGGATCCTTAGTACCTGAGTATGGATATAAAGTCATCAGGTCGATTTCACTGGTAATGTTTATTACCTCTGCTATTGAACATGAAGTAAATTTAAAAAAATTTAATAACTACATGAGTAAAAGAAGCATTTCACTACAGCTTTTAACATATTCAGTAACACACTCCAGAGCAAGAGTACATCTCTTTCACAAGTGGCTGTAAGTTTCTAGGTTCACAGTTGAATTAATACAGTTATAAAAATATTGAACATAAAAGTGAATGAGTTTTTAACCTTTAAAAAAGATCTTCATTTCATTTTAGAATATATTGTTCCTTGCAGAAAGACTCGTTTTTGCTACTAACACAGAGATGTTGACACATGCATCTCTAATCTGTATGTATCTGATTGTTACTACTCATAATCAGTTGCACTTGGATCCTTGGCACCTGTGTATGTCTATAAAGTCATCGGGTAGATTTCAATGGTAATGCTTATCAGCTCTACTAATTAACATGATGTAAATTTCCATGCTTCCTCCTCAAATATAATGCATTTTTAAAAGTTTGTTGATTTTTATGTGTGTGTGCGTGTATATCACACAGAACATCCCAAACCATCTTATTCGACTATACACCCACTTCCCAGATGGCACCCTCCCATAGCCTCCCTCCCCCAACTAGAGCCCTTATACTCTGATATCCCTGCTACTGTCTGCTGTGTTGTCGGCACCCCCAGCAATTCCCCACTACTTGCCCTTCTGGTGAATCTAGTCAGGATATCTAGAGGGCTTTGTTTTAGGAGGGTCACCTGTTCCTCATCTAGTGGTAATCAGTTGTCAGTATTCCTTTAGATAAGATTGGGGTCTGCTCCCTTTGGCCATCCTGACCAACAACTCAAAAGAAGGTATTTCCTATCTGGCATTGTTGCTTGTTATGTAGACTTGAGCTATACATATGGACTCTTAAAAAATTATATTGGCCCCTTTAATCTTTGGTTATACTTCCTTTTGGGAGTTTAAGGCCATACACTTGGCCCAGATAAACCAATTTATTTTTACTATTAAGGTCATTTGAGAATCTGTTCCTCAGGAGTCATATGGGCTTGAGAGGAGCCCCTGGCTCCTTTCTTTTACCAGTTCCGATTATGTGAAGATAAGTCAAATGTCCTACTCGACCATGGCTGACTTCGCTTGGAAGCATGGAGGAAATGATTCCTTTATGTTGACTCTCCTCTTTATAGACTAGACACTGGTTCAAGTCCATCTTGTGGGGGTCTCCTTGGCCTCTTTAATCAAGAGGACAGGTGACCCACCACAATTACAGGACATTTTGAGAGATGCTCATAGTCCCCTGGAACTAGTTGACCTAGGAGGGCAAGGAGCAAAAGCTGTCCTTTATGTCCCTCTGACCAAATTAGTATAGGCCTCAAAGTATGTCTGTTAAACATCCAAGAAAGTTAGTTCCACCAGTCTGGTACTTTTTTTTTTTAAATTTATTTATTTGTTTTTTATTTACTTATTTATTTTTACACCCACTTCCACGATAGCACCCTCCCATAGCCTCCCTCCCCCAACTAGAGCCCTTATACTCTGATATCCTTGCTACTGTCTGCTGTGTTGTCGGCACCCCCAGGCGTTCCCCACTACTTGCCCTTCTGGTGAATCTAGTCAGCCTATCTAGAGGGCTTTTTTTTTACGAGGGTCAGCTGTTGCTCATCTAGCAGTAATCATTGTCAGTATTCCTTTGGAAAAGATTAGGGTCTGCTGTTCATTTTCCCAGTTCTATGCTGGGTTACTACCTGGGAATCTCTTTGACCACCCTGGCCAACAACTCAAAAGAGGTTATCACCTGTCTGGCATTGTTGCTTGTTATGTAGCCTTTAGCTATACATATGGACTCTTATGAGATTATATTGGCCCCTTTAATCTTTGGTTATACTTTCCTTTTGGGTGTTTAAGGCCATGCAGTTGGTCCAGATAAATCAATTTATTTTTACTCTTAAGGTCATTTGAGGATCTGTTCCTCAGGGGTCACATGGGCTTGGGAGGAGCCCCTGGTTACTTTCTTTTACCAGTTCTGCCTATGTGAAGATAAGTCACAGGTCCTGCTCGACCATTGTTGGCTTCACTTGGAAAAATGGAGGAACTGATATCTCTATGTTGACCCTCCTCTTTATAGACTGGACAGTCTGGTACTTTTAATTACTGTGTGCCATGTAGATAAATCTTGGGCACAGACCAGTTGTTCTCAGATAAACCTTGCCTAGACATATATTTCTTGATCTGGTATGTATAATTTGTCAGTGGGTTGTTAGAATAATATGGTTCCCTCTGGTTTTTAAAGCTAGCTAGGCTTTGTTTATCTCTCGCATTGTCTCACCCCTCCATCTTGGTTTTCCCACTTAAGGTACCCCCATTTCCCCCTTTACACCCTTACTAATACCCTTCTCCTATGGTCCTACCTCTCTTGAGCTCCTTTTTTCCCTTTATCCCCTAGGCTCCCTTCCCTCCCCCCTCCCTTCAACTAACCCAATTTTTATCCATATCTCCCTTATTAAGGCCTGTTTCCTACTGTTCTTCTCTTTCAGGTTCTTTCTTTTCCTTTACCTCCCCGGTTCCTTTCCATTATCCTGATTTCTATAGTTATACCTGGATGTCACATACTCATTTATCTCCTACATATGAGGGAGAACATATGTCAATTTTTTTTTTCTGAGTCTGTGTTACTTCACTTAGTATAACAGTTTCTAGTTCCATCCATTTACCTGCAAATTTCATGATTTC
>NW_008356258.1:1945839-1954258 GCF_000622305.1 Nannospalax galili
AAATCTTAATGTGGTTTTAATTTGTCTTTCCCTGATTATTAGTGATGTTGAACATCTTTTAAGATGTTTCATAGCCATCTTTACTTCTTCTTTTGAGAACTCTCTGTTCATCTCCTACCTTATCTTTTAAATTGGGTTACTTCTTGTCTTGATTCTGTTTTTTGAGTTCGTTATATATTCTGGATATTAAACCTCTGTCAGATGTGTTGCTGGTGAAGATTTTCTCCCATTCTGTGGGTTTTCTGTTCACTTCCCTCGTTGCCTCCTTTGATGTACAGAAGCTTTTTAGTTTAATGAGGTCCCATTTGTTAATTCTTGCCCTTATTTCCTGAGCAATTGATGTCCGGTTTAGAAATTCCTTTCCTACATCTATATCTTATAGGTTATTCCCAATGTTTTCTTCTAACAGTTCCAGAGTTTCAGGCTTTACATTGAGGTCTGAGCCATTTGAAATTGACTTTTGTGCAGGGTGAAAGATGGGCGTTTAGTTTCATTCTTCTACAGGTGGAGAGCCAGTTTTGCCAGCACCATTTGCTGAACATGCTGTCTTTCCTCCAGTGAATGTTCTTGGCCTCTTCATCAAATAACAGGTGGCTGAAATTGCATTTACTCATATTTGTGTCATCAGTCTTGTTCCATTGATCTATGGGTCTATTTTTGTGCCAGTACCATGTTGTTTTTATGACTAAAACTCTATAATACAGCCTAAAATCTGGTAGAGTAATCACCACAGCATTGCTCTTAGTGCTCAGGGTTACTTTGGCTATCTGAGGTCTGTTGTGCTTCCATATGAATCTTAGGGTGTTTTTTTTCAATTCTGTGAAAAATGTCTTGGGGATTTTGATTGGCATTGCATTGAATCTATAAATGGCTTGTGGTAGGATGGTCATTTTCACAATATTAATTCTTCCAATACATGCGCATGGAAGGTCCTTCCATCTTCTGATGTCTTCCTCAATCTCTCTCTTTAAAGATTTAAAATTTTTCATTGTAGAGGTCTTTAATGCCTTTGGTCAGGTTTATTCAGAGATTTTTTTTTTTTTGCAGCTGTTGTGAAGGGGAGTGTTTCCATGTGCTCTTTCTCCGATTGTTTGTTATTGGTATATAGAAAGGCCACAGACTTTTGTAGGTTAATTTTTTTAGACTGCCACTTCACTGAATGTGTTAATAATTTCTAGGAGTTTTCTGGTGGAATTTTTGGTGTCTCTTAGATATAATATCATATCATCTGCAGAAAGAGATAATTTGATCTCTTCTTTTCCAATTATTACTCATTTCCTTCTCTTGTCTTATTGCACTTGCAGGAGTTTCAAGGACTATGTTAAAGTGAAGTGGGGATAGTGGGCAGCCTTGTCTGGTTCCTGATTTCAATGGGAATGCTTCCAGTTTTTCTCCATTTAGAATGATGTTGGCTGTGGGTTTGTTATATATGGCTTTAATTATGTTGAGGTATGTTCCCTCCAGTCCAATTCCCTCTAGGACTTTGAACATAAATGCATGTTGAATTTTGTCAAAGGCCTTCTCTGCATTTTTTCAGATGACCGTGTGGTTCTTGTCTTTAAGTCCATTTATATGATTTATGACATTTATTGACTTATGTATATTGAACCATCCCAGCATCTCTGGAATAAAGAAGACTTGGTCAGGGTGGATGATCTTTTTGATGTGTGTCTGTATGCGGTTTGCAAGTATCTTGTTGAGAATTTTTGCATCTATGTTCATGAAGGATATGGGTCTATAGTTTTCTTTTTTGGTTGTGTCTTTACCTGGCTTTGGTATTAGAGTGATGCTTGCTTCATAGAAGCAATTTGGAAGTTCTTCCTCGATTTCTATCTTTTTGAATAAATTAAGTAGTATTGGATGCAGATCTTCTTTAAATGTCTGATAGAATTCTGTTGTAAATCCATCTGGTCCTGGGCTGTTTTTAGTCAGGAGGTTTTGTATTACTCTTTCAATTTCTTTTTGTGTTATGGGTCTGTTTAAGCTGTTAATCTCTTCTTGGTTTAGTTTTGGTGGTTCCCATGCCTTTAGATATCCATTTCTTTTAGGTTTTCAAATTTAGTAGCATACAGATTTTTAAAGCATTCCCTTATAATGTTCTATATCTTTCTGGTGTCTGTTGTGTTGTTTCCCCTTTCATCTCTGGTTTTGCCTTGCAAGAGTTTCAAGTACTATGTTAAAGAGAAGTGGAGATAGTGCCCAGCCTTGTCTGATTCCTGATTTCCATGGGAATGCTTCCAGTTTTTCTCCATTTAGAATGATGTTGGCTGTGGGTTTGTTATATATGGCTTTAATTATGTTGAGGTATGTTCCCTCCAGGCCAATTCCCTCTAGGACTTTGAGCATAAATGCATGTTGAATTTTGTCAAATGCCTTCTCTGCATCTATTCAGATGACCATGTGGTTCTTGTCTTTAAGTCCATTTATATGATTTATGACGTTTATTGACTTACGTATATTGAACCATCCCTGCATCTCTGGGATAAAGCCGACTTGATCATGGTGGATGATCTTTTTGATGTGTGTCTGTATGCAGTTTGCAAGTATCTTGTTGAGAATTTTTGCATCTATGTTCATTAAGGATATGGGTCTATAGTTTTCTTTTTTGGTTGTACAAATCCAGGTTTGTAATACCTGGATTTGGTATTAGAGTGATGCTGGCTTCATAGAAGGAATTTTGAAGTTCTTCCTGTATTTCTATCTTTTTGAATAAATTAAGTAGTGTTGGATGTAGATCTTCTTTAAATGTCTGATAGAATTCACCTATAAATCCATCTCATCCTGGGTTTTTTTTAGTCAGGAGCTTTTATATTACTGTTTCAATTTCTTTTTGTGTTATGGGTCTGTTGATGCTGTCAATCTCTTCTTGGTTTAGTTTTCGTAGTTCCTATGCCTTTAGATTTCTGTCTGTTTCTTTTAGGTTTTCAAATTTAGTAGCATATAGGTTTTTAAAGTATTCCCTTATAATGTTCTGTATCTTTCTGGTGTCTGTTGTGATGTTTCCCCTTTCATCTCTGATTTTGTTGATTTGGAGGTGCTCTTTCTTTCGTTTGGTTAACTTGGCTAGTGTTCTGTCAATCTTGTTTATCTTTTCAAAGAACAAGCTCTTGGGATTGTTGATTTTTTGTATTGTTTTCTTTGTTTCAATTTCATTAATTTCTGCCCTGATTTTTGTTATTTCTTCTTTTCTGCTGGGTTTGGGTTTCATTTGCTCTTGCTCTTCAAGTGTGTCGAGTTGCAATGTTAAGTCATTTATTTGTGTTCTTTCTTATTTTTTGATGTAGCGTTGAGATGCAATGCTGTCATTTATTTGTGTTCTTTCCGATTTTTTGATGTAGGCACTTAGAGCTATAAATTTCCCTCTAAGGACAACTTTCAGCATGTCCCAGAGGTCCTGTTGTGTTGTATTGTCCTTTTCATTTAGTTCCAGGAATACTTTTATTTCTTTCTTAGTTTCTCTTTTGACCCATTCATCATTCAGGAGTGTGTTGTTTAATCTCCATGTGTTCATGTGGTGATTACGTCTTCTTTGGGTGTTGATTTTAAGTGTTATTGCATTGTGTTCTGATAGAATGCATGGAATTATTTCAGTCTTTTTGTTTTTTCAGTCTTTTGTATTTGTTGATGTTTATTTTTTGCCCCAATATATGGTTGATTTTGGAGAAAGTTCCATGGGGTGCTGAGTAAAAAGTATGTCGGTAGATTGTGGAGAAGGTTCCATGGGATGCTGAGTAGAAAGTATGTCCTTTTGTGCTTGGGTGGAATACTCGGTAGATGTCTGTTAATTCCATTTGATATATGGAATTGCTTAATTCAGACATCTCTCTGTTAACTCTCTGCCCTGTTGACTTATCTGATGGAGACAGTGGGGTTCTCTCTGTGCTGTTGAACTATCTAATGGAGACAGTGGGGTATTGAAGTCTCTTACTATTAATGAGTTGGGAATAATCTGGGTCTTAAATCCTGTAGTATTGTTTTTACGAAGTTTGGTGCACCAGAGTTTGGTGAAAACATGTTCATGATTGTAATATCTTCTTGATTTATTGTTCCTTTGATCAGAATTATTCCTTTGATCAGAATGAAGTGGGTCTCTTTATCTCTTCTGATTAATTTTAGTTTAAAGTCTATTTTGTCAGATATCATTTTAGTTTAAAGTCTATTTTGTCAGATGTTAGAATTGCAATCCCTGCTTTTTTCTTAGTACCATTCACTTGGTATATATTTTTTTCCTCCTTTCACTTTAAGATAGTGTCTGTCCTTGAAAGTGAGATGAACTTCTTGCAGACAAGAAAGATGCATTTTCTTTCTTAATCCATTCACCTAGTCTGTGTCTTTTGACTGGGGAGTTCAGTCTGTTAATATTTAAAGCTATTAATGAAAGATGAGTATTGAATCCTGTCCTTTTTATTTTTTTTTTTACAATTTTGATATAGCTGTACATTTCCACAGTTAGACCTTCATTAAATGCCTTTCCCCAACCCCTTGGGTATAGTCATTCCTTTATTCAGCTCTTTGTAGTGCTTCCAGAACTCTCTGAAGGGCTGGTTTTGTGGACCTCAATTCCTTCAACCTATTTGTGTCATGGAAGATTTTCTTTCCCCTTTGACTATAATAGATACTTTGGCTGGGTATCGTAATCTGGGTTGGCATCTGTGGTCATTTAAATCTGAGAATACTTTGGTCCAGGCTCTTCTGGCTTTCATTGTTTGCACTGAAAAGTCAGCTGTAATCCTGATGGGTTTTCCTTTATATGTGACTTGTTGTTTTTCTTTTGTAGCTTTCAGTATTGTCTCTTTTTTCTGTACGCTTAGTGTTTTTACTATGATGTGCTGTGGAGAGTTTCTTTTCTAGTCCTATCTGTTTGGTGTTCTATGTGCTTCTTCTATTTGTACAGGCATGTCTTTCTTTAATCTTGGGAAATTTTTTCCACGATTCCATGGAAGATCTGGTCCATGCCATTATCTTGAGTTTCTTCTCCTTCCTGTATGCCTATGATTCATAAGTTTGGTCTTTTTATGGTGTCACACAATTTTTGTATGTTCCATCTTGTGATTTCTTAAATTTTTCATAATCCTTGCTTTAGTGGTCTAGTTTGTCCACTTTATCTTCCAGTCTTGGTACTCTGTTTTCCATTTCATTCATCCTATTGGTGAGGCTTTCTCCTGTCGTTTCTAAATGGCTTACTGAGTGTTTCACTTCCTTCATTTCAGCCTGAATAGTCTTCAATATTTCTAGCTCTTTTACAAATTCATTCAGAAGTTTATCCCTATCTTCCTTGAGTTATTTGATTTCTTTTTTGTGTGTTCTTTGAATTCACTGAATTCTTTTATCATGTTTATAATTGTTCTTTTGAGTTCCATGTCCTGTATTATCTCATTGTACTCCTCTAGAGGACTATTGTTATTTCGTGGGGATATGTTATTTTGGTTTTTCATGTTATAATTTTTTTTCTGTGATTTTGCATGTGAATCTCTTTTGTTGTTTCTGATTCTTGTGTGAGACTCCAGCCTTCAAGTTTAGATCTGCTTCTTTTTGTAAACTTTATGTGTCTTTGTGGTTTACTTTTTGGGCATGAAAAGCTGGTTTCTCTAAGCTTCTGGTTCTCTCTTTTGATTTTATATTGGAGTGGCCAGATTGCTTTTGTCTTCAGGAGTTCCCACAGAGGCCCAGGTCAGATGAGGATCAGATGCTCTCAGGCTTTCTCCTAAGGTCTGGATCCCTCCAGGAAAGATTTTTGCCTCAGGAATTTGGGGGTTGGGCTGGCCTAAGTGCAGGGCCCAGGAAAGATGCTGGTCTATGTCAGCTGTTGGCTGTGCCACCCAGAGATGCAAAGGGAGATGGGGGCAGTGGGGATTCCACTGAGGAACTGGGTTGGTCTGGATACAAAGGATCAGGAAGAGGAACGGTCAGCCCTGGTGTCCAGGAAAGAGGCTGGTGGGTTGTGTAGCCCAGGGAAGCAGAGGGAGTTGAGGGTGGAACCAGGCCCAGAGGGCTCCTGGGGACCCCAGAAGGAACTGGGTTGGTCTGGATGCAAAGCATCAGGAAGCAGTGGTGGTTCTCCCGGTGTCTGGGACACTGAAACAACCAATGGGACAGGACTCAGGCTAGGAGGCGAGATGGGCAGGGAAGATGGGAGGGTGAATGAGGCTGGGGGAGTCAAGGCACAGAGAGCACTATCAACTTACCCTGGAGAGAGGCCTGAGGTTCGTGCAGGCCCAGGGAAGCAGAGTGATTATATATTTTCTAAGTGTAGCTTCTTCAAGAAAGACAACTGCACTTCAATTAGTAGGTCTGTCCTTGAAATAGCTTAGGCATATGTGATAACATTGACAAATATATTTTTATTTTAATACTTCATATTAAAATATTACTCATAAAATTGAAATAATAAATTTCGGAGATAACCGGCTGTTATTACATGCAATGATAGGTTTTTTTGTTTGTTTATTTGTTTTGAGACAAGGTCATGCAATGTACACCAGGCTGGCCTCAGAATTCACAGAGGTCTGTCAACTTCTATATCACAAGTGCTGGGATTAAAGGCATGGGCTATGATGCCCAGAAGACTCGGAGTTTTATAAAATGATCTTAGTGGTGAGAATAGGATCTTTAGTAAATAAAAAATCATACTAGTATGCTTATGTGGCTACTTCTGTTCTGTACCGCTGTGTCCCCTGCCCATGTGTTGCTTCTTGGTTCAGGCAGGGGCCTGGGTAATGAAGTCACCCACCCCTTCAACCCAGGGTTACATGAGCATGCATTCCCAGGACCATTTTGGTTCAGGTTCCCTCCAGGCAGTGATGTTAAAGACAGAGCAGGCAAGGCAAGCTGGGTAATCAGCTATATAAAATTTTCCTCATACTGTATTGACTTTACCCTGAGTCCATGAAAGAGATACAGATGAATAATCACCTCCTTGAAAAGGAATATTTGCCTTTTGGATATATGTTCACCCCTAAAGGTAACTAACTGGCGATCGTCAGCCCTTTGTGCTCAGCAGGCTATTAGATGGAGCTTCATGCCCCTTTTCTCAATTCTTTTCTTCCCATTAAGGCTCTCCCATTCCATACCAAACTGGTTTTAAGACTGTCTCTTACATTAATAACAAAAGACTACATAATCCTTTATTACCTGTGAATAGTAAATGCCCAAGACTGTTTGTGGACTGAAGTAGTTTGCAAGTCTCCACAGACTTGTATTTGCCAGTCACCTTGAGTGAAGAGCGAAGAGTGGCACCGTCAGTTCCCTTAATAAAAGCGTGAAGTGGGGAGTGAGGATGCTAATGCGAGCATGATGTAGTGAAATTGATGGCTGGAGCTGGTAATTGGATTTTAGCCACTGCACATACATTTTTACAGCCCTTTATGTTTCCTCTTTTCCACCATGAGAGCTCATTCTTTTGAGACCCATGTCTGTGTCATCTTCATCGAATAATATTCATTAAGTTCCTTCATGCTGGGGACCAGTGGGTTTCATCATTTTTAATGAGTGCGGACGTCTAAGTTGAAGGATTTACTTTTATGAGACATTGCTTTGCCCACTGTTTTTCTCACTTCGGTGCACTAATTAGATCAGTCACATATTTTTGTTGGCAAGCTCTCGTTGCTTTAAAACAAGAGGTAAGTCAGCTGGTCTTTGTCAGTACTAGCCGTTAGCCATTAGCAAGTCCTTTATCCTGATTTGGTAAATATCTTTTTTTTGTCCAGTGTATGTCTGTGCTCTCTCATTTCCTCACTTCTGTCACTTAATGCAGTCCACCTCTTCATTCACCAGGCTTTACTTGAATTGAATATAGGATTGCCTGATGCTTTTCTTTGAGCTACTGTTTGTTAGTTTTAAACAGGATATTTTAAAAATTAACTGATTGCTCCTGCCCTCAGGCCTCTCTTGGGGTAAGTCTATCGCGCAGCCCTCCATGCCTTGACTCCCCCAGCCGCGTTCACCCTTCCATCTCCCCCGCTGTTCTCTACTCCTAGTTGGGCCCTGTGCCATTCCTAGTCTTGGGGCGCCAGACACCCGGGGAGCCAGTGCTGCTCCCTGATCCTTTTCACCCGGACCAGCTTGGTGCCTTCCTTGGGACCCAGGAGCACTGCTTCTGGACCTGGCCCTGCCCTCACCTCTCTCTTCCCTGGACCTGCACCACCAGCTAACTCTCCTGGCCTGCTCTCCTAGCCTCAGGCCTCTTGGGGTGGGTCTATCGCGGAGCCCTCAGCGCCTTGACTCCCCCGGCCTCATTCGCCCTTCCATCTCCTCCGCTGTTCTCTGCTCCTGGTTTGGGCCCTGCGCCATTCCTGGTCTTGGTTCCCCAGACACCTGGGGAACCGGTGCTGCTTCTTGATCCTTTTCATCCAGGCCAGCTTGGTGCCTTCCTTGGGCTCCAGGAGCACTGCTTCTGGACCTGGCCCTGCCCTCACCTCTC
>NW_008356258.1:1959612-1960081 GCF_000622305.1 Nannospalax galili
TTGTGTTGGTGAGCAAATTCAGTTTTAAAAATTCTTTTTCCTCAGAGGATTTGTTCGTTAGGTCGTAATTGTATGTCCTTAAACACCCAAAAGGGAAGTATAACCAAAGATTAAAGGGGCCAACATAATATCATAAGAGCATACATGTATATAACTAAAAGTTACTCGACAAACAGCAAAGCCAGACAGGCGATACCTTCAGTCGAGTTGTTGGCCAGGATGGATAAAGGCTCTTCCGGATAGTAATCCAACATACTACAGGAAAAATGAACAGCAGACCCCCATTCTATCCAAAGGAATACTGACAATGGATTGCCGTAGATGAGGAACAGCTGATCCTCCTGGAACAGGGACCTCTGGATGACTAGATTTACCAGAAGGGCAGATAGGGGGGAATAGATGGGGGTGCTGACAGGATAGTGGACAGTGGCAGGGATGGCAGAGTATGGAGGCTCTAGTGGGAGAGGAA
>NW_008356258.1:1960200-1976105 GCF_000622305.1 Nannospalax galili
ATTGCCTTTAAATGAATTTTTCTGTATGAAACTGTGTATTTTAACAACGAAGTGGAGATCTTTTTTAAATGTTAAAACCTCATTTAATTTTATGTCTTATAGAGTTTGTAATGAGTAAAAGATTGTATAAGCGTAATAATTCATCTGTAAACCTAAAAATGTACAGCCAGTTTTGAAAGAGATGTACCCTAGCTCAGAAAAATGTTATTGAATAGGTTAATGCTGTTGTAATGAAATGCTTCTTCTAATTAAAAAAAAATTAAGTGATTGCATAAAATATTTGGCAAAATACATAGGAATCTAAATAGAAGGACATAATCTTGTGTCGGACCCTTGGTGGATTGTGAGATGTGATTGGATGCTCCCCTTATTTTATTTTTCTCCTTATATTCAGTATTTGTAACTTCTCTTTGTTTTCCCTTCAAAACATTTCCCAGCTTAGTACCTCACTGGCTCTGGCTCTCACCAGCACAAGGCTCTCGCTTTCTCTGCCTCCCTCTCCTCTTTCTTCTTCCTGCCTCATCCTCCCTGTTTAGCTATGTGAGGCTGTTTTTTCTTATATTCCCACTTCATCCTGTAACTTCTTTTTAAAAAATGTTTTAAAATTTATTTATTTATTGGTCTTTTTGAGACTGAGTCTCTCTGTAGCCCTAGCTGGCCTGGAACTCATTATATAAACCAGGCTGGCCTTGAACTCACAGAGATCTGCTTGCCTCTGCTTCCTGAGTGCTGGGATTAAAGACGTGTGCCACCACGCCCGGATCCTGTAACTTCTTTGCTCAGAGTATTTTATGAGTTTGCAGTTACCTAATGGACTAGAGCTCAGTTCCCTTGTCTGACTTACATTACCAGTGTCACCCTCTTTGTCCACGGTACTTTTCTGTACTTTTCAAGAGTGAGTCCTGTATGTAGGGGAGATTGTTTACAACTGTTTACAAAATGGTGTCATGGTAGAGCCTGGCCACTGGAATCAGATTTTCTTGGGATCAGGTATCAGCTGAGCCCCCTAATTTTCTGTGCCTGGAATTGCTCCTCTGTAAACTGGAGATTATAGTCTCAGTGGTAGATCTGTGAGCTGTGAGTGTGTATATATCCGGCACAAAGTAAGAATTTAGTAAAAGGATGAGCTAGTATGATGACCAAATGCTCTTCTGATGATTGTGTTGGCACATATGTAGTGATTAGAATGTATCCTTAGATGCTGTTCTGCAAGCCTTATATGAATTATTCAGTCCTCATAATAACTCTGTGAGGGAAGAATTGATAACTCCATTTTATAGATGAGAACACTGGGCACAGAGTTTGAGTAACCTGTCTATGCTTGCCTTAGCTTCTTTTTCTGTTGCTGTGATAATATATCCTGGTAAAAGTAAGTTAAGGGCGGGGAACAGTTTATTTCAGCTTATAGTTCATCATTTGAGGGCAGTTACAGTAGCAGGAGCTGTAGATGGTTGGTTACATAATTAGGAAGTGGAGAGAGATGAATATTGTGCTCAGCTCCCTTTCTTTCCAGTCCAGGACCAAGCACATGAAATGGACCCACCCATGATTAAGGTGGGTCTCTTCCTGTGTTAATGAATGGCATTAGGATAGTCCCCTACAGGCGTGCCCAGAGGCCCAGCTCTCAAGTGGCTGTAGATTCTGTCAAGTTGGCAGTTAACACTGATCATGAGAAAACTCATAAGCAGGTAAAATGGCAAGGCTGGATTTTGGACCTAGGAAATCCAACCCTGGAGGCTGTTTTCTTAAGCAGTTAGTTATATATCCAAATTCTACTTACATGTACAGATTCTGTCAGATGAATTCCTTCTCTCTCTCTGTCTGTGTCTCTGTCTCTCTCTCTGTCTCTCTGCCTCTGTCTGTCTGTCTGTCTCTCTCTCTCTCTGTCTCTCTCTCTGTCTCTCTCTCTCTCTCTCTCTCTCTCTCTCTCTCTCTCTCTCTCTGTCTCTCTCTCTCTCTCTCTCTCTCTCTCTCTCTCTCTCTCTCTCTCTGTGTTCGTTCGTTGGTTGTGGTGCCATCAGGTGTACGTGTCTGTCAGAGAATGACCTCACGTGTCAGTCTTTCCTGTCTACCTTGTTTGAGACAGGTTCTCTCTTAGCATCCACTGCTCTGTCCACTGGGCTGGTTGGCCGGAGAGCTTCCAGAGAGTCTCCTGTTACCATCTCTCATCTTCCTGGAGGAGCACTAAGATTACAGACACATGGGCTACCATATCCATCCAGCTTTTATGTGGGTCCTGGGAATCTGAACTCATTGTCAGATTTACATGAAAAGTGCTTTACCCACAATAGGCTGGGTCTTCTCACATCAATTGCCTGAGTTAAGACAGTCTCCCACAGACATGCCCACAGGGCAACCCAATGTAGACGATTCCTCATTGAGATCTTCTTCCAGGTGATTCTAGGTTGTGTCAAGTTGACAGTTAAAGCTGACTGTCACACACAGCAAGTGCTTGAGCCATCTCTGTAACCCCCAGATGTTATCAATTTTAAGAATTATGTTGATGGATTAAATTTTCAATAAATAGAACTAATCAAAGGGGAAACCTGCTTTGAAAACCTCTTGTTTGGAGGGAATGTTAATGCTGTAATATTAATGGTACTTAATGTGCATTTGAATAAGGAGCTTAGTAAAGTGTCTAACTGGGGCTTAGTTGTACACATCTGTCATCCCAGTACTTAGGAGGCTGAGATAGGAGAATCATGAGTTTGAGACCAGCCAAAGTACCAGGAAAGACCGTGTCTCAAAAAATCAAAATGACAAAAACTACAAAACAAGAAGAACGATGAGTGTCCTTCAGTAGCTAACCCTTTGGAATAATCTTTGGAAATGCGATGTAGTCACTTAAATACATGGAAATTATAATTATAATGGGGCTTAAATTTTTTTCCACAATACTCCTCTTTCTCCTTTTATTTATCCATTTGTTCATTAATTCATTCATTGACTCAATATTTATGGACCTTTTATGTGACAATCTTTGCTCAAGGCACTGGTGATTATCAATGAACAACAGGCTGCCTTTATGGAGTTCGTAGTATTGTGGAAGATGCATCCTATGATGGGGACATCTAAGCCAAGACCTAAAGAGTAAGAAGAAATTTTAGATTCCCAGGACTGAAGAATATGCCTAACATGATTGGGAAATAGTACTTGGTTTGGCTGTTAATATGGACAGACACCCATGGTATGTTGAAGGTGGAGGCTATGATGATATGCAAGCTTGATGACAAAGTCTTAGCTTAAACACAAAAATTTGTTTGATTAGCAGGTTGTTTTTGCAGTGCTGGGGATAGAACCCAGGGCCTTATTCATGCTAGGCAAGTGTACTACTGTTGTGCTATATGCAGCCTGCTGTTTTTTAGAGCCTAGACTTTTTCTAGGCGATCAGGCTTCAATCATAAAGGCATTCACTTCAGTCCCCACTTACTCAGTTCAAGCAGATCCAGTCATTCTCTGCCTTGCCACCTGCTTTGTAGTTTGAAAACGGAGTGCCCATTCTTTCTCTGTGTTGTCAATTCTGATTGGAGTGTATTATTTCTGCTCAGGAACCAGAAGAGACTAGTGGGACTTGCCCCTGTGCAGTGGTGCCATTGATTAGCTCCACTTTGTCCTCTGAAGAGTTGTCATTAAGAATGGTAGGCCATTGGCTGAATCCTGTAGAAGTGGCAGAGTATCCTCAGATACAGTCCTTCTCTGAAACAATGCCAGCATCTTTTCTGTCTTAGAGAAAGTCTGGCCTTGGGGTTAGGACACAGTCTTCCAGAGCGTTAAGGCTTAAGCCATGAGATCAGGTCCAGTGGTCTTGGAACTTCCTTAGACATCTCTGCATCCCATTCCAGAACAAACTAGTCTGTAGAAATCCAGGATATCAATCTGATAAAAAGCAATGAATTAATACCTTAGAGAGTTTTAATACTCATGTTTTGAATGCAGGAAGCACTGCCTCTCCCTGAAGTGTCTGTGTTATTAGGCCCAGATGGGAAAACAGCTTACACAGTTAGCTCACCTTTCTTAGTGCTTGCAGTGGGAAAGACTGTGCCATACTTACTACAGTGCTGCATTTAATCTCCCCACAGCCTAAGAGATAGACACTTTTGTGGTTATCTTTTTTTTACAGGCTGGGATTTAGGCTGAAAGATATTTAGTATCCTGTCTGAGATCACATGACTAGTAGCAGGTAGAACTGGTCCTGGAATTTGGGTCACTGTGACTAAGCAGCCTCCTTAGTCACTAGTGGTGGAATTATGTCACTAATCCAGTGCCTGTCTCAGCACTGGGGCATAGGAATTCTGATCTGTGCCACAGCTTCTTGTGCTAAACCATAGTATCTGCTTTGGAAATAGAGAGAGAGAGAGAGAGAGAGAGAGAGAGAGAGAGAGAGAGAGAGAGAGAGAGAGAGAGTGTTCTTCCCTGGGAGGGAGGAAGGGAGGGAGGGAGAGAAGGAGGGAAGGAGCTCTTCCCTGGAAACAGTTCCTTGGAAAGGAGCTGTGGCATAGGACAAGTCCTTTACATGTAGCTTAAGAATGGCTTTTCTATAAGGGAGCTCGGTAAATGTTCATGGAGGTCAAAATCTCTCCTTCCTTCTCCCTCTCCTCTTTCTCACCTTTGTATTCAGAGTATCAAACTTTTTAAATTCTAATTTTATGTGGATGAGTGTCTGCCTGTATATATGTAAGTGCACTCATTCCATATAGTCCTGCAGAGACCAGAACAGGGCATAGATTCCCTTGGAACTGGAGTTACAGATGGTGGTCAGCCACCTTGTGGGTGCTGGGAACTGAACCTGGTCCTCTGTAAGAAGTGAGTACTCTTAAGCTCTGAGCTATCTCTCTAGCCCCTCCAAAAAAATATTTGAAAAGGATTTGTTTTGTTATTTTATTTCTTGGTGCTAGTGATATGACCTGGAGCTTTATGAATGCTAAGCTCATATTTTATTACCCAGTTGCATTTGCAGTCCCTGGAAAGGGTTTATTTTTTGGAAAAAATCTAGTGCCTGGCCTAATTTATTTTGCTTGTTCTCCATGTTGTTGCCATTTATTTATTTTAAAATTAGCCAAATTATTTCTCAGCCTAATGTGGGATAAATGCTTTTCAAATGGAAATATAAATACACAGAGGCTTTAGGTAATACAAAAGCTTCTTTTCATGTAAATTCATAAGGTAGTTTGGAAATCAATTGCAACTATAAAGGGCTGAGGATTGCAAAATATCCATTGAGCTTATTGAAGCAGGTTGGGGTATATTTGTCAGTTTTCCTAGCAGAGATGGTGATTGCTCCCTGTTTGAAGGCTTGTAGCACTTAATACTTTAAAAATTCCTTTTTAAGTGTCTTCAGTAACCTTAGATGTGTTATTTCTGAGGTAATCTCAGTGTGGTGCTTGTTGCATGCCATCCTGGTGCAGACTCAGAGGTGAGCATTTGGAGGCAGGGTTTGTACTCTGAATCTAATCCTGGCCTGCACAGAGGATGCTTATAAACAGCCATGAAGCCTCACCCAAGGCATGGGCTAATCCTACAGGAAGCCGGGATGATGGCCTCTCAGAGTTATCCTGAATAAGGGGGTGGGGGTGGGGGGACACATCCCTCCCTTTAGTGGTTGGTGTGGGCTGCCCTCAAGTGGAGGGTCATGGTCTTGAACAAAGTGCCTCTTCTCAGTATCTGGCAATCTCTGGAAAAGATCAGAGGTCAGTCAGTGATGTTCCTCACAGCTGGGAGAATAAATCGTTAAGTGCTGAGGGACAGGGATGCTTCCGTTATAAAGCTATTAACTCTTGAACTTCAGTAAAAGGGTAGGAAAGGGGAAAAGAAGATCATCAGATAATTTCTGTAGAATGACTATAGTCTTAAGGTAGACAAGGTACAAGGTGTAATCTATTAATAAATCGATTTTCCTGGGTGTGTGTGTGGGGGCAATACATAGCCCTGTAAAACAGAATCACCTTTCTTATATAATTTGCTGGATTCATGTTGTGATTTATTCTATTATTAAAGTCCAAACCCAGCTAGTCACAGGTTCTTAAATTGCACACAGGAGTGTGCTTTGTATTATAATAATTTGAAGACGATCTTAGACTTTGCTGCCTGGAGAATATGAGCATGGTCTCCAGATGTTTGTGAAACTATGAGCCAGACTGCAGAGTTTGATCCACAAGGGGGATTTATTGTGAGGATTAATGTAATTAATGACCTGAATTTGAGCCAGGCATGGTGGCACCCACCTTTAATCCCAGCACTCAGGAGGCAGAGGCAGGTGGGTCTCTGTAAGATCAAGGGCAGCTTGGTGGTGGTCTATATAGTGAGTTCCAGGCTAGCTGGGAGTACAAAGTGAGACCCTGTGTCAAAAAAATAAAACAAAAAAAGATCTGAATTTGTATTCAAAAGATTACATGGTTTCGCATTTTATAACCAACTACAGAAAAGCTTATGCACTTAAAATTTAACTTGTTAATTTAAATTGCACGTAGAAAGCTACCACACACACACACACACACACACACACACACACACACACACACGTATATGAAATCATTCCTCATGCTGTTGGTTAGTAGATATATGCCATGCAGAAAAGTGTTTTGAATCAGCATTTTGGGTAATGCATGTCTCAATAGAATATTCCCTCTCAGAATAAAGTGATGAATTGAGATATATTACATGGTTAATGCTTAGTGCTGTTTCTTTTTGATGTCAGGGTAATCAGTTTTGTTAATTTTTAAAATAACTGTTGGAATTACTGCCCTATTGGACTTCATCTATGTAGTCAAAACTCACTTAAGTTGAAACACACATCGTTAGTGACTAAAATCCCACTGAAATCACTGAGTGACACTTATGATGGTAGCAGTGACTAGTTGACTAACACTTTGAGCCATAATTTTGCCTGTTCATCAACTTCTTCATCTCTCTGAAAGTTGGATTTGAAGTTCATACAGGTCTACAGTAGTGTTCTTTTGACCCTGTGGCAAAACAAGGAAGCAAGCAAACAACCAAGGGAGACGTTCCTCAAGGATAGGCTGTGGGGAATCATCATCTGCATCTACACTTCTCATCTCCTAACAGGTGTTGTTTCCTGTGGCTCTCTCAATTGTATATTAACACAGATGGGATACTGACAAAGGAGCTGCTCCTTGCTGAAGCCATTCCAAACCTCCCTTTCATTGTCACAAGATTGATTCCTGCTCCCTCTGATCCATCTCCCTGTCCTGACCCTCCCCCTGCCTGCCATGTGACTTTTCTAATCTTCAGTTCCTTCATTCAAGAAATGGGAAGGGCAGTGCCTACTTCATTATGTATTGTAATGATGAACAGACATTTTAGTCTGGTGTGGCACAGAACATGTGTCCAGCGAATGGCAGCCCTCCTCCCTGGTGACCACTGCTACCATCTGCTGGAGCAAACGTCTCCACCATGAGATGATTTATTCCCCAAAGCCAGGGACTGGATTTCAGTCACATGCCCGACATTGTCCATTGGGCACTTGGATTAAATGTCTTTGGAGTTGGGACTGGGTGTGGGCGCATACATCTTTTTTCTTTTTTTTTTTTTTTTTTTCAGTCTTTTTGAGACAGGGCCTCCCTATGGCCCCAGCTGTCCTGGAACTCACTATGTAGACCAGGCTGGCTTTGAACTCACAGAGATCCGCCTGCCTCTGCCTCCCAAGTGCCAGGATTATATTAAAGGTGTGTGCCACCATGCCCGGCACATCTTTAATCTCAGTACTTGGAAGGCAGAGTTAGCCAAATCTCTAAGCCAGCCTGGTCTACATAGCGAGTTCTAGGCCAGCTAGGGCTACAGAGACACCCTGTCACCCAACCAAACCAAACCAAACCAGCCTCTGAGTTGTACTACTTTGTTTCTCCATTGCTGTGACAAAACACTCTGACCACTACCAACGTGGGGAGGAAAGGGGTTATTCGTCTCCAGGTCACAGTTCATCAGGGAGCCCAAGGTGGGAACTCAGGGCAGGAACCTGGAGGGAGGAGCTGGAGCACAGGCCACAGAGGAATGCTGCTTATAGGCTTACTCCCCTGGCCCCTGCTCAG
The DNA here is from genome assembly GCF_000622305.1 of Nannospalax galili. Taxonomy (NCBI): domain Eukaryota; kingdom Metazoa; phylum Chordata; class Mammalia; order Rodentia; family Spalacidae; genus Nannospalax; species Nannospalax galili. The sequence continues at coordinate 1,968,246 of NW_008356258.1, forward strand.
CTTGCTTTCTTATGCAACACAGGCCCACCTGCCCAGGGATGGCACCACCCACAGTAGGCTGGGCCCTCCCATATCACTCAACAATCAAGAAGATGCTCCACAGACATGGCCACAAGGCCAGTTCTATGGAGACAATTCCCCAGTTGAGGCTCCCTCAACCCAGGTGTGTCAAGTTGACACTAAAGCTATCCAGTGCAGAAGTCAACTCATGAGTAACAAAAGATGTTATCTCCATCCCCCCAGAAGACTTGAGTCTAGTTGTAAAATAATTATACCAGCCTATGTTGTCATAGGAGGACAGTTAAAACAGAAGGGCTTTAGAGAAGAGAGATTTTATTAGGCAGGCTTAAGGCTGACACTTATGTTCAGCATAATGTTTTGGAGCTTGGAAACCAGAAGTTTTGTTTCCGAAATTATACTGAGCATGTTCATTTTAAAATTTTATCCCCTTAATTGTGTGTGGTGTGTGTGTGTGTGTGTGTGTGTGTGTGTGTGTGTGTGTTGTGTGTGTGGTGTGTGTGGTATGTGTGTGTGTGTGGGGTGTGTGTGTGTGTGGTGTATGTGGTGTGTGTGTACGTGTGTGGCATATGTGTAGTATGTGGTGTGTGTGGTGTATGTGGTGTGTGTGGGGTGTGTGGTGTGTGTGGGGTGTGTGTGTGTGTGTGGTGTGTATGTGTGTGTGTGTGTGTGGTGTCTATGTGTATGTGTGTGTGTGTGGTGTGTGTGTGTGTGTGCAAGCCAGAGAGGTTGATGTCGGATGTCTTCCTCTATTCACCATTTCAGCGAGGCTGGCTGACCAGTTAGTCCTTTGAATCTACATTTCCCCACCTCAGGTTTAAGCCACCATGCCAGCTCTTGCATGGGTGCTGGGGATCTGAACTCAGGTCCTTATGTTTGAGCAGCAAGTACTTTATCTACTGAACCGTCTCCCTCGTCTTCCTCCTTCAACTTTGAATAATTATTTGTTCTTTGGACTGTATACAGGACGGGAATGTACGTAGCAATCTCCTTTAGCCCAAGCAGGTGGAATTAGATATGAGGGTGTCAGTTAAATGTGTCCAGTTCCTTTTGATAAGTCTGCAACATTTCCCAAGCCTCTTATATTATGCTAAGTAGATGGTAATTTCATACACTACTTGTAGTTATTGCATGGAGCTAATTTGAACATTTTTGCTTTTTTAAAACTTTCATTATATAGTTATTCTATTTAATGACTTTGAAAAGATTCTCTAGAGAGAGCCAAAGTAGAATTAATTATTTTTAATCACATTTTTTGGATAGCATACTCTGCTTTGTGGCTCTCCCCACAATCATATTTAGCTAGATTCAGGAGAGAAATCACAGGGGGATCTGTTCAGATAGTTTCTTGTTTGGATCCCCCAGAGGCACTGGCTCTCTGATCTCCTCATTGTGGAACTTCTCTGATCTTTTATACTGTAAGGTGTTTGTGTCTCCATATGATGGGTGTTTCACTGACCCTAGTAAGTGGAAGAAAAATTTCTCCAGCCTTTAAATGTATTGCTTTCCTTGTTCTTTCAAAACCACATTCTTCTTGGGTAAGAACATTTTAAAGGCATTTGGCATCAAATCAACAGAATTGTGAGCTTCAATGGGATGTGAAGTTCTGAGAAGTGGTTTGATGGGTAAGAATCCATTTTTGTTTCTTTTTCCTTGACTGTACCCCTCTCACCCGATAGCAAAAACAACTTCCTTCTTCCTCCCTGTCCCTTTATTTTTTGAAACAAGAGAATCTGATTTCATTGGATTTTGTACTTTTGCCTTTTTGTTACTTTCTTCCCTTAAAGGGGAGGAAAAGCTTGAAGATGTACAGAGTAAATTAAATTATGGAGAGGATAGTCTGTGATTTGAATAAGAACAACCAAAGCTTTGGAACTGAATCTGAGGATTGCTATGATGCTGTAGAGTCTAATCCATGATTCAGAAACATGTTAGTCATGTTGCTAGGCTGTTGATTTGACTAATAACTCCATAGGCTGGCTGGATGGCTGACTCAATTGCTGAAGTCAACTAGTGATTTTGATCAAATCAACAAGTAATTAAGGTTTTGTGCTAGCAATAAATACAGAATACTGATTATGTTAGGTTAAAGATGTTTAATGCCAGAAGTCTTTTACCTTTTTTCTTATTTTATGATTTAAAATATCAGAATATATAAAATTTGTGCCAGTTTTTTATGATAATCACTTTATTCCTTCAATAAACAGTATATTTGTATACAATATCCTTTGGTACTCACTAAATACTCATAGTTTATATGTTCTTTAAATATGATAAACAAATGTGGTCAGATTTTAAATGAAATTGTCTTTTTATTTATCACAGAAAGAACTTATAAATTAGCTGGAAGTTATTGCTGCTAATTTCTCTTCTTGGTTTATTAGATTAGTATCAGTACCTAATACCCTAACGCAGATGCCTACATTTGCTCTGTTCCTAGTCTATCATTATCCTGTCCCTCCCTTTTGGAAAAAGTTTCTATAGCGCATGATGTTTATTACTGAGTTTCTAATTGGCACTGTTTTTGATTTCATGTTTGTGGGTGTAAATTTAAAATATTTTAGAAACAGAAATATTTACTTAATGGTAGAATCTGTCTTTTCATTTCACTTGAGCTGTCTCTTGGATGGCTTATCCACATTAGAGTCCTTTTGTATAAAAATAGGAGGCATAATTTGCATGGAGCTTTGTGCAGATTTTGATGTATAAAATTACTGTTGGTGAAGCTTCTTCAGGGTAGTTGTTTGGAAGAAAGCTTCAGTGTTCTAAAGTCACTTCATCCATTGTGTATGCCCTTGGTTCCCTGATTCTCTTCCTCAGGAAAATCAGAGATTGAGAAGGAGGGGATGGAAGGACGACAGTGATTTATCGTGTTCAGATCACTTTGAATTTATTTGAGGAATTGTGGCTTTCTTCCTGCTGTGTCCTTGCTTAGGCCAAGTTTCTACCTGCCATCTCACCATGCCAAAAGTAATTCTCCCATCTAATAACACACATTATTTTTGCACATCCTGACTTGCATTTCTACACATTTGTTGGGTTTTCAACTGTTTGTCCAACTTGATGAAAGGTGTGCTGACTTCTAGCAAGTGCCTTGATAAGGGATGCTCAGTCATAATTTTAAATATTTTCATGCCTTGCCCCATGTTCTGTTAGAACCTAATTCTCAGAAAAGTTGCAGGTCTATTCTAATACAGTCTAATAACTTTGGTAATTTTCTATGGCATAAAATGGAGTCAGTTATTATAGACACATGCTAATATTATATGTAAAATTATTTTTTTTTACAAGAGAAAGAAAAGTACCAGGTTCTTTGCTTCCATACCTCTTTCATAAGTCTTTTGATTATTATTTTTGTGGTACTGGGGACCAAACCCAGGGCCTTGCCCGTGTTAGGCAAGAGCTCTACTTCTGAGCTACATTCCCAGCCTCCATTGATTTTTAAGTTGAATCTAAAGTGCAGAATGCTTTTAAGGGGAAATAGGAACCCTTGTCTGTTCTTAAGTACTGTTTTCTGCCTGAAGCAGCAACTCTAGGGGAGAAATAGTATCTCAAATGTGAAATTTACCTGAAGCAAAACTTGATTTAGAATACTATCTTGGATTTTTCTTTTCTTGCTTCTGCCTGTCAATAAAGACATCGATACACATGTTTTAATTTAGTGATGCAGTCCGAAATCATTCAGTCTATGCTGGTGACTCCTGAGGGAAGTGTAGAGAAACTGAAACTGCCTGTGGGAGAGCTGCCAGCATCCAGTTGCCTTTGGAGGCCTTTTTCATAGCAAGGCCAATGTCTTTGCAGGTCTGCTTCGTGGGTGGCAGTGGCACTTATTCAAACAGCCTTTCTTTCTGTGACAAAGGAATTTGTTAGTATAAGTCATTTCAACTTTTAATTCTTGGAAAAGCAGAATAGAATTCTTAAATTCTAGACCCTGAAGCAGAAATTAGAGCTTCCATTACGGTCCACAGCAAATTACACAGGGCTTTTTCTGTTGTCAGACAGGGCAGCAACTAATGACTAGTCCTTATATCTGTGTGAAGACCTGGATGTGCTTTTGCATGTAGGTGTGTAACCATGTGCGTAGGCCTTCACCCCTTAGACACAGCACCACACTGTGAAGGGGTAACCAGTCTCTTTCTAAACTATGCTTCACAGGTCCACAAAATGATGCCTATTGCTAACTGAAGCCTTTATAGCACTCAGATCTATGATTAATGCCTGGACAATTTTCAAAATACTACATATAAAAAACTTCTTTTAAAAAATTTTATTGTGCTTTTTAAATTTCATACATTTCTCAATCAAATCCAGACCCCCTCCCCCATTCATGTCTTCCCCATACGTCCACTGAACCCCATGCACTCTGCCATACATGCTAAGTCCTATTCATTCAGGTGTTTGTACCCAAATGTCCTTCAGTGTAAATGTGTCCACTGGAGTCTAGTCAGCCCATCCAGTGGTTATATGTAAGTCATATTCTCCCTCACCCAGCAGCAATTGGTCTCAAATTGTTCTCTACCTAGTGCTGGCCCACCACCTATTTCTCACCTCCCCTTTGGGCCCTTGTTTAATTGAGCTGACATGGATCCCGCTCTCGATGCCACCCCTGCCACAGACTCACATGGGCAAGCCTCCAGTGTCCTGGAAGCCTCCACCTCCCTTTGCTCATAAACCAGCCCTTGCTTTTTACACTCTTTCTGCCCCCTCTTCTGCAATGGTCCCTGAGCTGTGGGTGGGTGAGTTTCCATATAGGAGTCCCATCCTATACTCTACAGTCTCCTATTCTCCAAAACTTGGCCTGTTGTGGCCTTCTGTGTGCATCAGACACTGCTGTACATGGAAGCCACAGCGATGAGAGTTGAGGCATGCCTTAACCTTCTCTCTACCCCTTATTCTGCAATGTTCCATGAGCCTTAGTTGTAGAGATTCAACTGCAGATGTGTCACTTGGCACTGGCCATCTCCCAGACTTATGTTCTCTGTGCCTGATCAGATGTACAACTCTGCAGTAGCCTCCATCTGTTGCAAAAAGAAACTTCTTTGGTGAGTGCTGTACAGCATGCTTGTCTGTAAATACAAGGATTGATATTTAGCATATAATAAGAAGTTTCTTTTGTCTTGAAATATGAAAGGGATAGGGTTTTTTTCCAGGATCTATGTTCTCTCCTGTCATGTGTATTTGAGTTTACAGTGCCACTCATGAGTTCCCTCCCATTGAGAGGGCTTTAAGTCCAATTAGATAGTTGTTGATTGCCCCCCAGATAACAGTGCCACTATTGCACCAATAGAGGTAGTTTGCCAGGCTGATCTCCTTGGTTACTAGGCTTCAGGGCTGGGATGGACCATTGATTGTTATTCTCCCTTGGCAGTTTACATATCATCATCTAGTGTTATGATAGCCAAACTTCAGTTATAAGGCTTCTAGGTCAGTTCCCACTCCATTATTCCAAGTCCTGTACCCCAACTATGTCCTTTCCTCAACAGCAGGGTTTTATGTACTAGTTTTGAGAGATAACCAAGAGGTTTGGCAATATCCTGTGTTATTTTGGGAGTCTCCTGGACCACCTCCATATACCACTAAAAGGGAGGTCTCTTCTGTCTGGCACTGTGTTCCCTGCCAGTCAGCTCCCAGGTATACATATGCATTAATGTTCAGACACTGTACATGCATTTCTCATAGGGTTTTGAGGGCATCTCTTTTCCCTCTAGGTTTCCTGGCCCAAACTTCTTTACAGGTGAATAATGATCTTTGGTTTTCAGATCAAATCTTAGTCTGAAAAGATAGATTTTATAATAAGTTTATACAGGAATCCTTTAAGAAAATGCAAATTAAAAGAGCTAGGAAGTAGTGGTAAAACTATTTAGTATATCTGTGATACATTGCAATGCAGGAAGCTTGTTTGCGATGTGAGAAATCATTGTACTGAGCTATATTTATAGTCTGATTTTGGTTTTCATTTTCTTTTGTTGAGACAAGGTCAACAAAACATGAGTTTCCCTGGAACTCATGACCTCCCCCACCTCTGCCTTTCAAGTGCTAGGATTACAGGCATGTCCCACCACATCCAGCTTTATTTTAACTTTTCTTAAAAAGAGGTCCTAAAAAATGGGGTTATTTTAAGGGGACGGGGGAAGGAAGGTTATACAAGGAACCTAGGGGATAAAGGTAAAGAAGGAGCTCAAGAGAGGTGGGACCATAGGAGAAGGGTATTAGTAAGGGAGAAATGGGAAAAATGGAGGTACCTTAAATGAGGAAATCATGGTGGAAGGGTTAGACAACGTGAGAGATAAATAATGCCTAGCTAATTTTAACAAACCAGAGGGAACCATATTAGTCCAACAACCTACTGACAAATTATACATACAACTAGATCAAGGAATATAATATCGGTGTAGGCAAGGTTTATCTGAGAATGTTTGGTCTTTGCCCAAGCTTTATCTACATAGCACATGATAATTAAAAGTACCAGACTGCTGGAACTAACCTTATTGGAAGTTTAACTGCCATACTTTGAGGTCTATACTAATTTGGTCAGAGGGACATAAAGGACAGTTTTTGCTCCCTGACCTCCTAGGTGGACTAAGTTCCAGGGGACTATGAGCATCTCTTAAAATGTCCTTTAACTGGTGAGTCACCTGTCCTCCTGATCAAGGAGGCTGTAGAGACCGCACCAGATGGACTTGAACCAGTTTCCAGTCTACAAAGAGGAAGGTCAACACAGAGTAAATATTTCCTCCATGCTTCCAAGCAAAGCCAGCCATGGTCAAGCAGGACCTTTGACTTACCTTCACATAGAACTGGTAAAAGAAAGGAGCCAGGGGCTCCTCCCAAGCCTGTGTGACCCCTGAGGAACAGATCCTCAAATGACCTTAGGAATAAAAAGAAGTTGGTTTATCTGGGCCAACTATAGGGTCTTAAACACCCAAAAGGCAAGTATAACCACAAATTAAAGGGGCCAATATAATTTTTTAAGAGTCCATATGTATAGCTAAAGGCTACATAACAAGAAACAATGCCAGACAGGAGATACCTTCCTTTGAGTTGTTGGCCAGGGTGGCCCAAGAGACTCACAGATATAGAAGTGGGAAAATAAACAGCAAACCCCCATCTTATCTAAAGGAATATTCACAACTGATTGCTGCTAGATGAGGAACAGATGATCTTTGTAAAACAAGGATCTCTAGATAGGCTGACTAGATTCACCAGATGGACAAGCACTGGGGAATGGCTGGGGGCTCTGACAACATAGTGGACAGTAACAGGGATGACAGAGTATATGGGCTCCAGTGAGGGTGGGGGGAGGCTATGGGAGGGTGCCATTTGGGAAGTGGGTATATAGATGAATAAGATTGTTTGGGATATCCTGTATGATATACACACATACAAAAAAATCAATAAAGTAAAAAAAAAATGAGTTATGACTGTCCCATTCCTTGTCTTGGCACCCCAGACACTGGGTGAACCACCACTGCTTCCTGGTCCTTTGCATCCAGACCAACCCAGTTCCTTCTTGTGGCCCCCAGGAGCCCTCTGGGCCTGGTCCCTTCCTCACCTCCCTCTACTTCACTGGGCACAACCCGCCAGCCTCTTTCCTGGACACCGAGGCTGACCTCTCAGCTTCCTGATCGTTTGTATCCAGACCAACCCAGTTCCTCCCTGCAGTCCCCAGGAGCCCCTGGAATATGCAGGAATTGTGTAACACCATAAAAAAGACCAAACTTATGAATCATAGGCATACAGGAAGGAGAAGACTCCCAAGATAATGACATGGACCAGATCCTCAACAGAATCATAGAAGAAAATTTCCCAAAATTAAAGAAAGACATGCCCATACAAATAGAA
>NW_008356258.1:1976128-1978499 GCF_000622305.1 Nannospalax galili
GAAAAGAAACTCTCCATGGCACATCATAGTAGAAACACTACACGTACAAAACAAAGAAACAGTTCTGAAAGTTGCAAAAGAGAAACAACAAGTCACATATAAAGGAAAACCCATTAGGATTACAGCTGACTTTTCAGTGCAAACTATGAAAGCCAGAAGAGCCTGGACCAAAGTATTCCCAGACTAAAAGGACCACAGATGCCAACCCAGATTACTACACCCAGCCAAAATGTCTAGTATAGTCAAAAGGGAAAGAAAAAATCTTCCATGACACAAACAGCCTGAAGGAATTGATGTCCACAAAACCAGCCCTTCAGAGAGTTCTAGAAGCAATACAAAGAGCTGAAGAAAGCAATGACTATACCAAAGGGGTTGTGGAAAGAAATTCAATGACGGTATAACTGTGGAAAAGTACAGCTGTATAAAAAATGTGAACAGAAATAAAAATGACAGGAATCAATACACATCTTTCATTAATAACTTTAAATGTTAATGGACTGAACTCTCCAGTCAAAAGAAACAGACTAGGTGAATGGATTAAGAAACAAAACCCATCTTTTTGTTGTCTGCAAGAAACTCATCTCACTTTCAAGGACAGGCACTATCTCAAAGTGAAAGGATGGAAAAAAATATACCAAACAAATGGTACTAAGAAAAAAGCAGGCATTGCAATTCTAATACCTGACAAAATAGACTTTAAAACTAATCAGAAGAAATAAAGAGGGCCACTTCATTCTGATCAAAGGAAGAATAAATCATGAAAATATTACAGTTATGAACATATTTTCACCAAACTCTGGTGTACTCAACTTCATACACACAATACTACAGGACTTTAAGACACAGATTAATCCCAATTCATTACTAGTAGTGGACATCAATACCCCACTGTCTCCATTAGCTAGGTCAACAGGGCAGAGAGTTAACAGAGAGACATCTGAATTAAACAATACCATATATCAAATGGACCTAACAGACATCTACCGCGTATTCCACCCAAGCACCAAAGGTCATACTTTCTATTCAGTGCCCCCATGGAACCTTCTCCAAAATCGACCATATACTGGGGCACAAAACAAACCTCAACAAATACAAAAGACTGAAATAATTCCATGCATTCTATCAGACCACAATGCAATAAAGCTTACAATCAACACCTGAAGAAGCCCTAATCACCACATGAACACATGGAGATTAAACAACACACTCCTGAATGATGAATGGGTCAAAAGAGAAATTAAGAAAGAAATACAAGTATTCCTGGAACTAAATGAAAAGGACAATACAACACAACGGAACCTCTGGGACACGCTGAAAGCTGTCCTTAGAGGGACGTTTATAGCTCTAAGTGCCTACATCAAAAAATCAGAAAGAAGACAAATAAATGACTTAAGATTGCAACTCAAGACACTTGAAAAGCAACAACAAATGAAACCCAAACCCAGCAGACAAGAAGAAATAACAAAAATCAGGGCAGAAATAAATGAAATTGAAACAAAGAAAACAATACAAAGAATCAACGAATCCAAGAGCTGGTTCTTTGAAAAGATAAACAAAATTGATAGACTGCTAGTCCAGTTAACCACAAGAAAGAAAGAGCACCTCCAAATCAAAAAAATCAGAGGTGAAAGTGGAAACATCACAACAGACACCAGAAAGATACAGAACATTATAAGGGAACACTTTAAAAACCTATATGCTACTAAACTTGAAAATGTAAATGGATGGATATCTAAAATCATGGGAACCGTCAAAGTTAAACCAAGAAGAGATCAATAGTTTAAATAGACCTATAAAGTGCAAGGACAGCGAAACAGCAATACAAAGCCTCCTGACTAAAAAAAAGCCCAGGCCCAGATGGATGTACAGCAGAATTCTACCAGACATTTAAAGAAGATGTATCTCCAATACTACTTAATTTGTTCAAAAAGAGAGAAATGGAGGGAGAACTCCCAAATTCCTTCTATAAAATGAGCATCACTCTAATGCCAAAGCCAGGTAAGGATACAACCAAAAAAGAAAACTATAGACCCATATCCTTAATGAACGTAGATGGAAAAATTCTCAATGAAATACTTGCAAATCACATACAGACACACATCAAAAAGATCAACCACCATGATCAAGTTGGCTTCATTCCAGAGATACAGGGATGGTTCAGGGTTGGGATTTTATGACCTGGGTTCTTTCTCAGTACTCACATGGTAGAAGGTGAGAACTGATTCCCACAAGCTTTCCTCTGACCCCTACCTGTATGACATATACATATCAACAAATATGTTACCCAAACAGACTTGTCCTAATTGTATTTCTGTTGCAGTGATAAGATGCCCTGACCAAAAGCAGCTTAGGGGAGAAATGGTTTATTTTA
>NW_008356258.1:1978526-1980585 GCF_000622305.1 Nannospalax galili
CCTGGAAGCATTCCCATTGAACTCAGGAATCACTATCTCCACTTCTTTTTAACATAGTGCTTGAAACACTTACAAGAGCAATAAGACAAGAGCAGGAAATTAAAGGAGTAATAATTGGAAAAGAAGAGATCAAATTATCCTTTTTTTGCAGATGATATGATATTATATCTAAGAGATGCCAAGAATTCCACCAGAAAACCTAGAAATTATTAACACAAGCTCAGTAAAGTGGCAGGTTACAAAACTAATCTATTAAAATGTGTAGCCTTTTTATACACCAATAACAAGCAATCAGAGAAAGAGCACACGGAAACACTCCTGTCACAATAGCTGCAGAAAATAAAATATCTCTGGATAAACCTGAACAAAGATATTAAAGGCCACTACAATGAAAATTTTAAATCTTTAAAGAAAGAGATTGAGGAAGACATCATAAGATGGAAGGACCTCCCATGCTGATGGATTGGAAGAATTAATATTGGGAAAATGACCATCCTACTAAAAGCCATTTATAAATTCAATGCATTGTCAATCAGAGTCCCCATGACATTCTTCACAGAATTGGAAAAACACCATCCTAAGGTTCATATGGAAGCACAAAAGACCTTGGATAGCCAAAACAACCCTTTGCACTAAGAGCAATGCTGGGGGGATTACTATACCAGATTTCAAGCTGTATTATAGAGCTATAGTCATAAAAACAACATGATACTGGCACAAAAATAGACCCATAGATCAATGGAACAAAATTGAAGACCCAAATATGAGTAACTGCAATTTCAGCCACCTGATATTTGGCAAAGGGGCCAAGAATATTCACTGGAGGAAAGACAACATGTTCAGCAAATGGTGCTGGCAAAGCTGGATCTTCACCTGTAGAAGAATGAAACTAAACCCCCATCTGTCACACTGCACAAAAGTCAATTCCAAATAGGTCAAAGACCTCAATGTAAAGCCTGAAACTCTGAAACTCTTAGAAGAAAACATTGGCAAAAACCTTTAAGATATAGGTGTAGGAAAGGTTTTTCTAAACTGGACATCAACTGCTCAGGAATCAAGGTCAAGTATCAACAAATGGGACCTCATTAAACTAAATGCTTTTGTACATCAAAGGAGGTAACCAGGGTAGTGAAGAGAAAACCCGCAGAATGGGAGAAACTCTTCACCAGCAACACATCTGACAGAGGTTTAACATCCAGAATATATAACGAACTCAACAGAGAATTAAGACAGGAAGTAACCCAATTGAAAGATGGGCTAAGGAGCTGAACAGAGTTCTCAAAAGAAGAAGTAAAGGTGGCTAAGAAACATCTTAAAAGATGTTCACCATCACTAGTGATTAGGGAAATACAAATTAAAACCACTTTAAGATTTCACCTTACCCCAGTCAGACTGGCTAAGATCAAGAAAACAAATGATACCAAATGTTGGATAGGATGTGGGAAAAGGGGAACACTCACCCACTGCTGGTGGGGCTGTAAACTTGTTCAACTCTTATGGAAAACAGTGTGGAGAACTCTTAAGAAACTATAAATGAACCTACCATTTGACCCAGTTATACCACTTTGGCATATACACAAAGAACTTATCCTATTGTCGAGACACTTGTACATCCATGTTTGTTGCTGCTCTTTTCACAATAGCTAAGAGATGGAAGCAATTTGAGTGTCCCTCAATTGACGAATGGATAATGAAAATGTGATTCATTTATACGATGGAGTTAATGAACTAGTAAAGAAAGATGAAATCATGAAATTCGCAGGTAAATGGATGGTACTAGAAACTGTTCTACTAAGTGAAGTAATACACACTCAGAAAAAAATTGACATATGTTCTCTCTCATACGTGTCTCCTAGAACCAAATACTGATAAATCAGTATGCATCCAGACATAACTACAGGAACCAGGATAATGGAAAGGAACCCAGGAGGTAAAGGAAAAGAAAGAACCTGAAAGAGAACAGTAGGAAACAGGTTTTAATAAGGGAGATATGGATAAAAATTTGGTTAGTTTAAGGGAGGGGGGAGGGAAAGGTATACAAGGAACCTAGGGGACAAAG
>NW_008356258.1:1980860-1987133 GCF_000622305.1 Nannospalax galili
GTACCAGACTGGTGGAACTAACCTTCTTGGATGTTTTACAGACATACTTGAGGCCTATAATAATTTGTTCATAGGGACATAAAGGATAGTTTTTTCTCCTTTCCCTCCTAGGTCGACTAGTTCCAGGGGACTATGAGCATCTCTCAAAATGTCCTGTAATTGTAGTGGGTCACCTGTCCTCTTGGTCAAGATAGCCAAGGAGACCCCACAAGATGGACTTGAACCAGTTTCCAGTCTACAAATAGGAGGGTCAACACAGAGGAATCATTTCCTCCACGCTTCCAAGTGAAGCCAGCCATGGTCAAGCAGAACCATTGACTTATCTTCACATAGACGGAAGTGGTAAAAGAAAGGAGCCAGGGGATCCTCCCAAGCCCATGTGACCCCTGAGGAACTGATCCTCAAACGGCCTTAAGAGTAAAAATAAATTGGTTTATCTGAGCCAACTGTAGGGTATTAAACACCCAAAAGGAAAGTATAACCAAAGATTAAAGGGGCCAATATAATTTTTTAAGAGTCCATATGTATAGCCAAAGGCTACATAACAAGCAACAATGCCAGATAGGCAATACCTTCTTTTGAGTTCTTGGCCAGCATGTCTCAAGGGACTCCCATATAGTAACCTGACATAGAAATGGGAAAATAAACAGCAGACCCCAATCTTATATAAAGGATTACTGACCCCCAATTGCTGCTAGATGAGTAACAGCTGACCTTCCTAAAACAAAGACCTCTAGATAGGCTGATTCGATTTGCCAAATGGACAAGTAGTGGGAAACAGCTAGGGGTTACGACATCATAGCCGACAGTAGCAGGGATGACAGAGTATAAGGGCTCTAGTGTCGGGGGCTATGGAAGGATGTCATATGGGAAATGGGTGTACAGTTGAATAAGATGGTTTGGGATGTTCTGTGTGATACACACACACACACACAAATCAACAAATTTAAAAAGTGAATTATATTTGAGGAGGAAGCATAAAAATTTACATCATGTTAATTAGTAGAGGTGATAAACATTACCATTGAAATGTACATGATGACTTTATAGACATACACAGGTGCCAAGGGTCGGAGTGCAACCATTTATGACTAGTAATAATCAGATACATACAGATTAGAGATGCATGTGCCAAATCTCAGTGTTTAGTAGCAAAAAAAAATGATTCTTTCTGTAAGAATCAGTATATTTTAAAATGAAGTGGAGATCTTTTTTAATGGTTAAAAACTCGTTCAATTTTATGTCTTACAGAGCTTATACTGGGTTCAATATTGTATAACTGTATTAATTCAACAGCGAACCTGAAAATTTTACAGCCACTTTTAAAAAGAGGTATCTTTGGTCTGGAAACTGTTAATCAGTATGTTAAAGGTGTAATCAAATGCTTCTTCTAAAAAATAAAAAATAAAAAAGGAAAAAAATGAGTTATTAAAAAAGTTTATTAAAGATCCCTAGAAGTCACCTTGGGGAACCTTAGAGCTCCCTGGACTATGTTAGAGATCCACTCATCTGTTTGACAGACAGCTTAACAAAACATTAACTTTATAACATCTGAAGCTACGAATACCATAGACTGAAAATAAGTTGCATAAAATTAATTATATTGCTATCACTGTGCAGTGATATTAAAATAGCCTTTAAAATCAGTGCTCTGTTAAAAGGAGACTACCACTTTTCTGAATCTTTTACCCTTTCCCAGCATGTGAGTATTGTCTATATTTAGTCCACTGCAAGGACATGACTTTACAGCTATAGCTGTGCTGCTGGCCCACTCTCTCTTAGCAGATCTATGTATTCAACTAACTACAAATAGAAAATATTCAGGAATAAGAATGTTGCATCTCTGTAGAACATCTGAAGACTTTCCTTCTAGTATTCCTGAGCAGTACAGTATAACAACTATTCATATAGCATTTAAGTTGTAAGTAGTCCAGGGATGATCTAATATACAACAGATGATATAACTTAAGATTCTGCAGAGTTGGTGTCTACTGAGGTCCTGGAACCAGTCCCCTAAGTATGCTGAGGGACAATTATAGTTGGTTTTCCTTTGTAGTATGTATATTAAATATCTTACATTTTGTGGTCAGAAATCACATTGTCTTAAGCTATTCTATTGCCACCATTCACACCTGCAGACTCCCATCATTGTGCACCTATTTCCTCCCCCACCCCCAGACTCAGTGGAGACTGGGGAATATTGTAATTGCTATGCTTCAGTTGGACTTGGTTTAGGATGTTCTTTTGAATTTTTAAAATTAAAAATGTTGGGCTGGAGACATGGCTTAGTGGGTAAAGGCACTTGTTCCACAAGATCTGACGACCTAAATTTGATCCTCAGAAACCATGTAAAGGTGGAAGAGAACCAACTCCATAAACACATCCTTTGACTTTCATACATGTGCCATGGCTATGCACCATCATAAACACCTCCCTCCACATACACATAAATAAAATAATTAAAAAAAAATTCCAGTGTAAAATACCTGACAGAAAGAAGGGAAGAAAGGTTTATTCAGAATGTTAGTTCAGGGTCTACAGTTCATCATGTCAGGGCAAGAATATCAGAAGACTGGCTTATGGTGGGGCAGGGGTTGGGGTGGTGGAGGGGCGTGTTAGGAGCATGAGGTGGCTGGTTTTGCCACAGTGGCAGAGAGATTTAGCTAGAGCTAGAACCAAGTTATACATAAGATCTACTCTTCTGCCCCCCAGTGACCTATTTTCTCCAAGCCTCACCTCTTGAAGGTTCCACAACCTCCCGAAA
Organism: Nannospalax galili; assembly: GCF_000622305.1. Lineage (NCBI taxonomy): Eukaryota > Metazoa > Chordata > Mammalia > Rodentia > Spalacidae > Nannospalax > Nannospalax galili. The sequence continues at coordinate 1,983,625 of NW_008356258.1, forward strand.
ACAGTATCATTCATTGGCAGAGAGAAATTGTTCAAACATATGGAGCCTACGGGGGGTGTTTCACATTCAACAATAACATTCTGCCCCTGGCTCTCATGGGCTGATGGTTATTTCATAATGTGTAATGCATTCTGTCTAATTTCAAAAGTCCCCATAGTTTTACAGCTCCAACACTATCAGCAGTTTAAAGTTTTGGGGTTGGATAGATGCTCAGAGATTAAGAGCACTGGCTGTTTTGCAGAAGACGGGTTCAAATGCCAGCAACCATATGGCAGTTAACAACCTTCCATAATGCCAGTTCCAGGGGAACTGATGGCCTATTCTGTCCTCCATGGGCATTGTACAACACGGATGCACTTACACACAGGCAGGCAATACACACATACACATAAAATATAAATAAATAAATGAATAAAAACGTTCAAAGTTTTGGTCAGATGTGGTGGTGTGCACCTTTAATCTTAGGACTCAGGAGGCAGAGGCATGTGAATCTCTCTGAGATTGAGGCCAGCTTGTTTTACATAGGGAGTTCATGGCCAGCCTGGTCTACATTAGCAAGTTTCAGGCCAGCTGGGGCTACATGGAGACCTGTCTCTAAAACAAACAAACGAAGTTCAAAGTCTTCTCTACAAGTTATGGTACTCTTTTAATATTTGAGACTCTATAAAATTAAAAAAACCAAGTTACATACTTCAACATTCAATGGCACAAAGCAAATATTCCCATTCTAAATGGGAAAAATGGGCATATAACAAGAAAAAAAAATGGATCAAAACCAACCCTGGAACCTAGCAGGGCAAACACCTGCAGCTTCATGTCTCACTTCTGGGGCTCATGATGACATCATCAGGGCTTTAACAGGCTTGGGCGACCCTACTCTTACAGCTCTGCTTTCTATGACACATGTAGCCTCGAGAGTCATCTCTACTAGGTACTTACAGCATGTCTCAGTGGATATGCCACTTTCCTGGCATCAACATCTGGGGTTTCCACTGAAACTTTTCAACTTCACAGCGTTATGCAAAGCCCATTGGGGAGCTCCATGAAGGTAATACTACCCAACTACACATTGTCTAGCTTCAACAGCTTTATGGAGCCTTGGTATCAGCCTTCATGACCTTGCAACTCTTGTATTCTATATGCTTGCAAAACAGCACCGTGTGGAATATATTGTAATGCTCTGCTGCCAGTTTGTGGTATACTTTGCCCCCTTGTTCCACAACTACAGTGGCCTCTGAGCACTGAACCAGAGAAAACATTTCCCTAGGCAGTCATAGGGGTATCCTAGAGGCTCTATCTTTCTCAGCCACTGTTTTCAAGTGAATTTTTTATTTTTCCACAGTAGAACCTTTGATGGATAACTCTTATCCTCAAGGGACTTTTCCCCTTGTCCCAGGGCAGAATAGGAAGTTTCTCTTTAATTGTACTCATTTCTTTAACAGTTACCACCACTTTGTAACTTTAAATTTTCTCACGTTCCTTTCCTGACCAAACTGCACATTCTTCACATCTTTCTGCTCTGTGTTCTCCAGTAACACTGGTTAAGAGCAAATGAGCAGTAACCACACTGAAGCCTGAATGCTATTACTGTTTGAAATTTCCTCTGCCAAACAGATCAGTCCATTACTTTTGAGTACAGCCTCACTTGAATTTTTAGGACCTAAGCAGAATGTAACCAGATGCTGTGTTAGAATGAACATGGATGGCTTTTAGTCCAATTCTCAATAGAGGCCTTGTTTCACTCTAAAATAACATGAGCACAGTGCATACTGTGAATTTTTATTGGCATTCTGGTCTTCTGAGCTCCCACCAAAATATTCCATCAAACCACTCTTACAGCAGTGTAGGACTTCTGTAGCTCCAAATTCTTCCACATTCCTCTGCAAACGAGTTCTAATATTCTCTGAACCACATCATTAGATTTTCACAGTCAACCCCCCATTTACTGGTACCAATTTTCTGTATTAGTTGTTTTTCTCACCCTTGTGGTAGAATACCTGAAAGAAACAACTTAGGAGGAGAAGGATTTATTCTGGTTCACAGTCCAGGAGATTTAGCCCATCATGACAGGGACTGTGTGGCAGTAGGAGTGACTCAAGTTTAATGGTGCCAGGATTGTAAGGTAGCTGGTTACATTTCAGAGCTAGTCAGGATACAAAGAACTTGGGCTAGGAACAGATGCTGGGCGATAACTAATATATTCTGCTTCCCAGCAACCCGCTTCCTCCAGCTGGCTCCATCCCCTTAAGGTCTCAACTTCTGAAAGTAGCATCACTATCAGGAGACCAAGTATACAGATGCATGAGCCTGTGGGAACATTCACATTCAAACCATAACAGCAGTATGTAAATATGGTTCAGAATTCAAAAGGTGAAAGGGGTATATACTGGAAAGCATCTCCCTCCCACTGTAGGCCCGTGACCACCTAATGTTCTTAGAGTTCCTGTGTGTCTTCATAGAGATCATCTCTGTGTTTGGAAGCATATGGAAGAATACACTGCTTTTTTCCTTAATAAGTAACGGCACGCCATTCTTGGTGTTCCATGTGTGTACTGTCATTCTTTCCATACACGCACATTAAGAATTGCCTTTCAAAAATTATGACTTAGTATTCACTATATGGAAATGCAATAATTTATGTAACCAGACCGTTGTTGATAAATATGCAAGAATGTTCCAATTGCTTACTATTTAAACATTGGTATAGAGAATGTCACTGGAGTTACAGAGGTACCAGTGGTTAAAGGAATTTGTATTGAGTCTCACTTAAGAATCTCAGATCCCATGTCTATGAGGCCTGGATGCAGATTGCCTCTCTGTTCAATATAGGACTTTTGCTATCAGAAGTCACAGAATTACACTACTGTCTCTAAAGCAGTATCTTTAGGAATCTGAACTATTAGCCCTTTTTTGATACTCTAAATTATTTTTACCATGGATGCATCTTTGAAATGACTTAAACGTTATTGAAAGACAATAGTTAGTATACTTAGTTTCTTAAATAGCCTTAAAAGTCTCAAACCGAATTTCAGGTATGAATTTGCACATTAATTTTGATTTTTCTTTCTCTGTTGCTTCTGGTTAGTGTTCAGTTGTAGGGAACTTGGATGTGACCTAGTTGGAAACCTGTTCTTGTGAAATTAATGTGTAAAATATGGTGGGATTATTTCTTGGTATTATTAGTAGTGCTTTGCAATCTTATTACTCTTTTGAAGCATGCATTTATCACAGCTTGAAGCCATTTGGAACGAGTGTATTGGGAGAATTTTCTTCGTGCACACTCGTGTATTAACTGCTGACCTGCAAGGGAGCAGAACAAAATAGGATACTGCTTTACTGAAGTGACAGATGCTGAACAGTGGATGGGCCAGAGTCAGACTCTGGCATGTTGAGGTAGGCACAGGACAAATAGGAGAATCAAGGGCCTGCTTTATTCTTCACAACCCAGCACTACTGTGTGATACTATGAGAGAGAGAGAGAGAGAGAGAGAGAGAGAGAGAGAGAGAGA
>NW_008356258.1:1987169-1989754 GCF_000622305.1 Nannospalax galili
AAGAAGAAGAAGAAGAAGAAGAAGAAGAAGAAGAGGAGGAGGGGGAGGGAGGGAGGGGGGAGGGAGAGAATTGGGTCAGATGATTAGAGCACAGGGAGGACTTAAGTTTAAAGATTTTATTAGACTCTAAGAAGAGGTTGTCTGAGGTAGTTGGGCCCCAAATGACCACCTCCTCCGCCCTCTGCTGTTATTTATAATTGAGGGCACCAAGTTCACCTCTCCTCAGGTGTTCCCAGTATTTGAAGAGTCATCACCCTAAGATGGAAGTTTACATGGTAAGCACACTTATAGTAATAGACTTTTAATGTACTTAGTAACCAATTCAGGGCATTCCAACATGTATTCTATAAACAATGAGTTTTTCTACTGACAGTTGTTCAGGAAAAAGAAGAAGACAAAGAACAAGAAATCCAATCATAGAATTATCCTTGGGTGGTTAATTTCTATGCTATGGATTCCATAAAGGAAATGTGCTTTAATTTAAGAATACAGATACAATCTCATTTAGAGCTAGAATTCTTAGATTTTTGTACAAAGGCCACTATCCTTTTTTAATGATTATCTGACTACATCTGTTGCAATAAAGTATACAAAATAATGATTTGAACTGGAAGAGTCCTACGAAACAAAGATTTAGCCCTAACTACTTACCCACGTGGGTTCTAAGTGAAGAACTCCATTTGTTTTTTGTTGTTTTGTTTTGTTTTGTTTCTTCAAGATTTCACAGCTCTTAGAGCTGGAACTAGACCTGGAGCCCTGGGTCCTGTCTGCCAGCTCCAAGCTCAAGTTCTGAAGTTGAAGTTTTTATTCTTCCAGCTTGGAAAATGAAGCTACAAACTTTTAGCTCTTACCCTTTATTCTCTACTTTTGATCTGTCTAAATTCTCTAACCACTTCTACAAACCAACAAGAAAGCTATCGGGAGGGATGATGTAGGAATGGGAAGGGAGCCTGCCGAGTCTTATGAAGTCCTAGGTCCTGCTTCTGACTTGGCAGCTCAGTATGGAAAGATGCAGCTCTGCTTTTCCCTCTCCCTGGGATCCTCCTGCCCTGCTCTTGACCTCACTTTTCTTCTGCTCCTTTTGTTGTATCAAAATCCTTTTCAGTGTGTGTTCAAATTCTTCATGTTCCCTGGTTTCTTATAAGTAGGCTTGCAAATATGGTTGTTCCCCTTAATAAAAACTTCCATTTGCTGTCTTCCTTAAGGGTGGCCCTTTGCTTTATTTTATTTTAATAATTCATGATTACAGGCTAATTGTTTTTAAATAAAAGAATTGAAAGGGGTCTGGTGAGAAGACTCATTGGTTAAGAACACTAGCTGCTCTTGTAAAAGATCTGAGTTTGAATCCCACCACCCATATGGCAACTAACCACACTCCTAACTACAGTTCTAGGAGATCTGATGCTCTCTTTTGACCTCTGAGGGCATTGTATGACACGGGTGTACTTATATACATGCAGGCAATACACTCATAGACATAAAAAAATGTATAAAAAAGAATTGAAAGATAGTATGTGAGCATATGCAACTAAATACCAAAACATTTATAATTTAGACTCAGTCTGCTAGTGAAAGAATGACATGTCAAAATAATTACTGGAACTTTCTTTAAAAAAGTGATTTTTGATACATGAAGCACTTTCATAAGTGTCATAGTTTTCCAAAGAGTCTGAAATTAGATGGTCTGAGAATGAAATTGAAGTCAGTTTTAGACTTCAATGATTGGACCAATAGAATCTCATTTTTTTCTCCTTAAAAAATTAACTGTTTGAAGTTACTGCCAATATTTTCTTCTAATAATTCAGGGTTTCCAGTTTCACATTGAGGTCTTTGGTCCATTTGGAGTTGACTTTTGTGCAGGCTAAAAGATAAGGTCTAGTTTCATTCTTCTACAGGTGGAGAGCCAGTTTTGCCAGCACCATTTATTGAAGATGCTGCCTTTCCTCATTGTGTGTTCTTGGCACCTTTGTCAAATATCAGGTGGCTGAAATTGTGTGTACTAGGGTTTGGTCTTTGGTGATGTTACATTGATCTATGTGTCTATTTTCATGCCAGTACCACACCGTTTTTATGACTATAGCTCTGTGGTATACTTTGAGATCTGGTATAGTAATCCCCCCAGTGTTGCTCTTTGTGCTCAGGGTTGCTTTGGCTATCTGCGGTCTTTTGTGCTTCCATGTGAATTTATGGATTTTTTTCTAATTCTGTGAAGTATGTCATGGGGATTTTGATTGGGATTGCATTGAATCTATATATTGCTTTTGGTAGGATGGTCATTTTCACAATATTAATTCTTCTAATCTAGGGCATGGGATGTCCTTCCATCTCCTGGTGTCTTCCTCAATCTCTTTCTTTAATGATTTAAAATTTTCATTGTAGATATCTTTGAAGTCTTTGGTTAGGGTTATTCCAAGATATTTTATTTTTTTGCAGCAATTGTGAATGGGAGCATTTCCCCATATTCTTTCTCCAATTGCTTGTTATTGGTATATAGAAAGGTTACTGATTTTTGTAGATTGATTTTATAACCTGCCACTATACTGAAAGTGTTGATCAGTTCTAGGAGCTATCTGGTGGAATTTTGG
>NW_008356258.1:1991052-1993189 GCF_000622305.1 Nannospalax galili
ATACTTGTCTGTAAATATAAGGATCCATATATAGTATATGGTTGGAAATTTCATTTGTCTAGAGATATGACAGAGATAGGGTTTTCTCTATGATCTATGACCTCTCCAGCCATGTGTATTTGGCTGTGCTTACAATGCCATCTATGAGTTCACTCCCATTGAGAGGGCTTTAAGTCCAATTAGGTGGCTGATGATTATCCCCCAGAAAACAGTGCCACTACTGCACCAATAGAGGTAGTTTGCTGTGCCAGTCATCAGGGTTACTAGGTTTTAGGGCTGGGTTGGACCATTGATTGATTTTTCTTCCTTGGCAGCTTGCATATTACCATATAGCACTATGAGAGCTAAACTTCAGGTGGAAGGCTTCCAGTTCAGTTCCTGTTTCATTGCTCCAAGTCTCTTGTATCCGAAGACCTGTCTTCAGCAGTAGGGTCTTATCTTCTAGTTCTGAGAGATAAACAAGAACTCTGGCAATAGCCTGCATTATTTTGGAAATCTCTTGGACAACTCTGACCAAACACTCAAAGGGAGGTCTCTCCTGTTTGGCACTGTGTTCCTTGTCATACAGCCCCCAGGTGTATATCTGTACTACTCTTCAGACACTGTATGTGCATTTCTCAGGGGATTTTAGGGGCGACACATTTCTCCCTGGCTTCTCTAGCCCCCCAAGATCAATTCATCTCTACTTTCTCTTCCTCCTATCTGACTTCCCTTCTCTCTCCCCAGTCCCAGCACCCCCATTATCCCTCCCCTCCCCCAAATAACACCCATCTCCCACCATCCCCCTCCCCTGAGCCATCCCCCACCATGGCCCCTACATGTCCCTCCCTTCTCCCCTTGTAGCTGAACACTCCACTTTCCCCACCTCCCCTCTGGTAACATCTCTTCCCTATTATCCGCCTCTTTCAGATCCTTTCTTTTCTTTTACCTCAGTGTATCCTTTCCATTTTCCTGGCTCCTGGTGTTTCATCAAGATGTATACTCATATATAAGAGACTGGTGCTACAATCCGAAAATGAGGGAGAACATGTTGCTTGTTTTTTCTGTGTTTGTGTTATTTCACTTAGTATCACACTCTCTAGTTCTATACATTTACCTGTAAATTTCATAATTTCATATTTTCTTACTGCTGAGTAGAAAGAACTCCATTGTATAAATATAGCACATTTTCATTATCCATTCATCAGTCGAGGGACATTTATGTTGTTTCCATTTCTTAACTATTTTGAAGAAAGCAGCAACAAACATGGATGTACAGGTATCTCTACAATAGGATGAATCCGTTGGGTATATGCTAAGGAGTGGTATAACTGGATCATATGGTAGGTTCATTTTTCTTGCTATTGGTATATAGAAAGAGGGGCTGGAGAGACAGTTCAGCAGTTAAGAGAGCACTTACTGCTCTTGCAGAGGACCTAGGTTTGATTCTTAGCACCCAAGTGGTAGCTAACAGCTATGTGTACCTCCAGTTCCAGGGGATCTGATGCCCTTTTCTGGCTTCCTTGGGCATTGCATCCACATATCACACTTACATACGTGCACGTGAAACACTATACACATAAAATAAACATAAACAAAAATCAACAGAATTTTAAAAAGTTTCTTATTGAGTTTTTGTACATTTCATACAACAATTCTTAATAAAATTTAGACACCCCTCCCACATCCATACCCCAGAATCCCCCACTGGACCTCACGTATTCTCCTATCGAGTCAAGCATTTGTACCCAGATGTCCTTTGTTGCAAATCCATCCACTGGAGTCTAGTTAGACTATCTAGAGATTGTAAGTAAGGGATACTCTCCCTCACCCAGTAGTAATCAGTCTCCTATAGTTTCCAGTCTAGGACCAGACTGCCACCCATTTTTCTTGCTCTACTCTGGGCACTTGTCTGATTGAGTTGGCATGGGTCCTGTACTCATCACCCATGTGGTAGCCAACAACTATGTGTAACTGGATGCTACCATTGCCACCAGTTCACATGTGCAAGCGTCTCATAGTCTGAAAACCTCCTCTTCCCTGTGTTCATGAACCAGCCCTGGCTCTTACAATTTTCCGCCTCCTCTTCTGCAATGGTCCCTGAGCGATGGGTGGGTGAGGTTTAATATAGGAGTCCTATCCAGGGATAGCCACTCTG
>NW_008356258.1:1994615-1996782 GCF_000622305.1 Nannospalax galili
TCATCAGTCGAGGGACATTTATGTTGTTTCCATTTCTTAACTATTTTGAAGAAAGCAGCAACAAACATGGATGTACAGGTATCTCTACAATAGGATGAATCCGTTGGGTATATGCTAAGGAGTGGTATAACTGGATCATATGGTAGGTTCATTTTTAGTGTTTTAAGAGTTCTCCATGCTGCTTTCCATAGTGCTTGTATGAGTTTTCATTCACACCAGCAGTGAATGAGTCTTCCCCTTTCTCCACATCCTCTCTGGCATCTGGTGTCTTCTGTTCTCTTGATCATAGCCAGTCTGACTGGGTTAAGATGGAATCTTAAGGCAGTTTTTAATCTGCATTTCTTTAGTTACTAAGTATGTTGAGCACTTTTAAAGGTGTTTCTTAGTTATTTTTTATTTCTTCATTTGAGAACTCTCTGTACAGGTCTATAGCCTGTCTTTTAATTGGGTCCTTTGTTTTTTGTTTGTTTTTTGAGTTTTTTGTATATTCTGGATATTAATCTTCTATGGGATGTACAGCTAGTAAAGATTTTCTCCTATTCAGTGGGTTTCCTCTTTTCTTCCTTGGTTGTTTCTTTTGCTGTACAGAAGCTTTGTAGCTTAATGAAATTGTCCTTTGTTGCAAATCCATCCACTGGAGTCTAGTTAGACTATCTAGAGATTGTAAGTAAGGGATACTCTCCCTCACCCAGTAGTAATCAGTCTCCTATAGTTTCCAGTCTAGGACCAGACTGCCACCCATTTTTCTTGCTCTACTCTGGGCACTTGTCTGATTGAGTTGGCATGGGTCCTGTACTCATCACCCATGTGGTAGCCAACAACTATGTGTAACTGGATGCTACCATTGCCACAAGTTCACATGTGCAAGCGTCTCATAGTCTGAAAACCTCCTCTTCCCTGTGTTCATGAACCAGCCCTGGCTCTTACAATTTTCCGCCTCCTCTTCTGCAATGGTCCCTGAGCGATGGGTGGGTGAGGTTTAATATAGGAGTCCTATCCAGGGACACACCCTCTACAGTCTTTTATTCTTTAAAATTGGCCAGTTTTGTCCTTCTTTGTGCATTGCATTCTGTTGTATAAGGAAGCTTCACTGGTGAGAGTTGAGGGGTGTCCTAGTTTTCTTCCCACCCCCTGTTCCACTATGTTCCTTGAGCCTTAGGTGTAGAGGTTCAACTGTAGATATGTCACCTAGGACTGGGTGGGCATCTCTCAGACATATAGTCTCTGTATTCAATCAGTTGTGGAATATTGCAGTAGCCTTCATCTTTGTAAAAAGAAGCTTCTTTGATGAATGGTGTACAGTATGCTTGTCTGTAAATATAAGGATCCATAATGAAGTTTCTTTTATTTCTTTTGCAGACTAAGGACATAGGAGAGACTAGCATGCTGAAAAGACCTGGGCCCTTGCCTTTGCAGCACACAGCCCACTATGATGCATTTGACTGCCCCTCAGAGTTCCAGCGCACACAGGAGCTCTTTCCAAATTGGCGCTTGCCAATGAAAATAGCTGCTATAGTATCATCTCTGACTTTCCTGTACACTCTCCTGAGGGAAATCATTTTCCCTTTAGTAACTTCCCATCAATTGTATTTTTATAAAATTCCAATTCTGGTCATCAACAAAGTCTTGCCAATGGTCTCCATTACCCTCTTGGCACTGGTGTATTTGCCAGGAGTGATCGCAGCAGTTGTACAGCTTCAGAATGGAACCAAGTATAAGAAATTCCCACCGTGGTTAGACAGGTGGATGCTGACAAGGAAGCAGTTTGGGCTCCTCAGTTTCTTTTTTGCTGTGCTACATGCAGTTTATAGTCTGTCTTATCCAATGAGGCGATCCTACAGATACAAGTTGCTAAACTGGGCATACCAACAGGTAGGATGATGATATGTAAACTAAAAGGTCTAAGCCACTTAACAGATCCATCCTTTCTCATTGTAATAGCAATATTCCAGACCCCTGTTGACACTTGATGTTGAGAATGTAATCTGCATCTAAAAAAAATTTTATCTCCAGGTGTTGTGGTACACACTTTTAATCCCAGCACTCCAGAGGCAGAGGCAAGCAGATCTATGTGAGATACAGGATAGCCTGGTCTACATAGCAAGTTCCAGGCCAGCTGGGGCTACAGGCTCTCTCTTTCTCTCTCTCTCTCTCTCTCTCTCTCTCT
>NW_008356258.1:1997640-1998673 GCF_000622305.1 Nannospalax galili
TCACGTCCTTGGTTGGTTTTTTTCCTGTACAGAAGCTTTGTACTTATTGATTGTTGACCTTAATGCCTGAGCAGCTGATGTTCAATTTAGAAAGTCCTCTTATACCTTGGAGGGTACTGCCCATGTTTTCCTCTAACAGTTTCAGAGTTTCGGGTTTTACATTGAGGCCTTTGGTCCATTTGGAGTTGACTTTTGTACAGGGTGAAAGATAAGGGTCTAGTTTCATTCTTCTTCTAGTTTCGTCCTTCTTCAGTTTTGCCAGAACCATTTGCTGAACATGCTATCTTTCCTCCATTGTGTGTTCTTGGCACCTTTGTCAAATATCAAATGGCTGAAACTGTACTGAGTTTTGGATATTCAATGAAGTTCCATTGATCTATGTGTCTGTTTTTTTGCCAGTACATCTCTCAGATGTATATTCTCTGTATCTAACCAGTTGTGGGAATCTGCAGTAGCCTACATTTGTTGCAAAAAGAAGCTCCTTCAATGAGTGGTGTACGATATACTTGTCTGTAAATATAAGGATCCATATATAGTATATGGTTGGAAATTTCATTTGTCTAGAGATATGACAGAGATAGGGTTTTCTCTATGATCTATGACCTCTCCAGCCATGTGTATTTGGCTGTGCTTACAATGCCATCTATGAGTTCACTCCCATTGAGAGGGCTTTAAGTCCAATTAGGTGGCTGATGAGATTCCTCCCCCCACCCCCCAGATAACAGTGCCACTACAGCACTGATAGAGGTAGTTTGCCATGCTGGTCATTATGGTTATCAGGTTTTAGAGCTCAGTTGGACCATTGATTCTTTCTCTCCCTTGACAGTTTGCATATTATCATCTAGCATTATGAAAGCTAAACTTTGAAAAGAAGGCCTCCAGTTCAGTTCCTGCTCCATTGCTCTAAGTCCTGTATCTGAATCATGTCCTGTCTTCAGCAATAGGATCTTTTCAACTACAGAAAATCAAGAGGTTTGACAATAACGTGTTATTTTGGGAGTCCCCTGGACCACTCACACTAGGCATTTGAAGG
>NW_008356258.1:2000303-2013571 GCF_000622305.1 Nannospalax galili
TTTTATGTACTTGTTTGGGTCTTGTATTGTGTTCTATTGATCTATTGTCTATTTTTGGGCCAGTACCATGCCGTTTTTTGGCTATAGCTCTGTAATATAATCTGAGATCTGGTATGGTAATCTCCCCAGCATTGTTCTTTTTACCCAAGATTGCTTTGGCTATTTGGGGTCTTTTATGGTTCCATATGAATTTTAGGATTTTTTTTTCCTAGCTCTGAGAAGAATCCCATGGGTATTTTGATTGGCATTGCATTGACTCTATAGATTGCTTTTGGTAAGATGGTAATTTTCACAATATTAATTCTACCAATCCATGAGCATGGGAGTTCTACCTCCTAGTGTCTTCCTCTAGCTCTTTCTTTAAAGATTTAAAAGTTTCATTGTAGAGATCTTTAATGTCTTTGGTTAGCTTTATTCCTAAATATTTTTTTTAGGTTATTGTGAATGGGAGTGTTTCCTTGAATGCTTTTTCTGATTGCTTTCTGAAAGGCTACTGATTTTTGTAGGTTGATTTTGTAACCTGCCATTTTACTGAAAGTATTAATCATTTCTAACAGTTTTCTGATGTAATTTTTAGGATCTTTTATGTATAATATCAGTTCATCTGCAAATAGGGATAGTTTGACCTCTTCTTTTCCAATTGGTACTCCTTTAATTTCCTTCTCTTGTCTTATAGCTCTTGCAAGAGTTTCAAGCACTATATTGAAAAGGAGTGGAGATCGTGGAAAGCCCTGTCTGGGTCCTGATTTTAATGGGAATGCTTCCAGTTTTTCTCCATTTAGAATGATGTTGGCTATGGGTTTGTTGTATATAGCTTTAATTATGTTGAGGTATGCACCCTCAAGATGAACTTCTAGGACTTTTAACTTGAAGGTATGTTGGATTTTGTCAAAAGTCTTTTCTTCATCTATTGAGATGACCATGTGATATTTGTATTTAAGTTCATTTACATGTTTTATTACATTTATTGGCTTATGCATATTGAAGCATCTGTGGAATAAAGTTAACTTGATCATGGTGGATGATCTTTTTGATGTATATCTGAATGTGGTTCTCAAGTATTTTGTTGAGTATCTTTGTGTCTAGTTTTCTTTTTTGGTTGTGTTTTTACCTGGTTTTGGTATTAGAGTGATACTTCATAGAAGGGGTTTGGGAGTCCTCCCTCTGTTTCTTTCTTTTTGAATAACGTAAGCAGTATTGGTTGTAGATCTTCTTTGTCTGGTAGGATTCTGCTGTGAATCCACCTGTGTCTGGACATTTTTTAGTCAGGAGGTTTTGTATTACTGTTTCAATTTCTGTATTTGTTATGGGTCTGTTTAAGCTGTTGGCTTCTTCTTGGTTTAACTTTTGTGGTGTCCATGACTTTAGAAATTCATCCATCTCTTTAGATTTTTTAATTAATGGAGTATAGATTTTTAGCATATTCCCTTACAATAATTCTGATGGGTTTCCTTTACATGTAACTTGTTTTTCTCTAACAGCTTTCAGTACTCTCTTTTTGTTCTTTACATTTAATATTTTTACTATGATGTGCCCTGGGGAATTTCTGTTCTGTTCATGTCTAATTGGTGGTCTGTGTGCTTTTTGGATCTGTGTAGGTAAGTATTTCCTTAATTAAGGGAAGTTTTCTTCTATAATCCTGTTGAAGATCTGGCCAATGCCATTGGCCCGAGATTCTTCTCCTTCCTGTACGCCTATGATGTGTAGATTTGGTCTTTTCATGCTGTTCCATATTTCCTGCGTATTCCATTCCTATGTGTTTTTTAAATTTATTTTACATAGTCTTTGCTTAAGGAGTCCAGATCTTCAACTTTGTCATCCAGTCTTGATATTCTATTTTCGGTCGGTCTCATTCATTCTGCTTGTGAGACTTTCTCCTGTTGTTTCCAATTGCCTTTTTGAGTTTTTCAATTCCATGTTCATTTTAGTTTGACTTTTCTTCACTATTTCTCTTTTTGTGAACTAACTTTTCAAATCCTGAATCATTAAGCTGCATATTTGTATATTCTTGAGCTTCTACCACAAGTATCTGCCTATCCTCTTTGAGCCTTTGAGTTGTTTCTCTGTGTTTTCTTTAAGTTCTTTGATTACGTTTATGATTATTCTTTTAAATTCTGCATCCTGGGGTTCCTCGGGGTGGTTCTCATTGTGGTGCCCTTCTCTAGGACCTGTGTGTTTTGTTGGGAAATATTCTCTTGTTTTTTCATATTATTTGTGTTTTTGCACTGTTGTTTGGGCAGGTGAATGTTCTTTGTGTGTCTGGTAGGAACTTCTAGTCTGCCTTTGTTTCATTGAATTTTGGTTCTGTTTATATTGTTTCTGTAGCTTGGTTGCTTTTTGTTCAGGTATGAAAAATAAATTGGTGTGTGTTTCAGGTTCTTGCAGGGTAGTAGACTGTTCTTGGTATTTGGGACAGGGTAGTAGGTAGGCTGGTCAGGGTAGTAGGAGGGCTGGGCTGTGTCAGACAGATCAGGAGCCATGGAATCTATGCTAGGGGATTTAGCTAGTCTGGGTTAAGAAGCTAGTCTAGGGATCTAAGGCAGAGGAATTGGAGTGGGTAGGTCCAAGCCAGCAGTGGGCAGGGTGGGGGTGTAGTAGGTTGGAAGTATTGAGGATGCAGAGGAATGGAATAGAGATGTGGTGGGGGGATCTGACTTACCAGAGTCCAAGGGGCATGGGTTTGTTGGGCAGGTCAGGAGGCAGCAGAAATGGGGTGGGGGACACTGAGGAAGGATTTAGCAATGAATGCTAGGAGGTTTAGTAGTCTGGACTGGGAAGTTAAGCCAGGGATCAGATGCAGAGAATTGGAGTGGTCCTGGGTCCAGGGCTAGCAAGCACAGGGTAGGGGTGGAGTCAAAATCAACAAAAATTTTAACATTTGAGTGAGCATATAAAGCGATGAGCATAATTATGACATTTTCATGCGTACATGCTAAAATACCTTGTTTTAATTCATTGTAATTGCCTCTTGCGGTCTGCTCCCAAGGATATGGGGGAAAATGAGCCCTTAGAATCTCAACTTCTATGATCATATATTATATTGTATAATTCTGTGATTCAGAATCATATACTATTTTTCATAACCAAATATTAAAAATATATGACCTCTCAAAACAGAGAATAAAAACACATATGATTCTTATGGCAGCTGTGCCTGCCACCAGCAATATTTAATGAACTTTTTCTTTTTTTATTGATGGAAAGTATTCCTATGCATAATATTAATGAGATATAAATGTAGTCAGTAATGTCTTTGGAAATAATATAGACAGTGCTATCTTTGTCATGAAAAATTTGTGCTGAAATACCAGGCTGTTATACATGCATTTTTGTCAGCACTATCTCTTCCCTACCCCTCCTCCTCCATCCATAAAAACACTCAGTAACCAGACCCTAAACACATGTGTGCTACCTTTGGGTATTTATTTATTTTTTGTTTTAGTGGTTTGTTTGAAGAAAGAAAGAATAATCACATCTTAAGGTTGGAATGTTCTATGGAGCTCTCTGTCAAGAATGAACTTTGAGTTGCTAGGCACATGTGTATTTATGGGAAGAACAGGCTGACTGAGACTGGGTGGCAAGCTTCACTTTAACTTTCCCAACACCACCTGCCTTAGACGGAAGAGAGCTGAGGGTCAGGAGGGGAAATGTTGCATCCGCCATGCTTGTGACTCACATTCTGTTTAGTGACGGTTCACCTGTTCCCACCTTTTGGCTTAATATTGTCCTTTCTTCTTCATGTGGTTCCTTTGACTGCAGTCTGAGACTTTAGTTAAAATGCTGCAAAAAAAAGGGGCAAGAAATAGAAGTTGCTAACAGGAAAATGCAGTCAATGTGTTGAAAAGCTTGGCAATCAAGGAAGTATGTGTCCTGATACGTCTCTTAGGAATATGGAGTTGCCTCTTTTGGCTTTGTATTGGCCCAGGGACTGGTGAGCACTTTAATACTCTAGCATGGAAACAAGACAGGGAATTACGAAGTATCCAGCTTCTTGGCCTCTGGTTATCTTTGTGGGTACGCTGACGATGCTCTTCATCGATTTTCCCGTCTCCAAGTTAGCTCACCTGACTTGCCTTGTTCCTTTTTTCCTCCTTTAAGTTTTCTTTATGTTGTGATTTGTGTATTCATCGTATGCTTTGAATCTTCAGGCATCTGTCTCAAAAAGTGTAAAGTGTAAACCAAATGAGATGTCTTTTTCCTAGAAAGGATACAGATTCCTGAAGGGAGTGGGGACAGGAATTGGAATTGTACTGCAGCCAGCAGAAAGAATAATTTCTTAGAGAGAACTCTGGACTTGGGAACCCAGAGATTTAGCTTTCTTTTTCCATCAAAACTGACTTGTAAGCTCATGACATTGGCTAAGGTATTTATCCTGTCTGAACTACATTCTTGCATCTCTGAGAAGTTGAAATGTAAGTTCTGTTTAAGAACTCACTGAAATGCTTGTAGAAAGCAGTCCCCCCCCCCTTTTTTCTTGATTTAGAGGCATTTGGCGGGATGCATGTTCCTTTTTTCCTTTGAAGAATTTTTAAATCCTAGAGTTGGAAGGAATCTGAAGTCTTGTAGCTTTTCAGCCTCTGAGATAAACCAGTCACTTTGATTGTCTTCATTTTCACTACATCCTCTGAATGAAAGGCATTAGCGCTTTCCTAGGAATAAGGTGTTTAGGACAACGAGGAAATTGACTCAGAATCTTGGTTTATCACCTAACGCACAGCTGCAAACTTGAATGCCGATACAAGCTAGCCAGGTAATATAAGTGAAGAGACCCACAGTGAGGTCATAGGGAGTGCCAGAGACTGTGGAGAGAGGGGAATGCATTCCCTGAATACAGAGACTGGCTACTCTCAAATTTTAAAGACATCGGCTAGACCCAGTAATATATAGCTCCCCACGGCAAAGGGCTATCGTTGTTGGTGGACTGTTTTTATTGAAACAGCATTTTTTTTTTTAAAGATAGGGTCTTGCTGTAACCCCAGCTGGCCTGGAACTCACTATGGAGACCAGGCTGGCCTTGATCTCACAGAGAGCCACCTGCCTCTGCCTCTCCAGTGCTCGGATTAAAAGCATGTGCCATCATGCTTGATATTGAAAACAGCATATTCTTATTACTAGGAAATATAAGTTGAGGCACTCACATAGTTTATAGTAAATGTGTTTACAGAGGATTTACAAAGGCTGTTTTTCTCAAGTATGTGATTTGTGTAGTCCTAATAGACTTCCTTTCTATGTGCCTCAATACTTTTCCATTCTCCTTTAAAAGCATTTCTTTATTCAAAATTATTAATTCTTGCAAGTTTTACATTTTTATGACCCAAAACCTCTTTTGAAGATCCTTCCATTGTGGCTAGCTACCCCCCTTCCCCCCGCAATACTTGTTTTGAATACTTTGTTTTTGTGTGTGTTTAATTCTACACTTACAAAGAACTTTACCTGTAAGTTTAACTTGAATCAGCATGTTGTATCTTCCTATTTTACTGTTGGTGGAGAAGAATAACTGTTCTTCCTGTGATGACCTTCATATTAGTTAAAAATAGTACCCCAAATTCTGTACAAGCCTGCAATTTTTTACATTTATTTATTTGTGTGTGTGTGTGTGCGTGTGTGTGTGTGTGTGTGTGTGTGTGTGTGAGTGTGTGTGTACACCAGTGTGACCCACGGCATGTGTATAGAGGTTAGACAATAACTTACAGAAACTGGTTCTTCCACTGCATGGGTTTTCTAGGGATTGAACTCAGGTTGTCAGGTTTGGTGACAAGTGCTTTTACTGCTGAGCCATCTCTCAAGTTCAAGTCTGGAAACTCTTATCATGGATTTTGTTTTCCAGTGCTCTGATAATTGCAATTACTTTTTTTTTCTGGACTCTTTCCAATCTGTACACTAAAAGAAATAATATTCTGAACTCTACCCAGTCCTTTTCTGGTCTGATTGAACTGCGAGATAGTCCTGCAATCTCATTACTTTTGTCAGAAAGCCCCAAACAGCCAGATCATATTCAGAGTACAGTCTGTGACCTCAATATCTTTCTCCCTATGCTGGTAGTGTTGTGGTCATAATTTTTTATATTTTATCCACATAATTCATTTCTAAGTTCACCACCTTTTACTCACTGCTAATAAGTACTGTGTTGCTTTTGATGGGTCATTTCTAACTCTGATTTGTCAGTGTTACTTCGAACCTTATTTTATTTCAGAAAAACTAGAAGACTTCACTGAGCTTATAGCCAAAATTGACTGAGAATGTTTTTCTTTCCTTCCTCCCTCCTTCCCCTCCCTTCTTTTATTTTTTTGCTATAGGATGTTGTGTAACTCATTGTTTTCAATTTCATTATAAAGTCATTGATTTAAAAAAATAGAAAAAAACTCAATTGTATAGGACCCAGGATTCTGTACGCTGGGTTTCCTTTTTGTGTTTGGTGTACATGTGTGTATATATGCATATTAACATGTAGTTTGGGTACATAGATATGCCAGTATGTGTGTATGTAGGCCAGAGGTTGACATTGGGTGTCTTCCTTGATCACTCTCCACTTTATTTTCTGAGTCAGGGTCTCTCTGTTAAAGCCAGAGATCCCTATTTTGGCTGTCTAGCTATCCAGCTTGTGTTGGAGGTCTTCTGAGTTCTGAGATTCCAGGCTGGCTACCACGCTCACCTGGCTTCTATGTGTGTGCTGGGGATCTAACCCAAGCACTTTATTCACTGAGATAGCTTGCCAGCCCACTGGATACTGTTTTGTAACTCACCCAAGTTATGTGAAGCCATTTCTTTCTGTGACTATTAACTCATGGTTTTCTTGTTGCTAGCTGTTTCTTAAACATCCATGAACATTGATAACACAGTTTCTTGCTTGATTATAGAAATTAGACTTGGATGATCTAGAAAATATACCCCCCAACACATACAACTTGGGGGTTGTGCTTGCTTTTAGTGGAGAGAGGAAACCCAGTAATTGTTTAATACATGCATATAGCTTAGCAGCCCTTTATTTCAGATATTTTGTAAAGTGAGAGAAAATAGAGCCTTTAGATTAAGTATAAATATCTATCATATAGCTATTTTTTGTGTGTTGGACTTTGAGAACATCTGTCCTTTTATTTAAATTTAATAGTGTCCTATTTAATATAAGACTATAATAAGATGCAATTTTTTGTTATTGTCATTACAGGTTTGGGGAAGAGATCATGAAGTTTGAAGAAGTTACATTTTTGACATGATACTTGAAGTTAATGACTGCCTACCACATTTTTACGAAAATTAAATATGACTTAGAAGCTTGAAGGTTTATGATGTCATCAGTTTCGACAGAAAGCAAACTCCAGCAGGCTGTGAGCCTGCAGGGAGTTGACCCAGAAACATGCATGATTGTGTTCAAGAACCACTGGGCACAGGTAATGTATGAACTCCACCTTCTCTGCTGGTCTCAATAGCCCCAGGGCCTCTGTCACACTCAGCCAGAATTTCCTAGCTCTGTGACAGATGACTGGGCTTCCAGAAACATTGTATGGGAAGACCCTTTCAGACAAGAAGAAATGCAACTTTCTTTTGGTGCTTTCCTTTAATAGGTATCTGATTAAAAAACAGTTTTCATAAAAGCAGTTAGGGAACATGCACATTCCTGTTTTTAGTAGAACAGCAACTGTTCTTTAAGGCGCCTTTTATATCACTTTACAATATACTTGACCACAATTATATTCCCTCCCTTTCCCCTTTCCCTACTGATTCTATCCAATCCTTAAATTTAATAATATTATAATACTTGTTTATCTAGCATTTACTAAGTACCATGTCAAGTACTTCAAGTGCTTTATGTCATTTAACCTTCTCCAGAAACCTATAAGGTAGTCAGCATTAGCCTCCTCATTTTATGGATAAGACAGTGGAAAATTATACAGCTTAAATAACATTTTTGAGCCTCTGCAACCAGTGAGTTACCAGGCCAGCACTCAGAACTTAGTCCCTTAACTAAAAAACCCATGGGTCTTACCTTCGTGTACTGCCGTCGTTAGGCCTGGGGATACAGGTTAAGGAAAGGTGTCTGACTGTGCCTGAGTTCCTGTCTTCTGTACAAAGCACATTCGATTTTTTATGACTTCATTTTGACTTCTCTATGGCTCTTCTCTGGCCTGCTGGTGTGGATAATTAAGGGTTGGATGTTCAGAAAAGTTACCAGCCCACCCCTTCCTCGGGGAGCTTTCAGGTAGTAAAACAAACAACATTGGTATTCTTTACTACTTGTCCAACATTACACACCCTGGTGAGCTGGTAAGTGGCTATTTATGTGACAGTTTTTTAATGACTATCAGGTTCCTTCCTGTGTCCAGAAACAACACCTGGGTTAAAGCCCTGAACCTGTAAATCACAGCAATTATAGGGGACACGATTTAGATCAAAGGGAACAAAATCAATTCTGCTTCTGGATTGTTCAAATCTCATAGCTGCTTTTCACTATCCAATGCAGAGCTTCTAAGACTGTCTTTTTGTTTGTTTGTTTGTTTGTTTTTTAGTATATTTACATTTTCTGGTTTTTTGTTCAGATTTTAATGGATTTACTCTAGACATTGAGGACACGTCTGCTGCCGTGAAGGGAAGAAAGTAATTTGGGGTAATTCTGGATAATTAGATATCTAATTTTGGCTTCGTACTTTTTTAAAAGCATTTTTTTTTTGTCTTTTTGAAGCAGGGTGTCCCTGTAGCTCCAGCTGGCCTGGAACTCACTATGTAGACTAGACAGACTGGCTTTGAACTCACAGAGATCCTCCTGCCTCTGCCTCCCAAGTGCTGGGACTACAGGCGAGTACCACCACACCCTGCCTAAAGCAGTTTAAAGCAGTGACTCCAAATAGGCTAGTGAACCCTAACAGTATGGCCAGCAGTCCTCAGAAGGCCCACTTCTAACGTTGCCTTTTTGAACTTTGTATTATTTTGCGCTTATACTGTGCATAATGTATCTGTGCATCATCACATGCTTGTCTATTAATTTATGTAACTACTTTATGCTCAGTTTTAGCTCTTAAGGGTATATTACCAGATTAAGAGCATGCTCAGCTCATCGATTAATTTGGCTGATGGAGTTTGCCTTTCTAATATATACTCTTTGCTGGCGCCCCACTGTGTTTGTGTATAATGCGTCTGATCATAATCATTCGTTGTGAGATAACTGTGTTGTGGTCCATTTGGTTCTGTGCCACTCTTAGAGGCACAAATACATCTTGACTGCCTCTTGACTGCATGTATGTGGGTCATGTCTCCTGCCCAATCCTGTCTCTGCGAGTTTTTTTCCAGAGCAGTTGTAGTGCTGCTAGAGTTTCAGGACTGAATCAGTCCCTTTTCACATCTTCTGTAGTGGCCTCAGAGTCCTGCCGTTCACTTTCGGGATTGTATGAATGGCTTCAGCGTTATCAGGCATTGTGGTTCTCTGAAGACAGCACAGGTACTTAGACCCTCCTGCAGAAATATATTGAGTTGAAGATGAGAATAGCTTTGTTAGAGGGAATGGTGTTTAGTCATCAGACGTTTCCCTTTGCAAAGTGTGAGCCAGTCTTATGGCTGATTCAGCCAATTCCTTAACTTTGGGTGGGGTTTCCTGATGAGAGAAAGAGAAGATCTTTTTATCACTCTCTGTGGGCCTTTCCGTTAATGATGTGAATGAAAACACTGGTTGAGAAATTGAGGCGGATGTCATAGTGGTTATTGTTCCTTAAAGGCTGATCTAGCCTACCATTCAGATGCATCCCTGGAGCATTGTGGGATGACTACAGGGGATTAAATCAAGAGAGGGGGCTATTTTGGATGGAAGTGGTGGAGAAAGTCCTATTTTTGGCATCTTGACTGTGATGGCAGGAGGAGACCGTTTTAGGAGGGATATTGGTAATAAATGTTCCTTTTTGATTTTTTTGAATGGTAAGAAAGAAGGTGAGAAAGGCAGAACATTCAGAGCGAGGCAGAGATGTGTGTTGGGATGAGCTTCAGGGTGTTGTGTTTTCATCATCTGGACTTTCACATGTTACTTCTTTGCTGTGACTTGCTCCTGTTGGGGTGGTGAAGAAAAGCTAGAGGCAGGGAGCAAGCTAAAATCTGGCATACACTCCCGTGTCTGCTGTAACTGCAGTCCCTGACTCTCCTGAGGTCACCTGAGAAAACCTGTGAGGAGGGTACGAAATGTGGCACACTCAGAACTGAGCAGCCTCATTTTATTTAGTGGAGCGGCCCATTCGCTGTGCAGTGCAATGCTTTTGTATACAGTAAATTAGGAAAAATGAATGCAACAGAAGTGTGCAGAACCTAGAATTCATCTCTGTTAGAATACGTCAGTACAAAGTCAACAGAACTGACATGCTTTGACAGGTTCTGTTGTACTATTTATGAGTAGCTTCTGTTGCAGAGCTCGATTTAAAAACCTAACATGGATGGAGGAGGGTGACTGCTTTACGTCTGTGAGGGCAGCTAATAATCAGCTTCACTTATATCCAAGGCAGTCTGATAACAGGGGAGAGGCCTTGAGTGGCCTGAATTACACTTGAATTTCAAACTGTTTTCTGGGCCCAGTGTTGTCATGACAGAAGAGTGCTAGAGTAGACAGTGAGGATTCCTAACGGTGACGTTGAAAGTGTGGGCTTAGAAAGCTGTCACTGGCCTGTAGTTGCTCTCACCTTCTGAGTGGTCATCTTGTACCTTAAATGACTGGAACAGTGAACCTAAAATCCACATCTATCTGGATTACCCTTAGTTGGATCTTCCAGTGACATGTCCATGCACAGGCTAGGATGGCACATGTAGTTTGTTAGGTCCTGGCTTCTGTTATTCTAGAAATGCAAAGTTGCTTGGCATTCCTGATCCTCATCCTTGGCAAACGTTCGTGCAGTTTCAGGCTCTATGCCTGAAGTGCTTGCTCTTCTCTCTGCCCCACTGCTCCTCCACCTGGTTAAATGCTGTTTTCTACAGGACTCATTTGGGACATCATTTCTTCCAGGACACTTTCCCTGCCCTGTCAGGTCTTCACTCTGTGTCCCAACATTCCCGGAGTTTCTTTTACTGTTACATCAGCCCCCTCTTATTACAATGGTAAATAGAACTTCTTCCCAACAGCACTGTGAGCTCTTCGACGTCAGAGAACACTGGTAATTTATTTGTATTCCCAGTGCCCAGAACAGAGTATGGCATGTTGTTCTATAAACTGCTGAACTGAAGGGCAGGAAATATAAAATACAACTATTGAAGACCTGGGCAATTTAGGAAGCCACTTTGAACATGCACTAATTTTATTTTTTTCATATTTTATTTTATTAATTTTTACTTTATTTTATGTGTATGCATGTATTGCCTGCATGTAGGTAAGTGCACCCATGTCATGCAATGCCCACGGAGGACAGAAGAGGCTGTCGGATCCCCTGGGACTGGAGTTATGGACAATTGTTAGTTGCCAGCTGCCATGTGGGTGCTGGGATTTGAACCTGGGACTTCTGCAAGAACAGCCAGTGTTCTTAACTGCTGAGCCATCTCTCCAGCCCCGAACATGCACTAATTTTAAACTACTATATAATGTGCTTTCTGTATAATGTGCTTTCAGGAAGATCTTTGGACTTGCCTTCAGTGATAAGGAAAATTATATGCCTGTGTTGAATTTTTATAGTCATTTATAAGAACAATTTAAAGGTTGTTGCTTTTATCTCTTTGGTGTCTTTGCATTTTCTCCATAGAAGAGGGCCCAAATAGAAAGAAGCCCTGAGCCACTAGGTCATCAACTGCTCAAGTAGACTGTCAGTGAATGAAAGTGCTTACACTAGGTACTTCCTATTGCATGCATGAGCTTTGTGACTACATGGATCTTGCTTTATTTATTGTGCCTTTACTTTTTTCAAATAGGAGAACAGAGGAAGTTAGGGTTTTTTTTTTTTTTTCTTTTAAAGCCAATTGGAGGAAGGTGGGCAAGGTGACATATGTCTGTAATCCCAGCACTTGGTAAGCAAAGGCAGGAAGATCAAGAGTTCCAGGCCATACTGGCCTGTGCAGTGAGTTCTAGGCTAGCCTGGTCTACATAGCAAAGCCCTATATCAAAAAGCAAAGAATAAAATAAACCAAATCAAATCAAATCTTTATTTCAAATGATTTAGTAGCTCAGGGCTTCTTTTTTACCATCCTCCAAAAAACAGCTTTTATTTATTTTTTAAGGGTTTTTTTATTTTTTCATGGCATACTTCTACTTTGCAGCTCCATGGACCTTGCTATCTTTGTTGTGTGCAGGGGAAGTGAGTTTAAAAAATAAACAAACAAGCAAATCCCTCTTCTGTGATGTTCCCTGAGGCGCCTCTCTCTCTCTCTCTCTCTCTCTCTCTCTCTCTCTCTCTCTCTCTCTGCATGTGTGTAAGTTGTAATATAGATATCTCATTTAGAGAGAGACTTCAACAATCATTTATTAGAAAAAGCAGGGCATGATGGTGCAGGTCTGTAATCCTAACACTTGGGTGACTGAGGCAGGAGGATCATGAGTTCAAAGTTAGCCTGTGTACCCTGGGGAAGGTAGAGGAGAGGAGGGGAGGGGAGAGGAGGGAAGGGGAGGGGAGAGGATGAGAGGGGAGAGGAGGAAGAGAGACAGGGAAAAAAGAAGAGAGAGGAGAGAAAAGAGGTCAAATCAAGACAAACTTTGGGGAAGGGAGAGGAGAGGAGGGGAAGGGAGAGAAGAGGAGGGGAGGGGAGAGGAGGGAATGGGAGGGGAGAGGATGGGAGGGGAGGGGAGAGGAGAAGAGAGGGACAGAAAGAAAAGGAATGGAAAAGAAAATAAAAAGTGTCAGAACTCTACAACGATGACAGAGGAAGAAAAGCTAGTGGGTTTAGTATCCGTTTTCATTTTGCTGAGGATATTAATGAAAAAATGGAACTGTCTAGATTGCTTAAGTCCATTGTCTTTCTACAATAATGAAAAATAAGTAATAGGTTTTAGGTATATCTTGTGCAATGCTCTGAGTAACCTGAATCTATTAAAGAGGTTTATGGCACTTATGCATGAATCTGACATGTGTGTTTGAATCTTTTTTCACATCTACTAATTATTAAAGAGCAAGTTTTTATGCTTTGAAGAATTTTCTTTTCTTTTTTTTAAATTTATTTATACACCCACTTCCCAGGTAGCACCCTCCCATAGCCTCCCTCCCCCCACTAGAGCCCTTATACTCTGATATCCCTGCTACTGTCCGCTTTGTTGTCAGCACCCCCAGCTATTGCCTACTACTTGTCCATCTGGTGAATCTAGTCAGCCTATCTAGAGGTCTTTG
>NW_008356258.1:2014661-2015211 GCF_000622305.1 Nannospalax galili
CTCATATTTGGGTCTTCAGTTTTGTTCCATTGGTCTATGGGTCTATTTTTGTGCCAGTACCATGTTGCTTTTATGACTTTAGCTCTGTAATACAGCTTGAAATCTGGTATAGTAATCCCCCCGGCATTGCTCTTAGTGCTCTGGGTTGTTTTGGCTATCCAAGCTCTTTTGTGCTTCCATATGAATCTTAGGATGGTTTTCCCTATTCTCTGAAGAATGTCATGGGGATTTTGATTGGCATTGCATTGAATCTATGCATGACTTTTGGTGGGATAGCCATTTTAACAACATTAATTCTTCCAATCCATGAGCATGGGAGGTCCTTCCATCTCCTGGTGTCTTCCTCAATCTCTTTCTTTAACGATTTAAAATTTTCACTGTAGAGCTCTTTAATGCCTTTGGTCAGGTTTATTCCAAGATATTTTTTTTTGCAGCTATTGTGAAGAGGAGTGTTTCCATGTGCTCTTTCTCTGATTGCTTATTATTGGTATATAGAAAGGCCACAGACTTTTTAGGTTAATTTTGTAACCTGTCATTACTGAACGTGTTA
>NW_008356258.1:2016906-2029209 GCF_000622305.1 Nannospalax galili
ATCTGAGATGAGTTTCTTGCAGACCATAAAAAGATGCGTTTTATTTCTTAATCCATTCACATAGTCTGTCTTTTGACTGAGGAGTACAGTCCGTTAATATTTAAAGTTATTAATAAAAGATGGGTATTGATTCCTGTCATTTTTATTTCTGTTTACATTCTTGATATAACTGTAACTTTCCACAGTTAAACCTTCATTGGAATTCTTTCCACAATCCCTTGGGTATAGTCATTCCTTTCTTCAGCTCTTTGTATTGCTTCCAGAACTCTCTGAAGGGCTGGTTTTGTGGACATCAGTTCCTTCAGCCTATTCAATGAAAGATGGTTATTGATTCCTGTCATTTTTATTTCTGTTTACATTCTTGATATAACTGTACCTTTCCACAGTTATACCTTCATTGGATTTCTTTCCACAATCCCTTGGGTATAGTCATTGCTTTCTTCACCTCTTTGTATTGCTTCCAGAACTCTCCGAAGGGCTGGTTTTGTGGACATCAGTTCCTTCAGCCTATTTATGTCATGGAAGTGTTTGCTTTCCCCTTTGACGATAATAGACATTTTGGCTGGGTATATTAATCTTGGTTGGCATCTGTGCTCATTTAAAACTGGGAACACTTTGGTCTAGGTTCTTCTGGCTTTCATAGTTTGCACTGAAAAGTCAGCTGTAATCCTAATGGGTTTTCCTTTATATGTGACTTGATGTTTCTCTTTTGCAGCTTTCAGAATTGTCTCTTTGTTTTGTATGTTTAGTGTTTTTACTATGGTGTGCCGTGAAGAGTTTCTTTTCTGGTCCTGTCTGTTTGGTATTCTATATCTTCTTGTATTTGTATGGGCATGTATTTCTTTAATTTTTGGAAATTTTCTTCCACGATTCTGTTGAAGATCTAGTCCATGCCATTGTCTTGGGATTCTTCTCCTTCCTGTATGCCTATGATTTGTAAGTTTGGTCTTTTTATGTTGTCACACAATTCCTGCATATTCCATTCTTGTGATTTCTTAAATTTTTCATAATCTTTGCTTGCATCATCTAGTTCCTCCACTTTATCTTCCAGTCTTAATACTCTGTTTTCCATTTCATTCATTCTAATTGGCTTACTGAGTGTTTCACTTCCTTCTTCATTTCAGCCTGAGTATTCTTCAATATTTCTAACTCTTTTCTGAATTCATTCAGAAGTTTATCCCTATCTTCCTTCAGTTCTTTGATTTCTTTGTTTGTGTGTTCTTTAAATTCACCAAATTCTTTTATCATGTTTATAATTGTTCTTTTGCGTTCTATGTCCTGCATTATCTCTGGAGGGTTCTCATTGTACTCCTGTAGAGTACTACTGGTGTTTGGTGGGGATATGTTATTTTGGTTTTTCATGTTATTTTTTTCTCTGTGATTTTTGACATGTGAATTTCTTTTGTAGTTTCTGATTCTTGTGAGAGACTCAGGCCTTCAAGTTTAGGTCTGCTTCTTTTTGTGAACTTCATGTGTTTTTGTGGTTTAGTTTTTGGGCATGAAAAGCTGGTTCCTCTAAGGTTCCAGTTCTTCTTTTGATTTTATATTGGAGTGGCCGGATTGCTTTTGTCTTCAAGAATTCCCACAGATGTCCAATTCAGGTGATGGTCAGATGTTTTCAGGCTGTCTCCTAAGGTCTGGATCCCTCCAGGAACGATTTTGGCCTTAGGAATTTGTGGGTTGGACTGGCTTGGGAGCCTGGCCCAGGAAAGATGCTGGTCTAGGGCAGCTAGTGGCTGTGCCACCAAGAGATGCAAAGGTAGTTGGAGTGGGAAGAGGCCCCAAGGCCTCCTTGGGACTGCACTGAGGAGCTGAGTTGGTCTGGATGCAAAGGATCAGGAAGAGGAAAGGTCAGAAGAGGAAAGGTCAGCCCCAGTGTCCCAGAAAGAGGCTGGTGGGTGGTGCAGGCCCATGGAAGCAGAGGGAGGTGAGGGTCGGGCCAGGCACAAAAGCAGTGCTCCTGGGGCCCAGAGAAGGCACTACGTTGGTCTGGATGAAAAGGATCAGGGAGCAGTATTGGTTCTCCAGGTGTCTGGGGCCCCAAGACAAGGAATGGGGCAGGGCCCAAACTTGGAGGAGAGAATGGCGGCAGAGATGGGAGGGTGAATGAGGCTGGGCGAGTCCAGGAGCAATGGGCACAATGGACTTACCCTGCAGAGAGGCCTGCAGGTAGGAGAGAGGGCTCTTGGATCTTTTAAAAAATTTTTTATTTATTATTTATCTTTTATGTATATGAGTGTATTGCCTGCACATAGGTAGGTGCACCCATGTCGTGCAATGCTTGTGGAGATCAAAAGAGTGTGCTGCATTCCCCTGTAACTGGAGTTACGGATGGTTGTTAGCCATCATGTGGGTGCTGGAATGGAACCCAGGTCGTCTGCAAGAGCAGCAAGTGCTCTTAACCACTGAGCCATCTCTCCAGCTCCTTATCTTATTTTTTAATCATCGATTTAGACAACTCTGCAGCTCAGGATTGGAGCTCATATTAAGTAACTCGGATAAGTACATACATTTTACAAGGATATTATAATTTTAATATTAAAAGAAACAAAGCCAGACATGGTAGTACATGCTTGCAATTCCAGTTAATCAAGATTTCAAATTCAAGGTTAGCCTAGCGTACACAACAAGTTCAAGGCCAGCCTAGGCAACTTAGACCCTGTTTCAAAATTTAAAACAAAATACTAAGGTTGTAGTTTAGTGGTAGGGAGCTTACCTAGTGCAAGGGTCTGGGTTCAGTCTTCAGCACTGAAAAGGAAAAAGGAAGACTGGGCAGCCTAGTAAGATACTATAGAGATAGGTATTCAAGGAATGCCCCAAATTGAAAGACCCAACTATTAAGTCATAACCAAGCCCAGGATGGAAGCTTGACTTTTGTGTTTTGGGTACATAAAGTGGAATTTGGCCTATGACAGCTAAATCCTGCCCTTCTGTGCAGTGGAAAATGTTGCTTAGTAACTTGATTTTTTTTTTCCAGTTGCCACTTTAAATTAGCATTCCAAAGGATTTAGAAGTGTGAGTTTTACTCATGTGACTTTCTTGAAATAAGTAGGCTGTAGCCAATGTAGCATAATCCATGTGGCTGGAAGGCACAGAACTGTGATAAGATGAGGCTGAAGAAAATCTGGCAGAGGACTCTTGTGTTTATGGTGAAGGGTAATCATTTAGTTTGAGGTACAATTATGTGATTAATGTGGCTCTTTCATTTATTTCCTATTTAGAATTTGTCACTGTTTGATGTTCAGACCCATTATCACTGACTGATAGGGCCATCATTAGGGATAAGGATGGGGATATCTGATATTCCTTATGAAAGAAATGGGTTATTTGCTAATTTTATTTATCCATGATGATACTCATATTTATAAGTCAAAAGACTTTGAAGTTAGGTTAAATTTAGTTACTTTAGTCTGATGGTAATTTGAAAACTATTGTGCACACTGTTCATTTTTGTGCTTCCTTTTAGAATTGTGGCAATTTACATGTGGAATTAAATGTGATCCAGGTTCATGATATTAATTCTCTCTCTCTCTCTCTCTCTCTCTCTCTCTCTCTCTCTCTCTGTCCTTTCCTCCCTTTCACTTCTCTCTCTAGATAAAAAGTCTCCAATTATGATCAGTAAAACATTTATCATTTTTTAATCTGAACTAGTTTAGTTCATGAGTGTAGGCTTTTATCATATGCTGATTAGTTTATTAAATGTCATTTTCGGCCTAATAAAGTGAACTTGTTTTGTAAAGGAAAGGTGGACAAAGTATATTTTGCTCTTACTGTCTCACCCACTGTGACCCCTCCAGCCTTCTTATTTGTTTTTTCCTACCTGTTCAGAGTCCTCATCATTGAAAGTACACAGAAGAGGCTTGGGATGGGAAACCTGAGGCAAGATCTAGTCCAACACAGCAGATAATCAAAGGAAGGGCCAGGCCTGCAGGAGGTGCTGTATGCAGCCTCACATCATGGAATTGCCCTGTCCAACAGGCTGGCTTCAGTGGGTGGGTATATAAACAGGTGTGTGGGAGTTTGATAGCAGTGATGTGAAGAGAGGACACAGAGGGAAAAGATAAGCAAAGTCCAGATCATGTCAGAAGTCAATCTGCAGGAACAGAATGGACCATGGCTGCATTGGGGTGGCAGGTTGGAACATCAGGGTAGAAGCTCTTTGGCATTTCAGTGCAGGCTGAACTCCAGCCAGGTGCTTTCTGAGGCATTCCCTGCCAGGGTAGGAGACCAGGGTGAGGTCTCAGAACCCACTTGAAAATCAGGTCTTGGGTGTGTTGTCTGGAAGGGAAGGGGAGAGAGCCTGGGAAGGTCTACTGAGAAGCAAGGCTCAGGATGTGTGGCAACTGAGCGCAGTCAGCACTGAGCTTGTGTGCTCTGTGACTCACAGCCTTAGGTTATAACACACCCATCTTCTAGGCAGTAAAACCACCTGCCAGGACCAAGAGTGAGCAAAGGAGTTCAAGATGTCTGCTTCCTTCTAGAAAATCAATAAACCTTTCATCTCTGTGGGTTATGACCCTGTTCTCATCTCTCTCTGCCCATTTCCCAGAAAGCAGTGTGAAGGCGCGGCTGTAAGGAGGCTAAGACACTTCCGCTTAAAAACTGCTCAGCAGTTTTCATTCTGTAGAAATTCTCTGTTCTCTTTTGAAGATGTCTCCTAGTAGGACTGGGAGTGTAACTCAGTTGTAGAGTTCTTGAATTGGAATAAATAACATACATGCAGGCTAACGAAAGAGAAGAAAGTAAATGAAAGTTGTGTTCATGTAAATAAAGAATTTTGCTGTATATTATACATACACATTAGGTATACAATAAATATTTGTTTGCATACATACAGTATAAATTCACATTTGTAAGTTTCTATTGCTAAAGTATTCCAGAGAATTGGATTTTCAGTAATTGTTTTACTTCAGTGTATTGCTCCTCTTTCTAGACAAAACTACTTTTTAATACAAAGCTGCTTTGTCTACTTGTATTTACAATTTATGTTGTGAAATTAGATCAATTTACAGAGGCACCATTAAACTTAAAATCTCATTTATCCTTGCCCCCCCATCTTCCCCATTTAGTTTTTTGAGATGTCTCATTATATAACCTACACTGGCATTGAACTTCCAGTCCACCTTCCAAGTGCTGGGATTACGGGCATGTGCTACTATGACTAGCTTTATATTTGCTTTTAAATTTTTAAAATTTTATTTATTATTTTTATTTTATGTGTACAAAGTGAGTGCATCCATGCCATGCAGGGCCAGCAGAGGGCATCAGATCTCCTGGAACTGAAGTTATAGACTATTGTTAGCTGCCATGTGGGTGCTGGGAATCAAACCTGGATTCTCTGCAAGAGCAGACAGTGCTCTTAATGCTGAGTCATCTCTCCAGCCCCTATATTTGCTTTCTAACAAGTTATTTCATATATAGATTTGTGTGCGGTAATATAATTCACTTATACAACAGTAGTTATATTGGGTGATGATACAATGTATTTTATTTTATTTTGCTTATTCTTGACCATTTGGATCAATAGTATTTTTATTTTTCATTGCTGGAAAATAACATTGACATGAACATTTTAGCAGATTATTTTGTTTTTGTTTTTTTTCCCTTGGGACATTTCCTTTAAAATCAGATTAGCATGTCAAAGGGCAAGAAGAACTTTATAACTCCTGATGTAATTTCTGTTATAACTTCTGTTATGTTATTGCTATGTTATTTTCTAGAAAGATTGAGGACATTGAAATCATAGTGTTGACAAAGCATGAGCTAATTTGTCCTTCAGAATGCCGAGCCTTGACACTAGGGGCTCTGAGGGCTGGGAGGTGTGTGGTGTTCATGTGAAAGTTCCCTTAGAACCCGTGTTTTACTCTGTTCCTCTCTGTAGCTGTTATTAAAGCCAAAAGCCACAGGGAGAGACAGACAGGCTCCCCAAGGTGGGGAGGTGAGGCATTTGCTGCTGCCACCTGTGGGGCCAGTAGACCTGCAGGGAATTCTGTAGCCCTTGGAAAGGTGTGTGACAGTATGTGCTCTCTGGAGGCAGGTATGTGGCAAAGAAGATAGTGTCCAATGACTGTCCTCTAGTCACCTGTCAGCAGGCCATAAACCTTTTGTGTAGCTGCCCATCAAAGGCTGTTCTTCGTGAAAAATGCTAACTCAAAAGTGTTGGGACGACTTATTCCTTTATCACATAGCATCATCAATTTTATAATGGAAGTTAATAGAAGTCATAGATATGTGGAAATGCATTCATTCTGTCAGGATGTACTTGCTTGATCCATAAAGATTCCTTTCCTAAGCTTCTGACAAAGGAGAAACTGAGACTTTTTCCTAAGAAATGAATTCCCTAATTGCTCAGCATGCTGACATGTACATTTGCCAACTTCCCCAGTGACTCGCAAAAATTCTGTTACCCAAATACAGAACATGTAACAACACATCTTAGACCTGGGCCAGGAGGGCACTGCTGGAGGAAAACACCGCATTGTATGCAATTCAGAAAGGCAGAGAGAAGCAAAGGTAAATGATAAACGTCAGGTGCTCTAAAAATTAGCACATGATGTATTTTAAAGGAAGTAAATTGAATGAGATTGTCATAGGAATCCCAAGTCACAAAATTAAAATAAAAATTGAATATAAAATGGCTTAAATTTCCAGGCCCCAAAATAGAAGTATCCATGGAAGAAAGAGATGGTAGGCATTGGGATCCAGCAGGGGAAGGGAGAGAAATAGATCAAGGCTGTAATATGACTTAGAAGTATATTGAACAAAATGTATCACCTTAAACACATTCAGGTGGTATTTAATTTAGTTGCATTAAATGCCTTCACTGTCACTACTGCTGTGTTTAAAACTTTTATATTACTCCAAGCTTTGGGATTTCTTTTGTGATTGATTATCTCAGTGGGATTTTTTGGGGGGCTTAAGTGAAATGTTCAGATGCTTAAGTTTTTGGTCTTAGTGTATGCCTTTTGTTAGAATTCATTCTGCTAGTGATAGGCCTCTTCTTTTTCCATTTCCTTTATCTGTCTTGTTGCTGTGTTGTGTGCTTGGTTGCTGGGGATGCCCTTTCAAATGAAGAAGGGAGGCATAGTGTTTCTCATGAGTGTACAGCAGTTATATTCTTCTGCTGAAATCTCTAGAACAACTCTGTTTATAGGAGAATATGGGTAGTTAGGTCTTCTTTTACTTATTTAGTGCATTTTTACCCCCCTGAATATAAAACATTATTTTTGCATTTCTGCTCTTTGTTTACCATTATTCTATTGATATATTTGATAATTATGGGTCTAATACATATTATATTGGCTTCTGCATTTTTTGTGCCAATTTGGTAAAATCAATGGTGGTGTTTTTTTGTTTTTATGTTTTTTTTTTACAGTAAACAGTAAATGGATGACATGTTTGATATGGTTACAGGTTGTGAAAATTTTAGAGAAGCACGATCCCTTGAAGAACACCCAGGCAAAGTATGGGTCTATTCCCCCAGATGAGGCCAGTGCTGTGCAGAACTATGTAGAACACATGATTTTCCTGCTAATTGAGGAGAAAGCCAAGGGTGCTGCGATGGGGCCGATTCTGGAATTTGTCGTCTCGGAGAATATCATGGAGAAGCTCTTCCTTTGGAGTTTGAGACGAGAATTTACTGATGAAACTAAAATTGAGCAGCTAAGGATGTACGAGATGTTGGTCACCCAGTCACACCAGCCTTTGCTGCACCATAAGCCCATTCTGAAGCCCTTGATGATGTTGCTGAGCTCTTGTTCGGGAACAGCCACTGCAGCTGTGGAGGGGAAACTGGTAGTTTTGCTCAACCAGCTCTGTTCCATCCTTGCCAAAGATCCATCCATTCTGGAACTCTTCTTCCACACCAGTGAGGACCAAGGGGCTGCCAACTTCCTCATCTTCTCCCTTCTGATACCCTTCATTCATCGCGAGGGGACAGTAGGCCAGCAAGCTCGGGATGCTCTGTTATTTATCATGTCTCTCTCTGCTGAGAACACCATGGTGGCCCATCACATCGTGGAGAACACCTATTTCTGTCCAGTAAGTCCCTCTCCTTGGTATGCTATCCACACACCCCACCCCTTTTTTTTTCTCATGTGTCACTAATATATGCTTTTATTCCAAGTTGTACCTTCTATGGAAAGATGAGAAAAACTTGTTTGGAGGTAGCAGAAGAATTTGAGTCAAGATGCTATTTGGCTGAGCAGTGACAGCTTAAAATAGGCCTCTAGGGTCAAACAGATTTGCGGCCATTTCTTGATTCATTTTTATTAGGTTGGGAACAATTTTAGTTTTTTTCCTAGAGCATATGCTGAGAGGTTGGTAAAAGCTGCACTTTTAAAATTCATAGCCGTTCAGGTTGACTTTGCTTCTCTGAATCAAGGCATGTGGTAAGACTCCTCACAGCTAGTTTCACAAATTAATTCATTTTGCAGCAAGATAATGACCATTAGTTATAGGTCCAAAGCATTGATTTTATTTTTGAAAATGAATACATAGTTGCAGTAGCAAAGCATTTTCTACTTTGTATAGTTTCTTAATCCACAGTGAGGTAACAAATACAGTGCAGTGTTCTTGGCATATACTGCAGTAGCCAAAGTCCAATCAGCTCCAGAAGAAAATGGAAGCAATTTAGGATTTATGGGGGGTTGTAGGTCTTTGAATATTTTTTGGTGTGAAGGGCATGTGAATGACAGACAGATTTATAAATTTATATCTTATGCTGGTTGGGCAACAGCTATCAATACTTTCCAAGCTCAGTGAACAAGTCTGTTCCCTATTATTTTTACTAGTCTTTATAAACTATATAGTCTTACATAGTTGGGATAATTTGGGAGGCCTTTAGTGAGTTTTGCTGGAACCACCTAGGCAAGTTGTCATGGGTAGATTAGATTCATTGCTAATTAACACCATAATGGTAGATTTTGACCAAGAGAAGCACATTCCTAGAAGGCATTTAGAAATTTATAAGGGTGGGTATGTTTGCTTAGCATAGGGATATGAGCTGGTAGGGAAGCAGTTCACCTGCAGTTAATGTTTGGGTGCCATCCTGACAACACCAAGTGCTGGCAATGATGTAGAAACAGGAACTCTTATTAATTACTGGTAGAAATACAAAATGGTGCAGCCATTTGGAAGGCAGCTTGATGGTTTCTTATAAAGCATGCTTTTGTAATATGGTTCATATCATATGGTTCATCAACCATATGATGCATTCCTTGGTATTTACCCAAAGGAATTAAAACTTATGTCCACACAAACACCTGAATGTGAATGTTTCTAGCAGCTTTATGTATATTTTTTTAAATGTAGAAGCAACTAAGATGTCCTTTAGTAGGTGAATAAAAACTGTGATACACCTAGATACTGAATATTATTCAACTAAAAAGAAATGAGCTAGCCGGGCATGGTGGCGCGCGCCTTTAATCCCAGCACTTGGGAGGCAGAGGCAGGCGTATCTCTGTGAGTTCAAGGCCAGCCTGGTCTACATAGTGAGTTCCAGGACAGCTGGGGCTACAGGGAGACCCTGTCTCAAAAAGACCGAAAAAAAAAAAAAAAGAAGAAGAAGAAAGAAATGAGCTATCAATTCAATGAAAAGACACAGGAACCTAAAATGCCTGTTACTAAGTTGAAAATAGTCAATCTGAAAGGTCTGCATGCTGTATTAATTCCACTATATGTCATTCTAAAGAGGAAAAAAAGCTTTGGTAACAGTAAAAAGATAAGTGTTTTCCAAGTCAGGGCAGGAGGATGGATGAATAGGCAAAGCACAGAGTATTGTTATGGCAGTGAAAATACCATCTGTGGTGCTGCTATGGTGAATGCACACCACTGTACGTTTAGCTACAGAGTGTACAAGAGTGAATTCTCATTTGAACTGTGGACTTTGGATGACTATAAGATGTCAGTTTAGGTTTACCAATGGCAAAGAGGTACCACTCTGGTGGAGGCTGTTGATAATGCGGGAGGCTATGTGCATGTTGGGGATGGGGGCTTATGAGGTATCACTGCACCTTTCTTTCAGTGTCACTCTAACCCTTGAACTGCTCTAAATATGATGTTTTAAGAAAAGGACAGTTGTATGAGGGACCTATACGGATTTGGGCTTTAGTATTGAAATTGTTTTAGACAGTTCTACTGCTAAAGGACAGTAGACATTGTAAGAAAGCAATAAAATGTTCAGGTGGTTTAGTAAACCTAATAAATATATGAAAAGCCTTTACTAAGAAAATTATAAAACCTTACTGAAAGACACAAAAAAGGTTAAAAATGGAAAGTTCTGTAGTTTGTAGATAACATATAAATAGAATATTCCCACAAAATCAACTCATAAAGTTAGTACAGTTCATGTTTTACAACTTTTAGCACAGAAAAAGTAAAGTACTAAACATTTGAAAGAATACTAAAATGCGGGCTGGAGAGATGACTCAGTGGTTAAGAGCACTGACTGCTCTTGCAGGTTCAGTTCCCAGCACTCACACAGCTAACAGCCATTTGTAACAACCATCTGTAACTCTAGTTCCAGGGGAATCCAACACCCTCTTCTGTCCTCTGTGGGCATTGCATGGCATAGGTACACTTACACACATGTAGGCAATATACTCATATACATAAAATAAAAAAGAATACTAAACTGTGATATACACATCATTTAGATCCAAAACTCTTTTTTAATTGTTTATTTAGTAACCACATAAGAAGAAGAAGCATTTCATGACAACAGCATTGACATATTCAATAACAATTTCCAGAGCTAAGATGCATCTGTTTCAAGATTGGCTGTAAATTTTTAGGTTTACAGTTGAATTAAAACAGTTATACAATATTGTACTCAGTATAAACCCTTTAAGACATAAAATTAAATGAGGTTTTAACCTTTAAAAAAGATCTCCATTTCATCATTAAAATACACAGTTTCATACAGAAAAAAATCATTTTTAATGCAATTGATGCTAAGACGTTTGCACATGTGTTTCTAATCTCTCTATATCTGATTATTACTAGTCATAGTTGGTTACTAGATCGAAAGGAGACATCTTCAGGTTGTGTCAAAGCAGGAACACTGGAAGCAGTGCCCACAACCACTGGGTCTGTGTCACCTGATTCTGACTAGCCTGTCTTCCCGCCAGTCAGCGTTTCCTTCTGCATTATTCATCTAGCCAGGAGTCATGTATATTTTTTATTTTTTAGAGGAAGCATTTCATTACAGCTTTAACATACTCAATAACAGTTTTCAGAGCAAAGATACATCTCTTTCAAAAGTGGCTATAAAATTTTTAGGTTCACTTTTTAATTAATACAGTTATACAATATTGAACTCAGTATAAACCCTCTAAGGTATAAAATTGAATGAGTTTTGACCCTTTAAAGATCTCCATTTCAAGATAGGCTGTTTCCTACATTTTTAAAATATTTTTTTTAGAAGAAGCATATCATTACAGCTTTAACATGCCCAATAAGAGTTTCCAGACAAAGACACAGCTCCTTCAAAAGTGGCTATAAAATTTGCAGGTTCGCTGTTAAATCAATACAGTTATACAATATTGAACTCAGTATAAGCCCTGTAAGACATAAAATTGAATGAGTTTTTAAACCTCCAAAAAGGTCTTCATTGCATTCTAAAATATACTGTTTCTTCCAGAAAGACTCAATGTTTTTGCTACTAACACGGAGATGTTGGTGTATGTGTCTCTAATCTATGTGTATCTGATTATTACTAGTCATAATTGTTTGCACTCGGATCCTTGGCGCTTGTGTATGTCTATAGTCATCAGGTAGATTTCAACAGTAATGTTTATCCCTCTACTAATGAACATGATGTAAACTTTTATGCTTCCTCAAATATAATACATTTAAATAAATTTGTTGATTTTTTTTCTGTGTGTATATCACACATAACATCCTAAACCATCTTATTCAACTATACACCCACTTCCCGCATGACACCCTCCCATAGCCTCCCTCCTCCCCTACTAGCCCTTATACTCTGTCATCCCTCTACTGTCTGCTGTGTTGTCAGCACCCCCAGCTTTCCCCACTACTTGTCCATCTGGTGAATCTAGTCAGCCTATCTAGAGGTCTTTGTTTTAGGAAGGTCAGCTGTTCCTCATCTAGCAGCAATCAGTTGTCAATATTCCCTTAGATAAAATTGGGGTCTGCTGTTTATTTTCCCAGTTCTATGAAGGGTTACTATCTGGGAGTCCCTTGGGCTCCCACGTTGTCTATAACAGGCATCATATAGTGATCCAAAACACCACTGGAGTTATTTCCCTGTTTATAAATACCACTTCGGTGCCAGAAGCT
>NW_008356258.1:2029279-2060140 GCF_000622305.1 Nannospalax galili
GGAGGAGCCCCTGGCTCCTTTCTTTTACCAGTTCCACCTATGTGAAGGTAAGTCAGAGGTCCTACTTGACCATGGCTGGCTTTGCTTAGAAGAATGGAGGAAATGTTTCCTCTGTGTTGACCCTCCTCTTTGTAGACTGGACACTGGTTCATGTCTATCTAGTGGGGTCTCCTCAGTCTCATTGATCAAGAGGACAGGTGACCCACTACAATTACAGGACATTTTGGGAGATGCTTATAGTCCCCTGGAACTAGTCAACCTAGGAGGGCAAGGAGTCCTTTATGTCCCTCTGACTAAATTAGTATAGGCCTCAAAGTATGTCTGTTAAACATCCAAGAAGGTTAGTTCCACCAGTCTGGTACTTTTAATTACTGCATGCCATGCAGATAAATCTTGGGCAAAGACCGCTTGTTTTCAGATAAACCTTACCTATCTATTCTCCCTATCTTCCTTCAGTTCTTTGATTTCTTTGTTTGTGTGTTCTTTAAATTCACTGAATTCTTTTATCATGTTTACAATTTTTCTTTTGAGTTCCATGTCCTGCATTATCTCTAGGGGCTTCTCATTGTATTCCTCTAGAGGACTATTGGTATTTGGTGGGGATAAGTTATTTTGATTTTTCATGTTATTATTTTTTCTCTGTGATTTTCACATGTGAATTTCTTTTGTAGTTTCTGATTCTTATGTGAGACTCAAGCCTTCAAGTTTAGGTCTGCTTCGTTTTGTAAACTTTACGAGCCTTTGTGGTTTACTTTTTGGGCATGAAAAGCTGGTTCGCCTAAGCTTCTGGTTCTCTCTTTTGATTTTATATTGGAGTGGCCAGATTGCT
The DNA here is from genome assembly GCF_000622305.1 of Nannospalax galili. Lineage (NCBI taxonomy): Eukaryota > Metazoa > Chordata > Mammalia > Rodentia > Spalacidae > Nannospalax > Nannospalax galili. The sequence continues at coordinate 2,030,109 of NW_008356258.1, forward strand.
TTTGTCTTCAGGAGTTCCCACAGAGGCCCAAGTCAGATGAGGATCAGGTGCTCTCAAGCTTTCTCCTAAGGTCTGGATCCCTCCAGGAAAGATATTGGCCTTAGGAATTTGGGGGCTATACTGGCCTGGGCACAGGGCCTAGGAAAGATGCTGGTCTAGGGCAGCTGGTGGCTGTGACACTCAGAGATCAAAGGGAGATGGGGGCAGTAAGAGGCACCAAGGGCTCCTGGGGACTGCACTGAGGAGCTGGGTTGGTCTGGATGCAAAGGATCAGGAAGCCAAAAGGTCAGCTCTGGCCTCCAGGAAAGAGACTGGCAGGTTGTGCAGCCCAGGGAAGCATAGGGAGGTAAGGGAGGGACCAGGCCCAGAGTGCTCCTGGGGACCTGGAGAAGGAACTGGGTTGGTCTGGATGCAAAGGATCAGGAAGCGGTGGTGGTTCTTCCGGTGTCTGGGGTGCCAAGATATGGACTGGGACAGTACCCAGGTTAGGAGGAGAGATGGGCGGGGGAGATGGGAGGGTGAATGAGGCTGGGGGGGTCAAGGCACAGAGGGCATGATCGACTTACTCCAGAGAGAGGCCAGCGGGTCTGCAGGCCCAGGGAAGCAGAGGGAGGTGAGGGTGGGACCAGGCCCAGAGGGCTCCTGGGGACCTGGAGAAGGAACTGGATCTGTCTGGATGCAAGGGACCAGGAAGCAGTGGTGGCCCTGGGCCACGGGCTCAGCCCAGGCATCCAGGAAACAGGCTGGCAGGCTGTGCAGCCCAGGGAAACAGAGTTGATTCAAAATTCTTAATATTTTGGCATTCATTTGTATTTCATTTGTTATTTTTATCTTTTTATTCTGTTATTCAAAATTCAGTGACAGACATAAAATACTTTAGGGTATCTTCTTACGAATGGCATTCTCCTGCATAAGCACGCTATCATTATTATATCTAAGAAAATTGCACAATAATTCCTTAATTTGATCTAGTATTCAATTCCCCCATTAAGCCCCAAATTGCTTTAATAGCCTCCTCACCCAAACAGAGTAAGAAAGTATACATCTGGTTGTCATGTAGTTTGTCTTCATTAGTATGTAGCAGTTTGCTGCCTTTCTTATCCCTGGTATCACTTTATTATTATTATTTTTATTTTATGTGTATGAATGTAGTACTTGCATGTATGTAAGTACACCCATATGGTGCAGTGCCCTAAGAGGACAGTAAAGGGCGTCAGATCCCCTGGAACTGGAGTTACAGATGGTTATTAGTCACCATGTGGGTTCTAGGACTCAAACACAGGTCCTCTGCAAGAGCAGCCAGTTCTCTTAACCACTGAGCCATCTCTCCAGCCCCCTTCCCCCGTATCACTTTTTTAGGGAGTAGATCAATGTCTTAAGAACATTGCGCCTTCTGGGGTTGATTGTTTCTTGTATAGATTGACATGTTCCCATCCCTTGAATTTCCTGCAAATTTGAGTTGGGTTTGATTAAGTTAAATATTTTGCAAAAATACTTTGAAGTAGAGTGTGTCCCCCTGGGTAGGACACCTGTATCAAACCTTTGCCACCCAGGATTCAGGGACCATTGCAGAAGAGAGGGCAGAAAGACTGTATGAGCCAGGGTGGGGATGATCACAAGGAAATAGAGTTTTCCAGGCAGCTAGGAATTTGCTCATATGAACTTGCAGCAGGTTGACAGCATGCACAAGACTCATACAAGCTCAAATCAGACAAAAATTCATACAAGTGGGGAAACAGGTAAGAAGCCTCATCCTTAGGCTAGAGAGATGGCTCAGCAGTTAAGAGCACTGACTGCTCTTCCAGAGGACCTGGGTTTGATTCCTGGCACACACATGGCGGCTAACAACTATCTGAAACTCCAGTTTCAGGTGATCTGACTCCCTCTTCTAACCTCTACAGGCATTGCATGACATTCTTTAAGGGAGCAATGCTAGATAGGTTGACCAGGCTCCAGTGGATGGACTCGCACCTAGGGACATTTGAGGACATAAACTTGACTCAGTAAGGCCTTAACACATATGACAGAGTGCATGAAATCTGGTGGGGAGGCTATGGGAGGATTCAAGATAGGGGAGGGGGTGTCTAAGTTTGATCAAGAGGTATTGTATGAAACTTGCAGATATTCAATTTAAAACTAAAAAATATTTTACAGTATCTACATACAGTTTATTTCTCACTGTGAGGTACATCAAGAGGCTTGGGTTGGGTTGTCACACTCTTGGTGATATTTGATTGGTTAGTGTGTTGACTACTGGGTTTCTCCTTTTGTAATTGTGATGTGTAGCTTGTGCGTGTAAATACGATTTAATTAAAAATGCAAATAGGTGTTTATAGGATGTGACAAATTGATGTTAAAGTTATTTACAAGAATGTGAGGACAAGAACAGGGGAGACGCTTTCTTATGGCAGCCATTGATCTTGCACTTGTAGTCAGCTTGCCATGTGCTAGGCACTATTCTCAGTGTGTTAAATATATTAATTGTTGAACCCTTACAGCTGTTGATACTCTTATTATACCCTTCTTTAGAGGAAGAAATCAAGGCATGTAGTTAGAGTCAGAATTTGAACTTGGGCAGTCAGACTCAAGAACTCACATAATAATAAGGAGTCAAGATACCATACTACTGTAGCCATTGGAAGAAAAGACTGAGACTAAAAACAAAAACATTGATTAGGAGAATTTATTTGCAACATACATGTGAGATAAGAGATAGCAGAACTGGCCTCCTCTTTATATTACCTTTAAAGATAAGTTTCATAAAGAGGTCCAATTGGGGCTGGAGAAATAGCTCAGTAGTTAAGAGCACTGACTGCTTTTGCAGAAGATCACACCCACATAGTGGTTAGTAACCATTCGTAACTCCAGTTCTAGGGGAATCCGACACCCTCTTCTGACATCTGTGGACATTGCATGACATGGGTGCACTTACATCCATGCAGGCAAGATAGTCATACACATAAAATAAAAATAATAATTAAAAATAATTTTAAAAAGAGTCAAATTGGCTGAAATACCCATTACTCTCCCAGTAGCCAACATTATTGATACCTAAAATATACTAAAATTTTTGCAGTGCTACAAACTAATGACAAAAAGTTGTAACAACTCACTTGAAAAATGACCAAAGAATATGAACATATGATTCTGAGATGACAGTAAATCCAGCAGGCATATGAAAATAGGCTCACTTATATTAGTTACTTTTTTGTTGTTGTGGTAAAATATTATGGCCCAAAGCAACTTATAAATTTATGAATCTATTTGGTTTATGGTTCCCAAGAGTTAGAGTTCATAATGGCAGGGAAGGCATGGCAGCAGGTGGCCAGAATAAGAAGCTAACTGATCACATCATTCACACACAGGAAGGAGAGGGAGAGAGAGAGAGAGAGAGAGAGAGAGAGAGAGAGAGAGAGAGAGAGAGAGAGAGAGGAACAGGAAGGAAGGTGAGGCAATAAACTCTCAAAGCCCTCCATGACACAGTTCCTCTAGCAAGGCTGTACCTCCTAAAGGTTCCGTAACCTCCACAAATAGTGCTACTGACAGGGACTAAGTGTCCAAGTACATGAGCCTTTGGGGGACATTTTTCAATCAAATCACCACAGCTACAAATTAATAACAAAAGTTGTGCAACCCATTTGAAAAATGACCAAAGGATATGGATATGTGACTCTGAGAAGACATCTAAGCCAGGAAGCAATGAAAATAGGTTCCTTTCTCTAGAAACAGGGAATGGCAAATTGAGCACACAATGAGACACTGGTAAGCACTCTTCATAGTGATTAACCACTAGAGAATATGACAATTCCAGTGTTTCAGGAGTATGGAAAAAACAAGAACTTTTGAGACTGTAAATTGTAATAGTAATTTTAAAAAGAAATATAGCAATGATAATTAAAATAGAATATTTGCATATTGTGTGACCCTCCTGCTTCACTTCTGGATATTTGCCCTAGAGAAATTTGGAATAAGAATGTTTTTGATGAACAGTGATTTGAAGAAGAGAAAAGTGGAAATATAGGAAATGGAAGATAAGGAAACCACTTTCTTCATATGTCACATATGTCAGTGCAATACTGTTCAGCATTCAAAATGAATTATATGTATTAGCATGTAACCACATCTGGATGTATGAAGACCAATAAATCTAAAAATATGTTGAAATCAGTAAGTGGCAAATGTTATACACCACGTTAGCATCTACATAAAATTTACATGAAACTTTACAACAGTGCCTGTTGGTTTTTGGACACACACATAAAGTAAAAATTCGACTGAACCCAGATGCTCATGCATACTTGTACATGTGTTCTACCATTCAGCCTCAGCCCCAGCCTTCAATGCCTCATTTTTGTTTAAAACATAGAGAGTATGCTGAAGAAATTATGACAAAATCTTAAAAATCTGATAAGTCCTGTTATGTTTTGCCTGTTTGTAATATTTCATAATTAGAATGCATCAGGAGAAGAATGAGGCATGTTTTTAATGTTTAAATTTCCACTGTGTTTAACCTGATTCCACTAATTTTTGCTTTTATAAAACTGTGTTTTAAAACACTTACAGTTCATTAAAATTAGAGGGAAAACAACATTGCCAGATGACCTTATTTACTAGAAAGGAAGACGAGTTTCTTGTGTTAAGTTGCCCCTCAGGATAGATCCCATAATCTCATTTGTACCCGGTTTTCCGTAATTAAGTCTGACAACATAATTAAAATAAAAAAGACCCCTTTATGTTGAAAATAAAAGAATACTCTATTAACCAGCCAGCTAAGGGCCACAACTGACAAAAAGCTTTCTCTAATTAGTATGATTGTCAAAGTATGTTAGCATCAGGCTCTTGGGAGAGTAATGACTCTTTCAGCAAATTGGACCTCTTTTCCAAACTTTTGTCTTTAGAGTTGATAGGAAAGGGGCCGGTTCTGTTGTCTCACTTCTCTTTTCACTCCCAAGGAAAGGAGAGTACGGACACCCTACAGAACGATATGCTACCAACAAATGGTCTTATCTCTCTTTTTGATTTTTTTTAAACCAAATGTTGATGGTTACACCTAAGCCAATTGTCACATGTTGGCAAAGGTAGCAAACAGCCTAGTATACATAAATCAAGAAACGCAGATTGAAGCAAGTGACCTTTAGGTACACAGCTGCAGGTAAGAAGTTATTTATCCCATATCTAAAATTTATGAGGCTTTTTATTTTGGCAGGTTGAATCAAATGGTCTCTACCAGGTGTTCTGCTGCTAGCTTCAGATTAAAGCCATCTGCTAAAAACCTTTGTTTTTGCTAAAATTAACTGTGTACCATGAGATGTTTAAAGCTAAAGATGGGCATTAACTTGCTCAGTGCTCTGTGTATGGCTTTTCTTTCCTCCATTAGGATATGTGAGCCATTGCACTAATCTCGTCACATGTATTATTTTATTTAATCCTCACAATAGCTCATTTAAGTTAAAGAGCTATAACTACCTGTTAATGCCAGAATCTGGCTCAAAACCTGATATTAAAACTGCTGGCCTTAGCACCATTATACCCACGAGTGAGGAAAGTTCTTTGCTTTTTGCTGTTGTTATCCATATGGTCCTAGATGATGATTTTCCTCCCTTTCCCCTTCCTTCTTTTGCATGTGTCTATTTGTGGTGTGTATGTGTATGTATATGTGTGTTCCCATGTGTAGAAGCACACATGTATATGCAGATGCATGTGAACATGTTTGCATGTGCACTTGGAGGCCTGAGGCTAAAGTCCCGTATCTTCCCTGATTGCTAGGCACCTTACTCATTGAAGCAGGGTCTCTCAGTTGAAGCTGGGTATTACCGTTTCGACTAGTCTAGGTAGCTGGCTTGCTCTGGGGATCCCCGCTTAGCCTTCCAGGCACTGGAATCAGGAAGGCCATTTGGCCTGCCTGGTTTTCATGTGAATGTTTAGGATCCCAACTTGGGTGCTCATGCCTGTGTAGAATACACTTTACCCACTGAGTCATCTCCCAGGCCATGATAGTTTCTTTTAAGGATATTCTTGAGATAAATGAAAAATATTTGGTTAATATTTAATATATTAGAAATAGCATTATGTTTTAGAATTTTTTTTGTGGACTGAATCAGTAAAAGACTACAATAGTGGGTGAGCATTTTATTTTCAGTTAGCTCTTGAGTGCAGATATAGTTGCATTTTTGTCATTTAATTTTCCAGTTAAAAAGGGCAATTTTAAAAGTAAATCAATTGTACTGTTAAATTCTTGAACCTGGAAAAGATACCCACAGACCTACTCTTGACTCTCCTTTTCCCTGGTTCTACTTTCTCAGCCCTCTGTGTATTCTTGAGGGTAATAATTGTTTTTCAAAAATTGTTTCTCTCGTGTCTGTTAACTTATAGGCAGACCTCTCCATCTCTTCTGTCTGACTTGTTTGCTATCCCCAGTGTCTACCTTGTCTATGAATGGGCCACAATCTGTGTTCTGGAGCTGTGTACAATCTGTGTGAATGAATCTGAACTCAGAGCTTTGGAAGGGAATGCAGACATGAACAGGTGTGAAGATTTGGAATCTTGTCTCCAAGAACATGGAATGCTCATTATTTTGCAGAATATTTCCCTATGCTTTTCTTGCCATTCTAAAGAAGATAGCTGGGATGTTTCCTAGCTGTATTGTATAGTGGCTTGAACGTGGTGGGAACTCCACTCACCTACCCACCAGCTGTTACTTCTGTTCAGGAAGTGTCCTGGACCCGAAGTATTCTTCTGTCTGGGAAGGCTTCTTTCTGTTCATATCTTAACCATTCCCTTCTAGAATACTCACTTTAAAAATTGAGTATTAGGTATGTGTTATTTTTAATTACTGTCACTGATGTATGTAATTTGAAAATTAATGTTGCTGTAATTATATTGATATACTGAATAGTTATTCCCAGCTTTTTAGTCAGACAAATTAAGCCTGTCTTTATGAATTCATCTTCAAAGCCTCAAAGTGGTTAAGAAACCAGGAGAACACAGAATTAAAGCCTTTGTTCTGTGGTTAATTTAGCATGAGCTAGCAAATGTAATTGATTTTAAAAATGTGGCATCAAGATTAAACTTCTTCAAGGAGAACTCTGGGCTCTGTTCACTTTTGCCAGAGGTTTCTAATTTATAGCAGACAACTCATTTGGGTCACATTCAAAACCAGAATTAAAGTGATTTGTTTGATTCTATTGACAAGGAGCTAAGTACTTCGAATAGAGGACATTTTCCTTTGGGACCACAGATACACTGATTTTGAAAAGGATATAAAAGATCAGTCTCATTTACAGTTCTGTTTCCTAAATTTACCATAGTACATGGCCTGAAACTAAGTAGTCAGTATTTTTTTAGGGAGTGAGTCAAATATGTTTGGATAAAGGTTACTAGGAAATAGAACCAAGAAATTTATATAATTTAAAATTTTTTCTGGTGTTGGAATCACTCATCGATTTTTCTCACTGTCCTTTATTCTGCAACATGGGCTCCTGTAGCATCTCCCCAATTCTTCCCAGTCTCTCTCATGGATTCCTCTTGTGTCTTTGTGCTAAGACCTTGGAGGCCTGTACTCTTAGTAAATTTAGTGTGTTATCCTGGAAGACCACATTCGAGACTTAACTTACCTGACTGGATAAACTATTTGTTCCTCCAGTGTGGATTGGAGTGACCAAGTCAGATCAAAAGAGACGGAGAAAATAGATCATAAACTATTGCGTGCTGCAGAGATGATTGCCACACCAAGGGATACAGAGTGTGCTGGACAAGGGAAAAGAGAGGCAACCATAGGCCTATGGAAATTTTTTCATAGATTTAACGTACCTGGACCTAGACATCTCTGTCTTCATGTTTCTCTTGCCAGGCTCTATGTGTTATTCTGTCCTATTTTACCGGTCTAAGTCTCCCTTTCCTCCTCCTCTCTCTGGTTTATATGCTTGAGGTACCTCCATATGGATGGCTCCAGATAACTATCTCCGCCCCAGAGCGCTCTCCTAGGCATCAGACCCACGACAGCTATCTGTGGTGCTCTCCATCCGGATGTCACACAGCTCTTCATCCTGGCCTGTAAAACTCTGCAAGATGAGGCTCATATTTGCCGTTTTCTATCTGTGGTCCACCTTCCCTGTTCTAATGGTGCTGTGCCTCTGAGCCCTGTGGGATGCCATCTCTTCTTTCTCTGTTCAGCTTTTGTGCATGCTGTTTCCTCAGCTTGAAATAGTCTTCCTTCCCACCACTCATTTTCTGCTTAACTCCTGTTTGCTGTTCAGCAGCTTGGACATCCCTTCTGAGAACATTTCCTGTGCTACCCCCACATTCAAGTCTGACTGAAGAGCCTTTTGCATACCCACAGAGTCCTGTATTTTCTCTTGTGTGTTCTGAACATTTCTAACACTATTATAATTCCTCATTCATCTCTCTTTGGACTGGGAGAACAATGAAGTATGCCACTATTTCTTTTCTGGACCTGACTCAGCATATTTTTCTTGACTGTTTCCATCCATGTATGCAAGTGTACCTGTCTTGTACAATGTCCATGGAGGCCAGAAGAGGGCATCAGATCCCCTAAAACTGGAGTTAAAGTAAGTTGTCAACTGCCATGTGAGTGCTGGGAACCAAACTCGGGTCCTCTGTAAGAGCAGCAAGTGCTCTTAACCACTGAAGCGTCTCTCCACATCCAGCATCTCCATTTTCTTAAAGATGAAGTTGGATAACTTGGCAGTTTGGAGTTCTTACTTTCACTAAGTCCAATTCTGTCAGCATAGTTTTAGGAGCAGAGCATAAAGAGAAGTAAACTCCAGGAGTTTGGGATTAAAATCAGAGATCTTGGTTAGATCATTCTCATATCCACTTGGCACGTGAGACTCCTGGTAACACTTCAGAGTAGACCACACTTGCTCTGTTTGAACTTTTGTCTCTACGTCTCGCTGACCTCCATTACCAGCTCACCTCTTCCAGTTCTTTCTCCCTGCTATACTCTTTGTGATTGTTGGATGAGATAATGTATATGAAAGGGCTGCTTCCTAACGTATAAATGTGCAAGTGTTCATCATGACCTTTGACACACATGGAATTGCAAGGGTGCTTCCTCATAAAACCACTCCCAGTCCCTACTTGTGCATCCTCCTGTCTTGGACCACCTTTATCCACAGCTGCCTCCCATTGCCTAGAGTATTTGAATTGAGATACTCCTGTTTATTGGCACTGACCATTTTGTACTGTACTGTATTGTTTATAAGTTTGTTCCTTTCCTGAAGTTCTTGGTATGACAGTCATGTTCCGTTCATCTTTACTTTCAGCATTCTCACTAGCTCCACTCCCAGCTCATCATGATGCCTGACATAAAAGAGGAGCCACTGTCATCAGCCTTTTGCCTAGTCATCAAGTAGCTCTGGTCCTCTCTCCACCTGTTGAATCCCTCCTAGCTGGCTAAATCTTCTCATACTGTCAATACTTTGCTACTCAAAGTTCAGTCTTTGGACCGACAATATAGGCATCCTTGTGAACTGCTAGGTGTAGGTCATATGCTGCAGACAAGACTATTATGTTTTTTTTTTTTCTGAATGCAGGTACTTGCAACTGGACTCAGTGGGCTCTACTCTTCCTTGCCCACAAAGCTGGAAGAAAAGGGTGAAGAGTGGCATTGCCTTCTCAAAGATGACTGGCTTCTGCTGCCCTCCCTTGTACAGTTCATGAACTCCCTGGAGTTTTGCAATGCAGTCATCCAGGTACAGCAGCACAGTAAACCATCCTTGAGCAGGAGCCTGGTCAGAGCTCAGGCCTTGCCTGGGATTAGTGTGTACATGTACCCTTTGTTAATTTTGACAAATATTTATGGAATGATGGTGCTTTGCTTGAAGCCCACTGAATGCCTGCAGATGAGTGAAAATATTAGTTAGTAGGTCTCTGAAAAGTTTCAATTGAGAACAAATGAGAGCATTTTATTCTCTCTATAAAAAGTATTATTCTGTTTTGATGATCCACTTAACCATCAAAAATAAGTTCAGTGGCTGACTCATTAAATAGATATTTTTAGGCTTCTAAGTACCCTAAATTATAACACTTTTACTTTAAGGTCTTCCTGGGAGCTTACAAAGGAAAACACTTTATTTTGCTTAATGATGCATACTACATAAAGAATATTGTTATCTCAATTGAATTTGGAAGAAGTTAACCATCTTCTTAGCAACAAAAATTAAATTCGCTTTGAAATTGGCCTGCTTTAGGGGAAAAAAAACCCAAAACCAGCTGCTAAACTCTTGCATATTTGGCTTTTTGATTAGATTTTACGTTTAGATTCCTTGTTACTGCTTTCAATAAAAATCCAATTTTATATATGTTTTCATCAAAAATTTCTTTTACGGGACATAAATATTACCTTAATATCGGGTTTATTAAGAAATCAGGTTTGTTTGTGGTGATTTTGAGGTGAAAATGTTAGTTATAATCTGTTTATCTGCCAAATAAAGAAATAGCTTCTGGAGGAAATGAAAGTAAATGATTTTCGCTCTCATCTCATTTTTATTGCTAAATCAAAGGAGCTTTTATTTACATATAAGATAAATGGATTACATTTAGATTTTTTTTTTCTTTAATACTATAGTCTGTCAACATTTTCTTGTAGAAGTGTGTGGAAATAAAAGCAATCCTATTAGTTCCTCTTCAGATGTACAGAGAGGAAGATTATCAGTGATTTAACTTCCCTAGAAATTGCTTTTCACTGAAGTAAAGCTGATGAGTATGGTGAAGAACAGGGACATTATTTATTTTATGATGCATTTTGAAACTAAAGGCATATACTTTTAATAATTTTTTCTGGGGGAACCCCTAGAAGAATTACTTATAAAAGACATTAATACAGGTTTATCCATGTTACTTGTATTTTGAAAATCAAATATAGGAAAAACTGTACTTTCAGTAATGTTTTCTGCTTTTATTAAAATATTTTATAAATCCTCCCCCCCTTACAAATATCAGAAAATATGTCTTCAAAATTCTTTCTGCTGGCAAAGTAAGTGTATTTAATTATCCATTTTGGCAGCTATATTCTTTTTTAAAACTTAGTCACAAAATGATAGGAGGCCTAGAGGAAGTTAAGGGGCAAAGAATTATACTTTCTAATTTGTTCATTTTAATTTATAAATCCTTATGCATATTTAGTCTATTTATTGTCTTTTTCAAGCTGAATTTAAAATTACCATTTTTTTTTCTATATTTGGAAGTACAACTTTAACCTAGCTGTTTATACTGTAATAAACACTTGGAAAAATAAATCACATGGCAGAGTGTGGTCTGAAGTATTCTTTAACAATGGAATACATCCCTGCATGTGGGTTTCCTTTGTGAATTTAGGATGTACACAGAATTGTTAGGTTTTAAGGCACCATGCAGACTGAACCCTGCCTTCTGCTGCTTTTGTCTCAGGTGGCTCACCCCTTGATCCGCAGTCAGCTTGTCGGCTACATTTACAATGGATTTTTAGTACCAGTCTTGGCTCCTGCCCTCCATAAGGTAAGTGATTGGCTGAGGTCATCTTCTGTCTGTTTATAGGGAAACTGAGGAAGGTAGTTGACTCAGTGGTAGATGCAACCTTATTTTCTTCTCATTCTGTTCAAACTTCTTAGTAGTATCAAACCTGGGTCTTAAAAATAGCCTCGAGGTAAGTTGGATGGAATCCATTTGGTGTAGTGGAATACAGTCCTATGAATGTCAAGTAAGTCAGTCCATACAAGAGTTGATGAATGGTTTCTGACTCTTGGCCCTACTTCACTTTGTGGGAGGGAGCTTCTTTGAATGTTCTGTTAAACTGTCCTCTGAGGCCACCTTTTTTACAGAGAATGCATGGGCTACTGTGGGCACGGAGGGGGCAGAGGGAGCACACGTGCCATAGCTTTGCTGTCTCCTTAATAGAACATGATTTTCTATTATCACAGTTTTATGACTGCAAAAATTAAAGTGAAGCCAAGTTAAGGTCCCATCAAAGGTTGGCTGTCTCATTAGCAGCACTTTGAATTCCTTATGACTCTCATTTTGTATAATAAATCAACTGATAGCTTTTCCATTGTGAACTGTTATGAGATGCCCATTGGCCTAGAATTCTAATTTTAAGGAGTCTTTGTCTCTGGTTGGGCAAGATCAATAATTAACTTACAATGTGGCTTGGATGAAGCACACTCCTTTCTACATATTTAAATTCCAGTTTTATATTTTCTTACTTTATAAAATCCAAGAACTGTGGATTGTAGCAACATGGAAGCCTTGCAATGCACGCTGATGGGGTTCTGTTTCACAGTAGCAGGTTTCTGTGGAAGCTGTTTATCTCCTCAGGTTCAAGGCCCTTTGAACTTAGTGAACATGTTTTACAGAACAAACTGTTTGATATGGAATTCTTCCTACATGTAGGTTCAAGAAGTAACCTTAGATATGATTTAAACATCAAAATATCGATATCTTCAGGTTATTTTAGTGTTTCATAAAATACAGAGAGACCAGATCTGTGGAATTAGATTTGTTTTGGGAAATCCAGGGCAACCTTTGAAAACACATGATGCCTTCCGTGTTCCCGGGCCATCCTTCCATTGGTCAATATTCGGCTCTTTGCGGTTGTGTGTGAGCACTGTAGGTCTCTAAGACTGAACGTGGAGGAACTTTCCTTTTCAGTGGAATACAGCAGTGCCGTTGGAGTTCTTTGCAGTCATTCTCTGTATACCCCCATTTCTTTCTTCCCCATTTATTCCCAAGTTTTTCCTGAATGACCTACTGACATTAAATAATTTTATTGACATAAAATAACTATTGTAGTAGTGATAAGTATTATTACTATTTTCCACAATATTTTGTGCTATTATAATTAATGCACTTTAATTTTATAAATATGAATGGAAACACTTTGCATGTTAATGGGGTACTAGGTGATGTTTTAATACATGCATATATTATGTAATGTTTAAGTCAAGTTAAACATATTTATCTTCCCAAACATTGTCATTTCTTTATAGTGAAAATCTTCAAAATCCTCCCTTCTAGCTTTTTGAAATGTATTGCATATTGGTGCTACCTGTAGACACCCTGCTGAGCAGTAGCACACCAGCGATTCTTACTTCTATGTAACTAAGCACAATGGCATCTCCGTTCATAGCAGAGGATGAGCTCCATCTCAGAGAGCTGTTGTGAGACTCTTTCCACCCCACTTCTTCATAGCACTCAGCATGAGTGGAACTCAGGTGTTAGCTGTGCTTGTTTAACGTCCGTCTCCATAGAAGTAAGCACACTTTCTGGGGATAGGGCTCCCGTGTGTTTTGTTCACTGGAATATCTCCACTGATGAATGTAATGCCTTAGACTTAAGAAGTAGAAAAAAATGAAGAAACAAACCAACACACAAAGGCAATGTTCATCAAAGTGGCAGTAGAGTGCTAGCACTTGTTACTTTCCCAGACAGTGGCTTATAAGACAACAATTTTAGAAAAAAAAAGAGAATAATTTTAGACAGCACTGTATGTATGTAGTTATGTCCATAATTTAAAAATTGAGATTTTATTTTATTTTTATTTATTTATTTGTTTTTGGTCCTTTTGAGACAGAGTCTCCCTGTACCCCCAGCTGTCCTGGAACTTACTATGTAGACAGGCTGGCCTTGAATTCACAGAGATCCGCCTGCCTCTGCCTCCCAAGTGCTGGGATTAAAGGCGAGTTTAAAACCATGAAGTTAATACATATGTATTATAAAAAGTCAATTTTAAAAAAGGAAATAAAAAGTAGATGTTACTGTGTTGGGTTTGGATTTGCAGCTCCCTAAGTAAGATTCTTTGACTTTTATCTATTGCACATTCTTTCTCCTGGGGCAATTCTGTTTAGTATCCAGGGAAAATAAAGACCTGATTGTTTTTCTCCTTCATTTCTTTCTCCAGATTCTGCATCTTTTTGTTTGTTTGTGCTTTTGTCAGTTAGAACTGAAAGGTTGGGTAGGAAGGTGCTGGGGCAGGGACTGACCTCTCCTTAGGCTCTTGCTCCCTCAGGGGCTACTGAAGGGAATATGTTCATGAGCAGCAGCCCGAGGGCAGACCAGCGGAGTTCAGAGTTGGGTGTATCTTAAGAAGCTCCCAGTAGGAGTGATCAGCTTAGTCTACATTCTTTCCTTGGATGTGGTTCGAGTCTGCAGTGAGAACTCCAATCTGTGTTTTGCATATGTTGGGTCTACCGCCCTGACAGTTGAGCTTTAGTCTTCCAAATAAAGTTCCACTATGCATTCTCTCATCTCCTGAATTGTGTGTAGTTTTTAGTTACCTGCCATCAGTGTAGACAGTTTGCAATGGTAAACTTATTCTCTCTGCTTCATAAATAATACAAATAAATTCGACTTAAAACTTCCCCCACATCACAATCAATATGTACACACAGTATTTCTTCAGCAACCCTTAGTCAGAGATGGAGGCATTATAAAAGCTTGTGGGGGGACTTGGGGTGTTGACTCAGTCAGTAAAATGCTAACACACAAGCTTGAGGACCTCAGTTCAGAGCACCAAAATTTACATAAAAAGCCGCTTGGTGGCTTATGCCTGGAACACCAGCGCTGAGAGGCAAGATGGGGCCAGGGCAGGTGGAGACGGGCGGATCCCTAAAGCTCAGCCAGCCTAGGTGAATTGGTGATTCAGGTTCTGTGAGAGACCCTGTCTCAAAAAGTAAAGGTAGAGAGTGATTGAAAGATACCTGACATTGACCTCTAGGCTACACACATGCACATGCACATAGGCTACACACATGCACATAGGCTACACACATGCACATGCACACACACATGCATGTGCACTCATATGCACACAAGCTCATATCTATGCTTTTGCACACACACCATACTACATACCATACACATGCACACACATAAACACATACCACCATCGCCATCAACAGCAACAACAATAATAACAAAACCCCAAAAACCTTGTAGGAGAGGTGTGGAGTGGCATGTGGGCTGAGCAAAGATCATCTCCACAGTTCCTCCTTCTACTCTATATACGTGTAAAGAAACTCTGCCCTTGAAAGCTGCTCTTGCATGTGCATTCTTCATCTACACTCTGGCATGGCCACTCTTCTGGGTTAGCACAGAGGCCCACTTGCATTTTTAAAAAGCTGCATAGTTTTCTCTAGTGAGGATATACTTTCCTTATGTGCACTTGAGCATCAGAAACACTGGGGCTGGGAGTGAAGCTTGCTGAGCATGTGTGAGGCCCTAGGTTTTTCCTCATATCGTGTAGATCTATAAATACATACATACATACATACATAAATAAATAAATAAATAAAAACAAATTCTGAAAACTGAATGTGTTCAGAAATTTATTTGGTACAACCTAACTTTTACTGAACTAATTTGGTGTCTGTTCCTACCTAAACTATCTTAATACTATTTACTTTAACCTACTTGTATTAAAATTTGTGTTTTGTGGAGGAAATATTAATATTTTGATTAGGGTGCTATCAAGTCCTCCTGGGAATTTTATATAAAACATGAAAGATATACTAATTTTCTACAAGTTTTGAATTCCCAAATACACATACTCTCTAGAGTTTAGAATAAGGGATTGAAAGCCTACTTTAGACATTTGGGGAAGAGTAAACTAAAAAAAATTAAATTCTCTCTCTCTCTCTCTCGTGTGTGTGTGTGTGTGTGTGTGCATGCACATGAGTGCAGTACCTGTAGAGGTCAAAAGAGGGCATTGGCTGTCTTGGAGCTGGAGTTATAAGAGATTGTGAGGCACCCCACATGAATGTTGGAAACAACTCAGATTGTTTGTAAGAGCAGCAAGTGCTCTTATCCACAGAGCCACCTCTCCAGGCCCAGGAAAGGATAAATTTTTATAGACAGGTTGAAGTCATGGTTTGTAAAAGTGATAATAAAGAAAACGATTCCATATAACAGGCAGTAAGGAGTTAGATTTAGCTACAGGTATAGATCTGAGTATTCCAAGCTGGTTGGTTTTGGCTACAAATAGCTCTTCCCCAGTAAGAGTTGCTTCTCTCCTGTCTGTATTGTTAATTTTTCCAAGCTAGAATTTCAAAACTGAATGCTCGTTGGGGAGAATGAGCTGCATTCTCAGAGAAGCAGAGGCCAAGGTGGGATTAAACAGGAAGCGCTGATGTGAAAGAAAACAGGGAGAGCGTTAAGGAAGGCTGGAGAGTTGTCAGACTGCAGTGCTAAATCAGAGCCCAAGGGAAGGAGGGGAGGAGATTGACTGAAAGTGTTCCAGATGGTTCTGCACCCTGAGAAAAGCTGTCTGTCAAAGAAGGTCTCGGGAGTGGGTTTGCTGTTGTATCCCTGCCACACTCAGCCACTGGCTGGGAGCCACCTGTGGGAATGTGGTGTTGGGGTAATCACAGGTGGAACTTTAGCTGTAGTGGGGTCAGTCATGCCCCTGTGGTTGAAAGTGGGAGAGGTGCCAATTTCCATGATTTTCCTAATTGTGGACCTGAAACACAGTTCTTTTGGTATTATTCACAGTGATTGCGTGGTAGGGGCAAACAAGCTGCAGCCTGGCCTGAAGCCACAGTATTGCTCGCTTGTTCATGCTGCGTGTGCATCTTGTCCTCACTTAAGGAGCAGATTGATGAAAACATTTACTGCTGGATTGAATATCACCTGTCACAATGTCCAAAGGAAGCAAACATAGGAAATAGCCAGCTACCGACTCATGGAGTTTTGTTTGGCAGTGGCGTGTCATTTCTGTTCACATTTCATTGTCTAAAGGAAAGCAAGGCCCAAGGCCACATCCCACCCTAGAGAGAAGTGAGGTTCTACTGTTTTATCAGAAGGAGAGACTTTTAGGATGTGACTATCATCCCTAATGACCGTCATTCATGGTCTGTCATTCAGGTCCCCAGCAGGAACAGGTGGGCCTCAAATAAGGTTTTGAGGAGAGTTTAAAAGGTGCGGTGGTCATCTGAGTGTAGGGTTCCAGTGACTTATTGCCATATTATAAACTATCCTCAGTTAGTGACTTAAAATAGCCATCGATCACTAGTGATTAGCCAGCTGGTACAGTGCCTCAAGACAGTGCACACTGGGGACAGCTCCGCACTGAGGCCTGGGCCTCAGCTAAGATCATTACTGTGGTTGGGGACTGACAGCTTGGAGCTGGCTGGGTGCTTCTCTCCCCTTTCCCACCTTCTTTTTCCACAGGGATAGCCTGGGATCCTCCCAGCATGGCAGCCTCAGGTATTTGGATTCCTGTGCTAGTTGAGGTCTAAGGACTCCCAAGAGTGAATGTTTCAAAAGCTCCAAGAGTGAATATTAGAAGTGGCTGTGTCCTCAGGCTGGGGCCGGGAACCTGGAGCAGTTACCTCTGCCGTATTTATTTGTTCACAGTAGCACAGAGCCCACCCACTTCAGCGGGAGGGGACATAGACCCTGTCTCTGGATGTAAGACTGTAAGGGTGTCTGTGGCCCTGTTCTGGGCAGGCTCACCATGACTCCCACATTGAGGTTAAGTGTGTACAGAGTCATGGGGGGCTGTATAAAAAGTACTACCCGAGAGGGGCGAGGAACCGCAGCCTGAGGCAACTCCTAAGAAAGGGATTTGGAATCAATAGGCAAACTTCATTCAGTCCCCTCTACCCAGCCTCCTACCAGAATTTCATTGGCTGAACCCAAGTGGTAACTAGTTAGCCCAGAGAACTGTGGACATAGTGGTTCATACATGTCCACAGAGATGTAGAGCAGGGTGAGAAGATAAAGACCTCTTGGAAGCCACCAGTGCTCCTAACTTCTGGTATCAGCATCTCAGAGCATTCATCATCGGGGACAGCCAGCACCTGTAATGTGTTTGCGCTCGGTGCTCAAGTAGATTGCAACTTAAACTTTTCTATGAAGGAATTCAAAACCGCTTCTTAAAATTTATACTTAGTAATTCTCCTCTGGAACCTAAAATCATAGCTAGAGCTTAACATGACAGGTGGAAATGCTGACAGCATGCCAGATGTGAACATGCCGTGGAGAGCCAGGTAAAGCACAGGAGACCATCCCGGATCAGGCATTAGATCATGTGAATTTAGGCAGAGGCAGGGTGCCCAGCACTGGACCATGAGTCAGAAGATCTGGGATCTAGTCCTAGCTCTTGCTTAGTATTTGCGGCTCTGACCTTGGGCAAAGCTTTTATCCTGTCTGAGTCCGCGTCTTCCACTGTACTGTAAGGACAGTAATCCTCTGTGTCTTCAGGGAGTGTGAAGATCAACCATGAGCACATTCTGAAAAGTCACAGACTGCTGTAGGCAGAGGAATCATCATAGTTATTTTAGGAGAAACCCTGCCGTCTCATACAGTTAGAAAGATAATACTGTTTGTTCAGGGTCCATTTATGGAGTGTGCACAGGTGCAAACACTTCACTAGAGCTCACAGGAGATGAAGGTGGGTGAAACCCTCTCATCTCCATGGAGTTTATAATGAGGGACCTCTGGGAGACAGGCATGTTAACCACGGACTCAGAGCAGGAAGGACTAAAATAAGTGCTGTGAGAGAAAGAAGCAGAGCAGGGTGTGGGCAGACACAGAGGGTAAGTGGTTAGGGAGAGAGCACTGTGCAGAGAGTCTTGTGTATGAGTAGAGAGGGAGGGTGGTCTAGGAAGAGAGTCCCAGGAGCCAAGGTATGGTAGAGCCTGTGGGGGATAAAATCTTCGAAGGAGTACTGGAGTCAAAAGTGGTCATGGGGGCGAGGGCTGAGGAAAGATGCTAATGGGATTCCTAAGCCAGGGAGTATTTGTGTCCGCTGTATGCAGGGTGGAAGGAGTTGGGTATAAGAGGCTCAGGGAAGGCCTGGTGGTGACAAGGCAGCAGCCTTTATGGACTGGTGTTCTGGGAGGTATGGGGGTGAATAAAAGAAAACAGAATGCCAAGCGTGGTCATGCTCACCTGAAATCCCAGTACTCAGGAGGCTGAGGCTAAAGGGTTGAGAGTTTGAGGCTAGCCTGGGATACACAGAGTTCCAAGCCGGTCTGATATGCAAAAATAAGACCCTATCTCAAAGCAAATACCAACCAACCAGAGAGGAAGGGAGTTCAAGAGGAGGTTTGTGTTGAGGGACAGGAGATGGAGGAAATAGGGATACAGGGAATTAAGATTGAATAGCCCTGCTCACCAGCAAATTACCTTTAAACTATGTGAAAGGAGTGATAGCTTTCCTAATGTACAATTTCCAGCCTTTTCTTCATCAGATCAGTATTATACATAAATGCTTGCTCTGAAATACTGGCATCTTAAAGAATATTCTCATCTTTCACAGTGGTTCATGCTTGTATTGTAATCCTACTCTTGGGAGGCTGAGGCAAGAGGATTGCCTGTGAGTTCTGGGTCAGCCTGGGCTACATAGTGAATTCCAGATCAGTATAGGCCACCTCTCCAGAAGAGAAAGAGAGAGAGAGAGAGAGAGAGAGAGAGAGAGAGAGAGAGAGGGAGAGAGAGAGAGAGATTGATTTACCAGCTACCCTCTGAGGCTTCTGACTCCCTGAACCCAAGGTGCCCCACACTCTAAACTCTCCTGTGCTCTTTTGGCATCTGTCTGCTGCACTGACTGGCTCCTCCTAAGTGCTGGCATGTCCCATGCTGGGCCTGGTTCTCTGTTGATGGACCCTTGTGATCACAGATGGTTAGAAGTTTGCTGGGCCTGAGTATTCAGCCACCAGTCTGGAACTCTTCTCTAATGGCCTCTTGTTCCCCCTAAATGTAGAACAGGAAAAGCTAACACATACCTTTGTTCCCAGGCCATGTGGGTCATTTGCATACCTTGTTGTGAATAATATGATTTTTCCTAGTTGGCCTAGAAGACTTGCTCATTGTCTGATTTTTTTACTCTCCCTTAACATAGCACCAGCCTTTTTTCATTAGATTGCTTATTGTTTCTTCCCCTAATAATGCTACTTTAGGCCTTCCTTTCTGTACACCTTGACCAGGGTTAGTTAGCTAGCAAGGCTCCCTGATACAACTTCTCTCCTGAGGCTGTCTTATGCACTGCTGAATTACGTTTTCTAATTCATCATCTTTCTCCTATGACCATCAGCAACTCTGCCTCGCCATCTCCTTAGTGTGCCCTGTGTGCTGGCCCTCTCCCAGCCACATCGTTGGTTCCCAGACTCTCCAGTACTCTGTTTTTTGCTCAGATGTTCTCTCCCTTTGTTCTCTGGGGTCAGGTCAGCACAGCCCCATACTTCCTGATGCTGTAACTTGGGAGGTTCTAGGCTTCTTGGTTTTCCAGCGTTTTCTCCACTGTTGGGCACTGGGCCAGTTCTCCATTGCTGGGCACACATACCTCCCTAATGTTGGGCATATTTTGTGTTCCACCCTGCCTGTTCTCTGTCCTGAGTCCCTGAAAGGATCTGTGGATCTGTGTTCCCAAGTTGTGTGCTAGGGAGCCCTGGATCTTTGCAGAGCCTTCACATATACATGAGGAAGTGTTCTGAACATAAGAGGATGTTGTAGTGACACCTGTTAGATACCAGGTGAAACACCAGCTCAAAATAGTTTTCAAACTATTTTCATGAAATTGTAACGAATTCCTTTCAATGGGATTAGATGAGCTTTTGGTGAATGCTGTACTTAAACGATAAGTGTCACACACAACAGTCAGTGTGGAACAGGAAAGGAATTTGCAGATTCCAGTGTGATTGCCCAGATCAAATGTTCAGCAGGTTGTTAGGTGCTAACTAGATGCTATGTCGCTCAAACCTAAATAATGACTAGGATGGCTGGATGGGTGTTCTTTTTGGCTTGGAGATGCTGTGAAAAAGAATACTGATATACTTGGATGTCTGGGCTAAGAAATTTTAGAATATCTGTTCTATGTTGTATGCTTTTTTATATCTCTAGAGCACGGTTTGGCAAACCGGAATCCAAGGGCCCAGTGTGGCCTGTGGCCTGTTTTTATATAGACCCAAATTTGGAATGGTTTTTACATCTATCTGTAAAAATGAGTGAATAATCAAAGGATGGGACAAGCAAAGAAATATTACCCAGCCTTAAAAAGGAAGGAAATCCTGACATACTACAAGATGGATAAACTTGGAAGATACTGCTAGATGTGGTAAGCCTGCTATAGAAGGACACATATATGATTTCACTTACATAAGGTACCTAGAGTGGTCAGCTTCATAGAGACAGAAAATAGAAGGGGGTTTCTCAGGGGCAAGAGAAAGGACAAATGGGAATTGTTTCAAAGGTGCAGATTTTCCTGGAGATTGAGTGACAGTATGGACACATACACTGCTCAGCAGCTTGCTTGTGATGGTAAGGATTTTACAGTTTGTGTTCTGTGCATTTTGCCACAATTTCAAAAGAAGGAATAGGTTTGTTTTTTTTTTTACATTTTTCAATTTTTTTTATAAAATATTTTATTATTTTTTTTATTTTATGTGTATGAGCGTGGTTGCCTGCATGTATGTGAGTGCACCCGTGTCGTGCAATGCTGCGGAGGTCAGAAGAGGGCTTCAGATTCCCCTGGAACTGGAGTTAAGGATGGTTCATAGCCGCCATGTGGGTGCTGGGAATCGAACCCGGGTCCTCTGCAAGAGCAGTCAGTGCTCTTAACCGCTGAGCCATCTCTCCAGCCCCCTACATTTTTCAATTTTTATGTCTATGAGTGTTTTGTCTGCATGTTTGTAAGTGCACCCATGTCATGCAGTACCCCTAGAGGCCAGAAAAGAGCATTGAATTCCCTGGAAGTAGAGTTATTGACAATTACTAACCACCACGTGGGTGCTGGGAACTGAACCCAGGTCCTCTGCAAGAGCGGCCAGTGCTCTTAACCACTCTCCAACTCCTTCACTTAAATGCTGTAATATATAGTACAGACTGTGGCCCCCCAAACATAAAATATTTATTGTCTGGTGCTAAGGGTACAGTGCTTACCCAGAATTTGTGAGGCCCTGGATTGCACCCCTAGCAATAATAATAGAATAAGATGAAGCTAACTATCTGGATATTTATAGATTTATATATATTTGCCAGTCCCTGCTGTAGGGCTGTGTGGTGTCCTGTATATTTTAGGTGTCCAGCAAGAATGTGGACATGACAGTAGTGGCAGAAAGTCCCTAGGAAGGAGGAGGAGGCCTAGTAAAAGGGTTAGTGGCTCTTTTTCTCTGAATGCAGAGATCAGGTCAAGGAGCAGGAGACAAAACAGATGAAACTGCCCAACTGGCTATTACCAGCTTGGAAGAGTCTCTGCCCAGGTATGTTATTAGGGGTCCTGTGTTGGCAGAAGGTAGGTAGGCTGTTGGATGGAGAGGCTTAAGCTGGCTTTGGTGCTTGTCCTGGCTCTAGCAGGATTAGAAAGGACGGGAATGGAGTTTGGGTGGCGTCTGCACTGCACCCTGGCTCAGTCACCGTATTTTGATAAGTGTATTTAAGATAGTCATTGTTTAGTGCGTTGTTTGGGTCCTTCACTGGTTTTTAAGGAACGAGGGCAGAAGCTTGGGACTATCTCCAGTAGGTGGAGGCACAGGCCTTGAGGGGTATGTGCTGAGGTAATTGATGATGGAGGGAAAGCAGTGTCCTTGGCTGCACCATGCTCACAGGTGTCAGCAATGGAAACTGACTGTAAAACTTGCACCTTTGGTTTTTGCAAAGAGCAACCAGTTGTTTCATTCGGAATATCATTCAGCATAGGTGCATGTGGAAAGAAGCAAGAAGTCTACCAGAAAAAAAAAGATTTTCCACCATCTTCTGTGTGCTGAAATTGTGCTTGCATAATATGCGTGGGTGGAATAACTTCAGACATTTCCTTCAGGGCATGTGTGCTGGGTTCCTGTAGGCCACTGTGGAGCCCATTTATTTTACAATCTTGCCTTCCAAACACACACATACATATTCATGGTCTGCATCCTGCAAGCTCAATAATTCATGGCTTATTGACTTCCATTGATGGATGGAAGTTTAGGGGGATTTGAGAAGAGAAAGACATTCCAAGAGGCTAGTCTCCGCCACAGGAGATTTACCCTCTAATGTGGGTGGGGTGGACTGGGACCAGTATAGCCCAGTTTGGCTCTCCCTGGCTAGGCATGTTTTGGACTTCAATACCCAGTGAAAGTCATGACTGAAGATTTTTAAAACAATTAAGCAGCATCTTCAAATTAACACCATTATAAAATATTAGTGGGCCACAGTTGTGTGCCAAGTTTTCAAGAGGAGCAGATGGATCCCTTGTCTAAGGGAGCAGTGAGCAGAGCACTGCTATGTCTCCCCCTGTGTCTCCTGGTCTGGGAGGTGGAAGAGAAACCCCAAGGGTGGGGGAGGTAGACAAGCGCCCCAGCATTCTCCCCCAGCACACTTCCTTTGTACTGGTGGATGCTTAGCATGTTTGGGGTCTTTTTCCTTCCATTTCATTGTGGACACTCTGGTGCACAACACTTTGACATTGTGTATCTGGTTTCCAATCATGCTGTGGAATTTCATTGGCAAAGTCATTGCTTTCAGTGCGCGACTGAAAGAAAGGGGTCCAAAGCTTGACATTAGAAGGCAGGTATACCCACCACTGTACCTCCAGTGCTGCCCCTCCCCCCAGCGTGGAAGTAGGATAATGTCTTGACCTTGAACGCTTGAGACGCTTTTTTATGATTATTAATTTTTTCTTTCAAAATTAGCGGTTCTCTGCTATGTCTTTTGTAGCTTTCCTTGAGTTATTTGCTCCCCAAACGAGACTCCCGTTCTGTGGTGAACCATACTAAACATTATAGCAGGGTAGTTTTCTGCTATTTACATTTGACTTATGCATTTCAGTACTTTTGCTTTTTAAAGTCCATTCTCTACACTGTCGGCCCTTGGCTTTTATAATTAAAGGCTCCTGAATGTTGTCCCAGTTTTGCTGGGTACTTATTCCTTTTCCTGTAATAATGTTGAAGCCCAATTTTTTATTTGTTATTCTTTTTATCAGAGTGAAAATTCTTTTGTCCCCGTGCCCTGAAAGTGAACTTGTGTGTATATATAGACCCGTAGATCCTGGTGTGGTACTGAAGGAAAAGTTATATTTTTATAGCTTAGTTGTATTCTTATATAACGTTATTGTAAGCTTAGGCCATTTGAAGTTTCCTCTTATTTTACTTAGTAGGTAGATAGCTTGAAATACAACTCTGTCATGTTTTATTACTCAGTGATGGTTTATTGCTCTGTAATATCTTGGAGTGCTATGATGCTTTCCACTTACTATGTCTAACTGCTGATAAAGATGTGAAACTAAGAAAATGGAAAGTTCACCAAATGGTTTAATGAAGTATCTGGTCCAATTAATCCAAGAAAAGTGTAGATCAAACGTGACAGATATCCAAACCTCTGCTGGTGATTAACTGTTTTTGTAAACTGCAATGACCATTTGACCCATTCCTAGCCCAGTTAGCCTGGCCTAGCTATAATCAAAAGGTGGTAGATGTCCTGACTCAGGCCTAGGATATCTACTTTGAAAGCTATAATGACTGGTGAACTCAGGAAGAATTTTTTTTCCTGAGATAACATGGCCCATCATGTAAAGAGGCATAGGGCCCAGGTGCCAGCCATAAAATGCCATAAAAAGGCCTAGCTGTACTTCTGTTCAGGGTCCAGAAAATCTTAAAGCCTGGGTTGCTAATTCAGGACCACATGCATGTGAAAAGCATAAAGAAGCTTTCTGGCTCTCTCCTGGGTGAACGCTTGATCTCTTAGCTGTTGGAGGAATTTTTCTGTAACAGTAGGAGGTAAAGGCAGTCTTAGCAATGACCTGGAGAGACAGGATCATTCTTATTAATAGAAGCTGCTGCTGTTGTCTCCACAGCCTCTGGGGCTAGCTCCAGCTGCTTCCAGGACTGGCAGCCATCTAGCCACTGGGGAAGCTGTGAGAGTCTGAGTTTGGCAGGAAAGTTTGAAGTAGTGTGTGATGGGGCGTAGGTTGTGTTGTGGCCCTGTGCCGTGCTGCCCCTTGAGTTGTGACTGAGTGGCCACAGCTAAGGAGGCTGGCTCTGCTGCTGTCATGGTTTCTTCGCTTGTTGCCGTGATAAAATATTCTGACAAAAGCAACTTAAGGGAGAAGGACTCACAGTTACAGATTCTGAAGTCACAGAGGCAGGAGCTGGAGAAAATTAGTCACATTGCATCTAAGGTCAAAAAGCAGAGAATTGGGGAGGGGCCAGTGGGAGTAGGGGCAGATGGAGGAGGGGATCTAAATACCATCAAATTATGTTGTATGAAAATAGCAAAAATTCAGTACAAAAAAAAAAAAAAAAGCAGAGAAAGATGAGTGCATGCTAGTGCTTAGTTTACTATCTCCATTTTATACAGTCCAGAATCCCTGGCCCAGAGAATATCCCTGTCCACAATTAAGATGGGTCTACCCAGATCAATGAACATATTCAAGATAATCCCCATAGGCATGCCCAGAGGCCCATCTTCCAGGTGATTCTAGATTCTGCCACATTGACAGTTAACTCTAACCATCATAACTGCAGTGTCGGGAGGGGTCCAAACACTTGTTCTGACTCTCAGTTACTCAGGACTTAAGCACAGGAGTCTGATGGAAGTGGAATGGCCAGACATAAACATCACTGTGGTTGGTCAGTAATTCAGGTGAAGGAGGTGATTAAGGGGCCCAGTCCTGTCACGGGCCTGCAGCTATTCAACACAGAAGAGCAGCAGCACAGTTAGACATGGACTGAGAACCTGGCATTCAGTAGGGCAGCTCTGGGCAGACTGAATAATTGCTCTGTCTAGTTATTAAATAGACCTAGAAGATTTTAGTGACAAATACAAGAGGCTTTGTCTTACAAATACTTGATTTATTAATTAAAAACTAAAAAAAATGTGTATTGTCTACTACATTCATTCAGTGTATTATATTCAGGTAATAGAGTTTGGGGAAGCAGTGTAGTTTGATGTCAAAGGTGGACCCCCGAATGGGTTTCGAGATTACAGAGACCTTGGTTTACAGTGTGGCCCCTGACTACTTTGATTAGCATTGTGATTGTGGCAGGTATCCTTATATATGTGTGTTTAGAAAACATTAGCTGCCTCTTTGGGATCTTGTGAAGAACAAATAGGTAATGTATTTGAAGTAATTATTGTTATTACTGACACTTAGCACTAAATACATATCACCTGTTATTGTTTAAGAAGGCAACTGACTGAATCTCTAAAATAAGATATCTTCACATGTCACAGTGTTACTATCCAGTAAATCTTACACCATTTCGGTCAGTACAATATTTTAATTTAATTTAAATTTTTTGTTTTGTTTTATTGTAAAATTTTTTAGATAATTGTGGATTTACAGGAAATCCTAAGGAAGAAAACACAGTTCTCCTCTGTACGTATTTAGCCAGTGTTTTCCAAATGATAACATTTTGCAGAGTTAGATTATTTCTCTTTTTTTTGTGTGTGGCAGAACCCAGAGTCTTCCACATGCTAAGCCACACCCCCCAGCCTTGGGCTAGTTTTATTTTCTCCCACCCCATCACTACATCCCACTGATGACTGAACCCTGGGCCTCGAGCTTATCAAATGCTGTACCTCTGAGCTACTGCCCTGCCTGTCCCCTTCCCCCACTCTCCTTCTCCTTCCTTCTTTTCTTCCTCCTCCTCTTTTTCCTCCTCTTCTTCCTCATCTTTTAACTTCCCACACTGGTTTTTATTTCTAGTTCAACTAGGTGTTTCACATTTTCTGTAGGGCACAGGTGAAGGTGCACTGGGCTGTAGAAGAGTAATGGAAAAATGATGCAAAGCTCTTGGTGCCTGGGACTGGGAGAGGACCAACGTCAAGGCCTGGGTACTCAGGACCACACATGTGGAATCAAGACCACAGCTGGCCATCAAGAGAGGTGGGAAGTCCATTCTAGAGAATCAGTCCTCCCAAAGCTAGAATCTGCAAATGACAGAAACCTCCTCTGTCGCCAGGATAAGCCCAACACAGAGACAAAGCCACTATCATGCCCAACCTGGACCTCAGGGAAGGGGTTTTGGGGGGTGGAGCCACCCAGAGAAGGCTGAAATTGCTGCCCAACATCAAGAAGCTCTTTATCCTCCAATCTGCTCCACCCACCATCAGCCCACCACCACTGGAGGAATGTGGAACCCTAGCTCACAGTTGGGGACTACAGCTCAGGCTCATGGGAAGGGACCACAACTCTAACTCATGGGAGGGGTCCATAGCTCCAGGTTCACAGGAGGAGTCCACAGCTCCAACTCATGGGAGGGGACACAGCTCCAGGTTCACAGGAGGCAACCACAGCTCCAACTCATAGGAGGGGACACAGCTCCAGGTTCACAGGAGGAGTCCACAGCTCCAACTCATAGGAGGGGACGCAGCTCCAGGTTCACAGGAGGCAACCACAGCTCCAGGTTCATAGGAGAAATTCACAGCTCCAGGCTCACAGGAAGGGGCCATAGCTCCATAGCTCCAGGTTCACAGGAGGCAACTGTTAGGGTTTGAGAATCGAGAATAATTCCCACAGATACCAAAAAAGATTATACAAAAGTTTATTTAAGAATTTAAAGAAAAAAAGACAATAACCAAATGGCGGCTAGCCAGGCACAGACTTCACAAGCCAAATATGGAGTCTGGCCCTGAACAATAGCAGGCAGGAGCTTTTATTGGGGCACTCCATAGAAACCCGCACACGCCAAGCATTTTTAAAAATAATTGGATGTCCCCATATCCTGTGTATGGGGAAAGTCTTGATTGGTAGGGGCTGTCTTCAGGGCATTGGAATGTGCTGACTGATATCTTTTAGAGTCAGAGTTTTTGTTCATACCTTATAAGGCTTTAACATGGGCTTGGCTAAAGAAGCTAGCCAAAATGGAGTCAGAGCATTCTGGCTCTTCATTCCCCCCTAGAGTTATGGCAAGGGTTAAATCTTTAAGCCAAGCAAATTACAGAAGTGGAAAGAAGCAGTTAGAGGGCGCATTTAGGGAGGTGGAACCATTTCTATATTGTCGTAAGGCTCGGGGTCTCGATTTAAATGAGTATACTGCAAAAGCAGTACCATCAGTTGGACTGTCCGTATCTGTTCTCAGATGAATTTGAGCAAGGCATTAAGAATACAGGGGCCACAAGTGACTGCTAAAAGGAGTAAGAGGAGAGGTCTAACTATTGCTGAGATCAAAGTTGTTAACCATGGGGACCAGTCAAAAAGGGATTTGTACCAATTTTGTTGATTTAGTCATTTGTTTTCTCTTTCCTTAAGTCTTTTACGGACCTCAGCCAAAGACTGTTTTATAACTCCCGAGTGATTAACATAGAAACAGTATTGTTCTCCTAGGGCAACACAGAATCCTTTTTCTAGAAAAAGTACATCCAGCCTTCTCCTATTTTGTGAGGTTACCTCAGCTAAAGAGGATAGAGTCTTCAAGGAGAGAGTCTTCGAGGTGGCAGAGAGATGTTTCTAATGATTGTATGTCTAAGTCTATGGCCTAAGAAGGTGAGAATTTTTATCTTGGAGGACTAGCGCAGAAGCCCCCAGACCAGTTGCAGTTGTTACCCCAACCCCGAGTAGAGTAGACAAGACAACTGCAGTGGTTTCTATGGCCCTACGAGGTCTAGACTCTTCTGAGACTCTGGTTTCTATTTCTATGTCTGTTCTATAATATAGATAGGGAACCAGTTGTACTAGTACACAAAAATCCCCGGTCTGGTTTAAAACAGATGAGTGGAGGCATGTAGTTAAGTCAGAGGTACAGGCCCACCAAGTGGCATTGGGGAGCACCATATGTGGGTTAGGTGCCGTAGCCCCTATCTCTTGAACAGAGTTACATAGATGTTGGTAAGAAGGGGGGACAATTTTATGTGAGGGAGTCACGCATAGCCCTTTTCCATACAATTGGGTGAGGGTAAGCCCCCTTCTCCCTATAGGCAGGGGGGGATTCTACAAGCAGTGGGGTCAGAAGTGACAACATAATTTCCTGGGAGAGCTAACCCATCATAAAAGGGAGGGCTCGGGTCCATGCAAAACCAGCAATGGATAGTAAGGTTAGGGGAAGTATTATTTAAAGCAATAAAGGTGGCATTTAGGAGATTCGTAAGCCCAGGGAATGGCTGCAAGGGCTCTTGGGCCCATTGGATCTCTGGGGGTGTGGATCTAGGTGTGGGCAAAGTAGCAGCTTTATCCAGTCAGACAATATGGCTAGGAGCTGGCCTCTCGACAGATTTAAAAATAGTTAAGGCCAGTGTTGTGATAGATTTAAAAATAGTTAAGGCCAGTGTTGGTCATCCTATAGGCTGTAACACTGTCCGAGCTAGCCCCATCTGGGTCCCCAAGACTGGACCCACCTGAAGATGGACTGAGAAAATAGTTCCTGGATCAGTCCCTGTGGTGTATAACCTGAGGCTCCAAGTTCGCCCATCAATGCATTTTTGTAGGTTTTTAAGTTCCTTTCCTGTCAGGATGAAGCTCAAGGAGATAGGGTTGCATCTAGAGGAGGAACAGGGTCCCTCAAATTGCCTTGATCTGGGGTTTTGCCAAAGGGTTAGGCCTGGGACCGCAGTTACCTGGATCAAGTTGGTAGTGACGGGGGCAGCCCAACTAATATATCCAGTAGACACACAGCTCCATGAAGCACCACAACAGTCCCCTGGCCCCCCACAAGTACTCCTTTGGTCACCATTGTCTCCCGGGCAAACATAGAAGTGGTGCTCCTTCGTCCTCTTTTGGCCGAGGGGAGACTGGCAAGCATAATTTACAGTGCCTGATGGGGTGTACAATTCCCAAGCTCCTTCAAGCAAGTTGCAGAGGTCAAATGTAATCTTGGGGAACCAGGCGCTTGGAGGTCCCAGGTGGGAGGAGATGTTCACTATCTTTCCAGTGGATGTGCTACTAACTACCCAGGTGAGGTTTTGGAGTCCATGAGGGGAGTTAGCTAGGACAGGCTCTATAAAAAGAAATAAAAAAGCAACAAGGGTTATGGTGTGGCAGAGATTTTTAGCTTGAGAGCATTGTCTTTTACCCTTGTGACCTTCCATCTCTTGTCGACTTGGTCTGACCAATCCTCTGATGCAGGCTTTAGATGCGAGTGATGTATCCGGGTCTGGACACTGGCTACCTTAACTGCAGTAGGGGG
>NW_008356258.1:2060502-2076393 GCF_000622305.1 Nannospalax galili
GTCTGGTTCATTGTCTGACCCAATCATAGAGGGGAGCCCATACCTTGGTATTAGTTCATCGATGATCTTATTAACCACCGTTTGGGTAGTTTCCCCCTTTGTGGGAAACGCTTCAACCCATCCTGAAAATGTATCTACAAAAACTAGGAGATATTTATAGCCATACCTGCTGGGTTTTACCTCAGTGAAGTCCACCTCCCAATGGACTCCAGGCGCAGTGCCCCTCTTCCTTCTGGCTGGGGGCATGACTTTTCCTCCTGGATTAGTAACCTGGCAGGAGCGACATCTGGAAAGACAGCTCTCAATCATTTTGGTTATATCGAAGATGTGGTACGGAGTCAGGAGTTCTTGTAACTTTCTCTTTCCTAGGTGAGTCCCTTTGTGAAGTTTATATATTAAGTCCTCTGCCAGCTTATGCGGCAGAATGAGCCTCTCATCAGACGTATATCTCCATCCATTTTTGACCTTGGTATTTTCCAGGGAAGTGAAATCTTGATTGTCCTGAGCTGAGTAGGAGGGCTCTTCTGGCAAGAAGGGCTCAGGCAGAATAACAAGTGAGTTCAAGGCTTTCAGGGCCTCTTCTCTGGCTGCTAGGTCCGCTCTCCTGTTTCCCTGTGCCTCCAGTGAATCCCCTTTTTGGTGCCCCGGACAATGGATGGTGGCCAGTCTCTTTGGTAACCATATGGCCTCCAGGAGTTCCAAGATCTCTTGTTTAGTTTTGATAGTCTTTCCTTCTGCTGTCAGGAGCCCCCTCTCCTTGTATATAGCCCCATGGACATAAGCCGTAGCAAAAGCATAATGGCTATCAGTGAAAATGTTAACAGTCTGGTCTTTATTTAGCTTTAAGGCCTGAGTCAGGGCAATTATTTCAGCCCTCTGGGCAGAGGTCCCAACTGGTAGGGAAGAGGCCCACACTGTCCACAATGGATTGACCGCTGCCGCCCACACGTACCTGGTTCCTTCCTTAATGAATCTACTTCCATCTGTGAACAGAATTAAGTCCGGGTGGGGCCATGGAACATCTGTCAGGTCTTCCTGAGTCCCGTGTAAGCTGCAGAGTAGCTCCAGGCAGTCATGCAGGACCTCAAGATCCAGTTCTGGCACCAAAGTGGCAGGATTGAGAGCAGTGCTGGAGAGGAACTGGATGTGAGGGGGGTTAAGGAGCAAGGCCTGATAATGCATCAACTGAGCATTTGATTTTTAAGGACCCCCTCAATCTAGTGAGGGGTGGTGACCATAAGGGGCTGTCCGAGCATGAACTTATCTGCATCCTTAACCAATAAGGCTGTGGCTGTGATCATTCTGAGGCAGCCCAGCCATCCCGAGGCCACGGGATCAAGCTTTTTCAACAAGTAAGCCACAGGTCTCTTCGAGGGCCCGAGCATTTGGGTCAGGACTCCCTTTGCTATTCCCGCTCATTCATCAACAAAGAGCTGATAGGGCTCATGGGTATCTGGCAGAGCCAAGGCCGGCACCTGCAATAAAGCCTTTTTAATTTCTTGAAAGGCCCTCTCCTGAGTCTCAGTCCATAGGAAGGATGACTCGTTCCCCTGAGTGGCTTCATACAAGGGTTTTGCCAGCTCGGCGAATCTGGGTATCCAAAGCCAGCAGAAGCCTGCCGATCCCAAGAACTCTCGCAACTGCCTGCAGGATCTTGTGCTTGGAATTCCCATAATGGCTTGCTTTCTGGCTGATGACAGCCACCTCTGTCCATCCCTTAATATGTACTCCAAGTACATTACCTCTGTGACACAGAGCTGAGCCTTCTTGGCGGAGACCTTATACCCCAATCCGTCCAAGGTCAGGAGCAAATCTCTGGTGGCCTGAAGACAAGTGTCCTCATCCTCAGTGGCAATTAACAGGTCATCTACATACTGTAGGAGGCTTACCTCCGGGTGAAAGGCCTGATACTCCTGCAAGTCCTGGTGTAGAGCCTCATCAAAGATCGTGGGGGAGTTCTTGAACCCTTGTGGCAGTCACATCCAAGTGAGTTGTCCATTAAACCCCTGGTTTGGGTCTTGCCACTCAAAGGCAAAGCTGGGTTGACTTTCCTTTGCCAAGGTCAGGCTAAAGAAGGCGTCCTTGAAATCTAGAAAATCTAGAACAGTATAGACACTTCTCCCCAGAGAGAGTGAGCTCAGCAGGGTATATGGATTGGGGACTGTAGGGTGGATCCTCTACCCTCTTGATAACTTCCGTCAAATCCTGCACTGGGTGGAAATCATTAGTTCCCGGTTTCTTGATGGTTAACAGAGGGGTGTTCCATGGAGACTGGCATGGAACCAGAATACCAAACTCCCTAAGGCGGTTTATGTGTTTGGTAATTCCTGCAGAGTCATTGGGTACTGTTTTACAGGCTGAGCATTAGTTTTTAAAGTCACCATTATTGGTGGCTGTTGGATGGCCTTCCCTGGGGGATTAGTTTCTACCCAGACTCCAGGGATTGCTGCCTGGAAGTCCTTGAGGATAGCGGTTGGTCTCTTTTGAGGGGGTCGAGCGTGCACTCTCCATTCTTCTTCTAGTTGTAAGCATAGGATATAGGCTGCGTCTGGTACAGTCACATCAGGAGGTCCTCTCCCAGAGAAATGGATCTGAGCCTTCATTTTATTTAGCAAGTCCCTACCCAATAAGGGATACGGGCACTCTGGGACCACCATAAAGGCGTGTGAAAGTGTCTTCTTACCTAAGTTTACTTCCCCTTTGGCAGTCCAAGGGTGCTGAGCGATTCCCGTGGCTCCCTGCACCCAGGTGTGTTTACTGGTCAATTTTCCCATAGGCTCTTTCAAAACTGAATATTGTGCTCCGGTGTCAAGTAAGAAGTCGACAGCTCATCCCTCCACTTGTAGGGTCACACAGGGCTCGTGGTGGAGGCTCACTGAGCCCAGGCCCCTTCAGTTTTCTAGGTTCGCCAACTTGAGGATCACGGCTTTTCCCTCCACTTGTAGGGTCACCCAGGGCTCATGATGGAGGTTTGCCAAGCCCAGGCCCCTTCAGTTTTCTAGGTTTGCCAACTCAAGGATCTTGGGCTTGGAGAGAGGCTGGGATCCCGTCCTTTGAGGACATTCCCTAGCCCAGTGGCACAGCTTCTTACAATATATGCACTGGTCTCTTTTTAGGCAGGGCTGACCTTCCTGTGGGGGTCATGGGGCTTGAGTTCCCTTTTTCATAGATGGTCGGTCCCCCCATTTGGGATTCATTGCTCATTCAGCCAACAATATCCTAGCCAGCCCTTTTGTTTGTCTTTCTTCAGGGGTTTCTCTGTTGTTAAGTACCTTGTTTGCCACTGCCATCGGCTCAGAAAGGTTTTTGCCCTCAAAACCTTCCAGTTTTTGAAGTTTCTGTTTTATGTCTATAGCTGCCTGGTTTATGAAAGCCATATTGATGGCCATCTGATTCTCTGGGGCCTCTGGATTTATGGGAGTATAAGTTCTGAAAGCCTCTAACAGGCGTTCCAGGTATGCTCCAGGAGATTCATCCCTTCCCTGCATCACCTGACTGACCTTAGACAAATTGGTGGGGTGCTTAACAACTGCCCGGAGACCCCCCCCATAAGAACCTGGTGATAGACCAGGCATTCCCTACCTTCAGGGGTGTTATAGTCCCACCCCTCTGTTGGGCATGTGAGAGGGAAAGCAGCCACAATCAAATCCTCATTCTCTGTTGGTCGCCCATCATTTCCAG
Source organism: Nannospalax galili (assembly GCF_000622305.1). Taxonomy (NCBI): domain Eukaryota; kingdom Metazoa; phylum Chordata; class Mammalia; order Rodentia; family Spalacidae; genus Nannospalax; species Nannospalax galili. The sequence continues at coordinate 2,064,184 of NW_008356258.1, forward strand.
GGACCGTGTGTCTGCATTCCCGAAGGATGCAGTTCCGTTCCTCAGTGGTGAACAGGATATTTAATAACTGTTGGTAATCATCCCAAGTGGGTTGGTGGGTAAAAAGAATGGTATCCAGGAGGGAAATTAGGGCCTGAGGCTTTTCTGTGAAGGAGGGAGTCTGTAACTTCCAATTGTACAAGTCACTAGTAGAAAAGGGAAAGCAGACAGACTACTGGGGCAATTCCATCTTCCCTTGGGGGTCCAATCTTCCTCAGGGGAAGAGCTTGCACAATTCTCCCCTCCCCCTTCGAGTGAGTGTGCATTGGGCTGGGCTTGGCCACAGGAGGTGCTGGTTCAGCCATGGGGGGCTGGGGACGGAGACCAAGAAGGACTGGAAGAAGAGGAAGATGCTCATGACCTGCGTTCCCTGGGTCTATCCTGAGCACTCACTGGGGCCCCATAAGGTGACTGGAGTAAATCTTCCTTTGGCACCGAGGGAAGGACCTCGGGACCTGATGGGTTTTTAGTCTGAACTTTCTTCAGGGGAAGCAAAGTGGCTGGCTCCTTAGGCCCCAATGGTGGGGGTGGCAGTAAAGGGGCACAGCTAGTCGGGGGGGGTGGGCAACCAGGTACCACCAACCTAGGATGTATGGGATCTGGTCAGGGTGCCCTGGCTCCCCGAAGATAACTCCTTGAACCCTGTAGATGAGGGACAGGTTAAAGGACCCTTCAGGTGGCCATTTAACTTCAAAGGAGGGCCATTTGATGGTGTAGAGGGTCTGGAGGTGGGTCAGCTTGACATGGAGTCTAGACATGTTTGAAGCTGCTCGTTTGTAGCCAAAAATGACTAAGAACTAGATCAAGGGGAGCTGAAGATGATGAGACTTTCTGGCCCATCGTGGGATAAGCTTCAAGAAAAAAGAATATAAAGAGAGGCATGAGAATGAGAAGTAGGATGGAAAGTTGATAGACAAGGCGGAGCTCTGGGCAGAGGGTGAGGACAGTATGAGATGGCGGCTCCCTAGAAGGAGAAATGAAAATCTCGCAGTGCGTGGAGTCAGCCGCAGTGCGTGGAGTCAGCCGAGAAGGTTGCCCCTGTTCCTTTCCCAAAAAGATTTGGCCAGCCTGGATTCCACGTCAGACTCAACCAGAATCTTGCGTCTGGCCCACCCGGATTCCACGTGGGACTGGACCAAGACTCTGGGACAGTCCCGGCTGGATTCCATGCAGACTGGAGCATGACCCCTCAACAGAAGAGAAGTCGGGGCATCCCCCGTTCTCTTCTAGCTCTGGGATCAATAGCACGTCCGCCTGATCTCTGTTGATCCCCAGGATGTCCAGACTACTGAAAAGCAAGACAGAGAGAGAGAGAGAGAGAGAGAGAGAGAGAGAGAGAGGGACAGAGACAGAGACAGAGAGGCAGAACTTACCAAGGCCGGCTCCGGTGGCACTTATGTGGGTCTGGAGTCTCTAGTCTTGAATCCCCCAGGACGAGCCCCCACAATGTTAGGGTTCGAGAATCGAGAATAATTCCCACAGATACCCAAAAAGATTATACAAAAGTTTATTTTAAAGAAAAAAAGACAATAACCAAATGGTGGCTAGCCAGGCACAGACTTCATGAGCCAAATATGGAGTCTGGCTCTGAACAGTAGCAGGCAGGAGCTTTTATTGGGGCACTCCATAGAAACCCGCACACGCCAAGCATTTTTAAAAATAATTGGATGTCCCCATATCCTGTGTATGCGGAAAGTCTTGATTGGTAGGGGCTGTCTTCAGGGTATTGGAATGTGCTGACTAATATCTTTTAGAGTCAGAGTTTTTGTTCATACCTTATAAGGCTTTAACATGTACAATATGCCTGAGCTTGTCTGGGCTTGTCTGAAGAAGCTAGCCAAAATGGAGTCAGAGCATTCCGGCTCTTTAGCAACCCCAGTTCTAGGCTCAAGGGAGGGGTCATAATTTCAATTAAATTGGTTCCTTCTACTTTCCTGTCTTTATTGCTCTGTCCACATGATTATATTTGTGTTTAAGGTAGAACATTTTGGCTTCTGTGAGGTGAATAGAGCCAACAGTTACTTGCTGGCTTGAATTTCTCTCTAGAGGGACATCAATATGGGAGAAAACCACTTTTCGATTTTGGTTACAGAGACAGATGGATTGTTTTCTTTTTTATAGCAATAGATCTGGTTGACTTTTTGGTGTTGGCTGTTCTCACATCTTCCTCTGTGGTTGTGCTAAGAGCCATCGCCACCACCGTTGTCTGGCACCCATGGCCATGCCGCCACCCCCTTCGCTTCCCAGTTATTTTCTTTCTTACTTGCCAAGTCCTGTCAGAAAATACTGTCTATCATGTTTTCAAGAGAACAATCCTGGCCTTCTGACAACACTAGCTTGGGCCCCGGAATTGTTGAGAATTGATCAAAATCCACCTGGCCTTCTCCATCCATACCCACGCACTGCATGATGATCATCAGCTCCACCTTGCCTGGCATGCACCCCAGCAAGCACATGGCCATGCCCAGCTCCTGCTTGGAGATGAAGCCATTCCCATCTCTGTCCAGGACACAAAAGGCCTCTTGGATTTGCTTCCAGGTCACAGTCTATCATTGAGGGAAGTTAAGGCAATATCTCAAGCAAGAACTCGAGGCAGGAACCATGGAGGAACACTACTTGCTGGCTTACTATCAGTACAGTATTTTGATTTTAGACAATATGCTTCTTGTTTCCTACTGTACTTTTATATTGTTCATAACAAATCTTTCGATTTTCTCTTCTCCCATTTTTCTCAGGATGTGGTATCAATTTGGCAATTAAGGAATTACTGTTGTGTTTATTCTGATTCTCAGTAACATATGCTCTTAAACAAGGACAGTTACCTTGGGTGTCTTGAATGTAAGCTCTTGAGCTCTGGAGGTTTTGATCTGACAGGCGGGCAGAGGCCTGGGAGTTTGAACCTCAGCCATTACCTAGGTTCTCCAAAGGCCACACTTGGAAGACTGTGTCCTGACCTGTGTCCTGCTGGCATGTTGTAGTTCATGCTCTTTCATTAGACTAGAATTCAGAAGACATGAGATGATGGTTGGTGTGAATTCTGAACTTGACCGAACCTAAAGTCACCTAGAAGATGGACTGGCATGCCTGTGTGTTGTTACCTTGATTTTGTTAGTTGATGTGGGTAGCACTTTTTTCCTGGCTGAAATAGAAAGCTGAGCAGTGGCATGCTTTCATTGATCCTTGCCCCCTGATTGTGACTGTGATGTGACCAGCTGCTTCAAGCTCTTGCTGCCTTGATTTCCCCACCATCACTCCATAGATTGTAACCCTTAACTATGAGCCAAAAACAAACCCTTTCTTCCTTAAGTTGCTTTTGTTGGAGTATTTTATCACAGCAATGAGAAAGTAGCTAAGACACATGTGTAACATTCAGGGGGTCTTAATCAGTTAATTACCCAGTTTTGTAATCTCTAACCTTACCCTGTATATCCCTCAATCCTATGGTGAACATCAAACAAAAACATAAATATGCTTTGAGAAAAAGAGTTTGGTGTAAGGTCCCCTTGCCTCCCTATGGTGCTATTTTATCTTTCAAAGCAAGCAACACAGGTCAAAGGACGTTGCTTAATTTAAGGATTCAATAGTAGTAGTGGTGTCTAAAGATGTATAGTAAAAAGAGATGGGTGGCTCCTTAAAGTTGTTTCTGTTTTGATGTGTATATGGTTTTAGATTGAGAGCGATCCTTCCCATTGTTGAGGATGCTGGGAAAGTTGCACTACTTACTACCTTAACAGGAAGCCAACTGTGCTCTGCTGGGCAGTGCTGTTTAGATATGTGGGCAGAGAGTATGTTGGCAGCTAGTGCCATAAACACTCCTTTGAAGTGGAAACAACATCAGCTGAGGATGGTAATACTGACCACTCATCTCTGATTTCACATATCACAGAATATCATAAAGTATCAAGCATTTCACCACAGACCCAGTCACACCAGACAGCTGTGATGCTGTGGGCAGCAGGAAAATGTATGCTTATTATTATGTGGCTTCATAATAAAAAGGAAATGGAAGAATTTAATTTGCTATAGCTGTCACTACCTTCTTTCATTTCTGGTGTTCCAGGTTATTATGTAGAGAGGTGATGTACAAAGATATCTTGATTCATATACAAGTACACCTCTCCCTTCATCAATATATAGAAAGGGTAACAGTCCATTTTATATGCCAGAGTATCACTTGTGGACCAACTGTAGAACACAGAAAAAATGACTAATGTTACAGGAGAAAGCCTTTGAGAATGTGGAAATAGATGGTAATAGAAGCTTGAAATGTTTGCTTCTTTTTTTTTTTTTTTTATAAAAAACCCTTACAATTACTATCTAAGGTCTTATTGCTAAGTTTCCAGACTAATTAGGTACTGTATCTTTAAGTATTTTTGTAGTCAGGTGGTTCCATATTAGGCCAATGGTACATACTCAGCTGAGACCTGGGTCTGTTACTTGGGGAGTGGTAGACCAAGCTTTTCTCTCATCTTTTATGTTTACAGGACAATGGTAAACTAATTCAATATGGCCATTTATGACCATCGGATACGTGGTATTGTCAGCTTAGTTCATATTCAACTTCATGTTGTCTTGGGGTATCCTTACCCCTATGACGCTCTATCTAATGGTGTGTTTAACAAAAATAAACAAACAAAAATAAATGAAACTGGCCAAACAGGTTAAAATAGAGAGGGAAGAGTAAGGCAAATTGATTATGTAAACCTAGATGTAGTGGCATCCAGGCTTTCATATGGGATGGCAGTTGGGATCAGATTGCTTGGGCTGGCATCCCAGCTCTGCCACTTACTACCTATAGGCCCTTGGGCAGAACACTTAACCTGTCTAAGCCTGTAAATGTAGATGTGACTAAATGGAACGTATGCTCTTGTGTTCAGCATATGGGGGTGAATTAGAGGAGAACACTGAGGGGAGAGTAAGCAGTTTAGAGCTGTGGGGGCAGGACAGGTTGAGGAACTTATGTTTGACTGATGGCTAGCACTCTGAGGGTGACCCAGAATGGCAGAAAAGTGGGTACTTGAGGGATGAATATTTATGATTGGCTAGAGAGGGCTAGTACTCAAAGTGAGAGAATACTTGATTGCAAAAATCCAAAAGGAAACCAGATTTAAGACAGATGTGCTGGATAGCTTTAGTTGCCAAATGGAGACATCTGCATAGAGGGAGCCTTAAATGGGGAATTGCCTCCATTAGACTGGCCTCTGGCCATGTCTGTGGGGCATCTTTTATTATTGAGTGATGTGGGAGAGCCAAACCCACTGTGGGTCATGCCACCCCTGGGCAGGTGGGCCTATGTTGTATAAGAGAGCGGGTTGAGCACGGGCCAGAGGAGTAAGCCAGTAAGCAGCGTTCCTCCATGGCCTGTGCTCCAGCTCCTGCATCCAAGTTCCTGTACTGAGTTCCTAGTTTGAGCTCCCTCATGATGAACTTTGACCCAGGAGATGTAAGATAAAATAAACCCTTTCCTTCCCAAGTTGGTATTGGTTAGAGTATTTTGTCACAGCAATGGAAAAACAAACTAGAACAAGATATAGCTTTAAAAAACATAAAGAGAGATACAGTTGGTTTTTTTTTCTAGAATGGAGGAGAAAGAAGATGAATGAAAATCTTACTGAAGAATCAGTGATGACTGAAACACACTTTACTCATGTGTAAATGGTGATATATGGGTGATACCTCAGGCTCAGTCCTCAGTACTGCAAAATAAAGGAACAAAAAATCTATAAATAACAGACAAAATACCTTGATGTCTGGATTTCATGAAACAAAGCCTTTGTATCTAAAATTCTTACCAAATCTAAACAGAACAAATAAGAAATAGAAATATAGTATCTTATGAACTTACTTTTAGTACTAGACAGTCCCAGAGATCATGTGCTCCTTATTTTTCAGAAGACCAGAGAGGCCAATTGACTTGGTTATGCTCACATGGCTCATTAGTGACCAACCTTGAGCCAAACCCAGATCTCCAGTACTGTCTCTTCACATTAGCTTTTTTGAAGTAAGTCTTCGGTCCATGGGCCCTTCCATGGCATAAGCGTAACTTCTGAGCTCCTAAAGCAGAATTTAGAGGAAACCCTCCTTCCCTTTGTAAACACAAGATAGGTTTTCTTCCAGAACAAATCCACTTCCTGTCCAGGTTCTGGCGCAATGCAGGAGTTTCTTGGGTGTGGATGTTAATTTTCTAATGTCCTTTCCTCCTGGTGGGTCTACTGGAAAAGGGGAGCTTGCACCACCTAGTGGATCTAAGAGGCTCTCAGGTTGAAGTTTTGGTGACCCTCCCTTAAAGAGAAGAAAAGAGCACTGTTTTTATTTCATGAATCTGCATTCTCCTCAGGGAAACTTTCTTTGTGCCCTGGAAATGGTGTTCATAGTCTAGGATGCATGTGGGGCCACTGTGTACTCTGGAATGCTGAAAAGAAGGCACACTTCTGGCTGTGCTGCCTCTGCTTTGTGGTGAGGGAAGGAGGTGAGGCAGTGGGACTGTCATCCCTGTTTGCTTTCCCTGCACTCTCCCGATTGGATATTTGCACTCATTAATTCACAACATTAGCTGTTCTGTAATAGGTCTCAGTCAAGTCCTGCTCTTCCTGGGAGTTCCTCTAGTGCCCTTTTGGACAATTCTTTAAAAGTGTACAGTATTCTTCTATCTTAACTGGATAAATGAAGTTTTTGGAAGCTTCCAAATTACTCCTTTGTTTTTCTTCAATAGAAATGCTCAGTCTCTTCACAAGCCCTGAAAAAGACTTGTCAACTGGCAGGTGGTGGAAGGTGCTATCTGTCCTCAGGACAAATTGAAGACTGAATGGGCAGGACAGGGCCAGGTTTCTTAGCGTGATTTTTTTCTGTGATTGGAAATGCCTGTTAACCTCTTACACTGAAGTTTTCCTTGAAAAGATAGTGCTCAATCATCTTTGTACTTAGAATACAGCTCAGCAAAAGTCACATTTCTAAAGTACTTCTGTTGACTCACCAAAAGAAGTACTGTCATTAGGACTCAAAATTCATAAGGACCAGAAGGCTTTATCGTGGTGGTGGTGGTGGTGGTGGTGGTGGTGCTAGTCAGAATTAGCAAAGGAGGGTGGCCCCAGCCTTGAGGGACTGAGTTACCTGGGTCAGGATGGACAGTGAGCATGGATATCTTTAAATAGAACCTTGGGTGATTCAAAGATGGAATCCGAGTTGAGAACCACCACCCAGTTGTTGCAGTGGTGTTTAGGTAAAAGCTTAGGCTCTGGCAGCTCCAACAAGGTAGGCCTTGCCACCTATCCCCAGTATGTCAATTATCAAGAAAAGCAGAGAAGAGATTATTTTAATGTGGCTAAATGGGGAAGAGGAACAAATAAAAGGGTCTAGTGACCCCTTATTTAGCTTCATAAAATTTTGGTTTAAACAGAGGGCGAGAGATATGTGTAATTCAGCAATCCTGCTCAAGGTGTAGTACCCCATCTTTGGTCTCCGCTTCCTGTCTTGTTCCATCTGTCCTGCATATGTGCATATGCTCTGATAAATAGTTGGATTGGTGATCTGTTAATTCTTAGGGTGCAGCCTTGCCTTGGTAGTTAATTGGCCTCATCTTGGGGGAAGGACTGTCTGGGAAGCTTTGTTCTTCCTATAATTTAAGGAACTCAAGAGAACAGATTAAGGGCAATAACTTATCTCTGTGCCTTTGGCCAAAGTACAGACACAAAATGAAGGCAGAGATGCCAGGCTTTCATACTGTGCTTAGTTACTTGTGGACCTAAGTAAGGAGCCAGTGCTTTAAAAAAAAATGTATAAAAAAATCAGCTTCTAAGTGCCAGTTTCAGTACAGTTGCCTTAAGAATGTCTTATGTATCGCTGGATTCCAAATCCAGTTTGGTGGGGTCTTTTTGTCTCTTACGGCTTTTAAATCATGAATCCATACCTGAGGGCTAGGGGGCAGAAGTTCTCCCGAACCATGGTTAGAGTATGATTGCTCCCATTGTTTGTAAAGGAGTCCAAGTTTATGTCGGTGAGGGGCGTTACTGGAGTGGGTTCTGATGTCTGACCCAGGTCTGATGCACCTCTGTGAGTGACAGCTAAGTGCATTGTGAAAATTGTCCTCATGTGAGCGTGCTCGTTTGATATTGTTGGCCCTGTTCCAGTGACTGTAGGAAAGTGGGTGTCATAAAAACCATTTTTATTGGTTTAATATTGAATTTCACCTCTACCTGTGGATTCTAAAGATACTGTGCTCAGCAAGTTCTTTGAAGAAACTGTCTTTTGGAGTAGAGTCCTGATCTGACATTTGGAGCTATTTTCTTTGGCATAAAAACGTCAAAAAAAGTAACTCTCTTGGTCAGAGGGGAGATGGGGCAGTAAGAGGGCAGGGAGTGGTGCAGCCCTCCAGAGCTCTGTAACTTGAACCTTTACCCCTGAACATGGTGTGTGCCTAACTGGTCCAAGTGCTTGATACAAAAGTTCAATTCTGGATTTCTGTTCTGTTTTCAGAAGAATTGTTAGAGTTCTGTCTTGAGCTCCTCTCCTCAAATAGTATAAAGAGCATGGAATTTGGTCTCTGCCACTACTTTTGTATTTTTAGGGCAAATGTTTGTGTCTTATTTTTCTTATGTGTGAGATGTCTTGAAAGGCCAAAAATTCCCCCCATATTACCATGTGTGCAGTACCTAACACTTGGTTAGCGCAGAGGCAGGACTTTACAAGTGGTAGCTATTTCTGTACCTACCACAAATAGTAGTATAACTAATGATGGTGATAATTAACCACAACCTTCCTCTATTTTTTTGGAAATGGCAGCTTCATGGCCTGTGTGTCTAATTGTTCTCTGGTGCGGATGGCAAGGAGGTGTTGACAGAGGCCCAGGCAAGAAAGGTCTACTCAGAATGTTTCTCCCCTCAGAGTCAGCATGTTATCATCCACAGTCTCGTCACGTATTGATCCTTTAGCAGGCAGATACTTGTATTAGTTACTCTCGTCACTGACAGAATACCCAAGAAAACAATTTAAGGGTGGGGAAGGACTTATTTTGTTCTGTGGTTTCAGTCTTAGGGTCCCATTGCTCCATTGATTCTTGGCCCTTGGTGAGGTAGGACATCTTGGTGGTTGAACAAACTAACTTTCTTCATGATGGACAGAAGATAGAGAGAGCGAGAGAAGACAGGGAAGGGAAAGGGAAGGAGGGGGGGAAGAAGAGAGGAGGCCAAGCAGGAGCCAGTAATAAGAAACACACTCCAAATATGACTCAAGTGACTTTTTTCCTTCAGTGAGGCTGCATCTCCTAATAGGCTTTTCACTGATGGATGTGTCAGTGGATTAATTCATTGATGAGTTCCATCAATAGAATTAGTTGCTCACATGATACAGTCCCCTTTCATAAATGCCACCAGCTGGGGATCAACACATGGAAGCTTCAGGGGACATTTCATATCAAACATATTAATATTATATTAACAATATATTATTATTAACATATTAATATACTATTCATATTAATATTGCTCACTCATCTTGTGTACATCTTACTCAGAGGTTATAGAATACAGATTTTTATTTAAACAGTGTGGAAGAGAGAACAAGATGACTTCTGGTGATTATTTTAATGTATGTCATACCTAGTGCCATTGAGTAGTGTGGACTTTAGGCATCAGAAAAGTTAGGACCACTGGAAAGCTGAAGACAGAAGCCAGTATGGGTGACAGAGTGGTGAGGGCCCCAGTACAATAGCCATCAGGTTTGGATTCAGCATAGATGCCCCGTTGGGATAGCCCATTGCTGCCATGAGCTTTCCTTGGTACTGTGTCATTATCACAAGTTGGCAGTGTGTGGAGGATGGTGCCACTTCACTGATACACTCAGCCCGACAGCAGAAAGCATATGTGTGAATAAGTATAAACTGAGTTTGCACAGCCAAAGCAACTTGAGATAAAGTTTTAGAAAATCAGTCTAGTCTGAGTTCTGAGTGCTCCCTACCTGTGTTCTGAGAAATTGGGAAATATGAAAAATGAGTCAGGAGAAATGAGTCAGACAGATGGACCACCAAATAGCATCTTCACTACTGGTAAAACTGATGCTGCAGAATAGGGCTTATACTTGTGGACACGGTTTTCTAATATTGAGCCCCTTAAGTACATGCTATATAAGCTGTGGTATGGAGGAACACAGACAAATATTACTTCCTGACAGAGGCCTGGCTTCCAGAGAAAAAAGGAGAGAAAGGGTGGGCTCAGCCTCTTTTCATCTCTTGGAGAGAAAGGCTGCCAGAGGCAGGAAGAAGCACCCTGCTGGGAAATTCAGTGTGTAAGAGAAACATTGAGACTTACTCTCCACTATCTGGTACAAATCAGCATGGCTTAACTGTCACCATCATTCCAAGGAACCACTGATGGCCCCTGTTACCTGCAGAAGACAATCCAGACTTCTTTACCTGGTTTTGCAAACCTCATCTGACCCAACTGATGCCCTGATGATTTCCAAATGCGAACCTCAAGTGAGATCAGCACTGCTGTCCTCTTCAGGATTTATTCTTGTCCCCATGTTCCTCCTAGATTCTCCTTTCTACTTCTTGCCCATCCACCCAAAGCACATTCGTTTCAGTCCCAGCCCAAGCTCCACATTGGGACAAGCTTCTCATTTGAGCAATACTGATTTTGCTCATCTCTAAACCACCCCTGACTGTTCATGTGAGGTCAAGAGCTTGGGCTTACACTTGTGTCATTGTGTGAGCTTTGTCAGCTGGTGCATAATTGCCTCAAGGGACAGGCGTGTCTTCTTCTGTGTAGCCTCAGCTGCTTGTGTGTTGTATACATGCAGAACACTCAATAAATTCACAATTGACTGAGTAAATGTGTCAAAAGACAAGTTGGGGGCCTTTCTCACTACATTAGCCATATGTTGGTTATGCTGGGAAATAAAACTGCAGAGACAAAAATCTCACATTAGCTCTGAATTTCAAGTCACTGATGTGGAATCAAAGAAACCTCAGGATTTCAGAACCAAGGCTGAAGGTCGTTTAGCTCAACATCATTATTTTATAGCTGAGAAAACAAATGCTTGTGGTTGTGAGAGGAACAAGGCATCTTGTTGAAGATCATCTATCAGTTCTTTGGCCTTAGATTAGTGATGGAAAGCTTAGTTGTTAGCCGTATATTTGCATTAGGTGGTAAGTGTTCTGAAGTGTGTTTTTGTTATCTTATAGAAACTTATTGCTTTATGTTTTCACCAAAATCTATGGAGGAAGCGCTACAGGGATACTTCTGCCACATCTCACTTTTACCCCTCTTTATTTTGTGTGTGAACACACCATGGAGGATTCCAGAATGTACAGGACCTAAATGTCAGGCTTGTTCTTTGTTCTATACCTGCAGTTGCTGAAACATGAAAAAGTGACTTGACTTGCTGTCGCCTGAGTTCTCTTGGGGTCTCCTGTGCTATAAGACAAACCATATAACATATTTCTATGTGAATTTATTGTTTATATCTTGGGAGGGTGGAGAAACTTACAGAGACTAACACCCTGCACCCAGCTCTGCACGGCAGGCCACCGTCATTCCAGATCGCTTCCGTGCCCACCCACAGTCTCCGTTAACTTATGCCCATGCATCTTGGGTCCACAGTCTTGCCCCAGGTTGGTAAATGCCCCCTCTTATGACCTGGGTGAGACGCTGGGGCCATCTTTTTCTCTGTGCCCACCACCACACATTCTCCATGCCATGCATTCTCCATGCCCACTGCAGTTGCTTCTGTCCCAAAATGGTGCCACAAGCCCCTCCTTTTGTGGCTAACTCTCCACAGTCAATTCTCTGCAGCAGGCCATGCCCCTTGGAGGAACCAGGACCCCTGGGGAACACACTCCACCCCTTTCCTCCGCTCTTACAATCTTTCTGCCAATCTTCCACTAAGGTCCCTGAGCCTTGGAGGGAGTGACAGATGTAGGGTGATCTCTCTTGTATTGTGGTGAGATAGTGACTTCTTGGGCCTCCCCATTATTTATCTTTAAGCCATGGCCATTGATCAATCTCAATGGTGTTTCTTGTACTATAAAGACAAATGGAAGGAAGTAGACACATTTAAACAAACATGATTGTAAATACAAATGCCTAGAAGATATCCCTGTAGGTGTACTATATTCATTAAACAGTATACTTGTGATGGCTTCCCCACTAGGGCCTGTAGCCTTTCTTGACACAAGGC
>NW_008356258.1:2076528-2131536 GCF_000622305.1 Nannospalax galili
GTCCATTGTTGAGTAGAATCATAGGGGATCCTTTCTTTCCCAACCATCTGCATAGTGCCTTCTGGCAATATGAACCTCATCCATCCAGTGGCATGGGTTTTTTTGGCTTAGTCTGAGCTCCATCTCCTCTTCTTCTCCCATACTCACAACATGCAGCGTCTTCAGCAACATGGCCTTACCGACCTTTCTAAGTGTACAACTGACATTAGTGGCAATAGCCTTGGTGAATTTGAGGACCTCTAGGATTTCTCTCTGACCAACAGCTCATAGGGGGGCAATCCACCCCTGGTACTGTAGATTTTCTTAACAGTTATATAGTTTGGGAGTCTCTGTCTTCATCTTATCCAAACATGAAACTCCCAAGAATCTTACAGCTATTGCTGGCCTTTGCCTCTTCAAGTATCTTTTAAGCAGGTTTCACATCTGCAAAACACTTGAAGGAAGGTTAACATTATATATTAAATCAATCATAGACAAGGTCTCACACAGCATGGAAAGGTTTTATCCATTCATATTAGCTGTTTTCTCCATAGATCCTTGTTAGGTACCATAGCATGGGTACGACACATTGACTTGGTTAGCTTTTTACCATTTTTAGTTATCCCTTTGGAGTCATTTCACATTTGGGGGGTTTTACATGGAGTCCCTTTGTATTCTTTTATTTTTGATACACTTACAAGTGTTGGCTCCAATTGCCTGACCCTGCACTGGGCTAAGGAGTCAGGGGGCTTCTCCTGCCCCCCCTGAACTTGTTGGTTCCCTGAGTCAGACAGGCTCCAGGTCTGCCTCCTGACTGTAGCCATATCTGTCATCTCCCCATTGACCATACCTGGTTGCTGGGGGAGAACTTGGTGGGAAAAACTGCTTCCACTGTTTATATAGCCTTTATCAGAAGAGAAATGCATCTTATTTAATCCTTGGGATTCTTAACCATCCCTGGGGCAGTTTTTATCCTTTGAATGTCTTTTGTAAACTGTTCTTCTGGTTTTAAAGCCTTCCAGAAATGCCTTAGTACCGAATTTGGTTTTCTATCAATTTTTTTCTCTGGGAATTTGGGCTTGACATAAGTCTCGCCATATTTGTCTTTGAGTAACCCAAGAGGACCATTTCTTCAGCTTGGTCTTTTTCATATCTCTTATAGGGTGTTCTATTATTTTACAGACACGTTTTACATGCTGGTCAGAATCATTTAGATTTGCCAAAGCCTGTCTCACTTTACAAAGATCCTGTCCCATTAAAAGGCTTAGTAAAACCACTAATGCCATTCTTGAGGTCCCAGTGGGATTAAGCTTTCCTTCATATCTCTGGTGAACACAGTCTTATCTGGCCCAGTGAACTGGATATAATATGTTGCTTTTCTCATACCTAGTTCTCTCAGTAATGCCTGCCCCTCCTTTAGAGTCCTCTAGTCCCTGTTAATCATGTTAGTCTCCCTTGGTAATGACCATGTATCTTTAATGCCTTCAACCAGCCACCCCATTAAGGACTGCTCCCCCCCATGCATTGGCCTAGGTTGAACAGCCTATGTCACAAGGATGGATGGGTGGTTATATAACTCAGCTGTGAAGCTACTGAGGGACTTAGCCTGATGTCATTTTCTCCCATGTCCCATACTCACGCAAGCCATGTGGCTAGAGGCTTTCTGATTGCTTTCTTGTAAGTTTGCTAGCTACAGCACAGCTTTTTTTTTTCTTTCATATCAATGGTTGAATCTGAGGGGCAGCCTTAGCTACTTTGATTTTTAGGTCATTTTCTTTTTTACTGTTATCTGTCTTTTCCTCTGAGTCCTTAGACCTAACACAAGTCAAAGTGTTCCACCTTTTCTCTCTCCAGCTCTGCAACTGGATCTGCCAGGACCTCATTGGCCTTTTCGGCTTCCCCTTTTTTTTTTCTTTCATATCAATGGTTGAATCTGAGGGGCAGCCTTAGCTACTTTGATTTTTAGGTCATTTTCTTTTTTACTGTTATCTGTCTTTTCCTCTGAGTCCTTAGACCTAACACAAGTCAAAGTGTTCCACCTTTTCTCTCTCCAGCTCTGCAACTGGATCTGCCAGGACCTCATTGGCCTTTTCGGCTTCCCCAGCCTGGGGCACATTTTTTATTATGAAAAGTGGCCATGCACCCTGTCTGGGCACTCAGTTTGGGTCCAGAGCTAGTAAAAGATTTTCTAGCCTCTGGATAACCTTTAACAAATCTTCACATACCCGCAACATACCCCCACATTAACAACATAGCTTTGGCCCACGCTTCTACATGGCTGGCCTCTTTTTAGTTACAGATTTTATAATTCATTGTATAACCTACATGACTATAGCTAACCTCATTAAGCATTTGGGGTTTAATTGCCCTCTCCCCTGGGTTCCTGGCAGCTGCCCCTGGATTTGGGAATCAGAGCCCAGCTGACCCACTACAGAGGCAGTGGGCACGGCACTGCTTTCCCAAACCCACATCCCCAAGGCTGTGGTTCGTTTATCTGGGCTGGACTATGCCAGTTTGTTGCCCAGGTTCTCTCAGGGTCTCCTGCGCTATCAGACAAACCATATAACATATTTCTATGTGAATTTATTATAGTTTATATCTTAGGGGGGCTGGAGAAACTTACAGAGACTTAACGCCCTGCACCCAGCTCTGTGTGGCAGGCCACCCGCCATTCCAGATTGCTTCTGTGTCCACCCACAGTCTCCATTAACTTTTGCCCATGTATCTTGGGCCCACAGCCTTGCCCCAGATCGGTAAATGCCCCCTCTCATGACGTGGGTAAGACGCCAGGGCCATCTTTTTCTCTGTGCCCGCCACCACGCATTCTCCATGCCTGCCACTGTGCATTCCTGGTGGCTTGGGGCTTTCCGTGATGACACCACAAGCCCCTCCTTCTGTGGCTAACTCTCCACAGTCAATTCTTCACAGCAGGCCCTGCCTCTGGGAGGAACCAGGACTCCTGGGGAACACACTTGCCCAAGGTCCCCAAATACTAAGTATTAAAATACAAGTGTTTCATAGTCCCCCTGTAGGCCATTTTATACCAGCCTATAATTACTTTGTCTTCCTTAAATTGTTATCTGTATTTCCACTGACTGTTCTTGCAGAAGACCCAGGTTCGAATCCCACATGGCAGCTAACAACTGTAACTCCAGTTCCAGGGGATCCGACAGTCTCTTCTGCCCTCTGCAGGCATTGCACAGCATGGCTGCACCTACCTACATGCAGGCAATACACGCATACATATAAAATAAAAATAATAAAATATTTAAAAAATTGTTATCTGTAGTTCCTAAGAGAATCCTGGCTGAGGAAAAAAAAAAAAAAAACAACTCATTTGTGATTTCCTGATCAGCACAGAGCACAAAGAAGGGCAGCTGGTACAGTCAGTGCTTAGCCACCAAAGCAGGCCATTATAAATCAAGCTCTGGAAAAGGACAGCAACTTGGATGGGTGCTGGGAGAGGAGATGGCCCTTCACTATGTGGACAGAAAACAGGAGCTGGGGCAGGATGGAGGAGTACAGCTGGCCAGCCAGTTCTTAGCCCCTCTGAGCTCAGGAAAGCCATCTTTGCTTGCGTTGTGTGTTCTGATGCCATCAGTGGTCCTGTTTATCTTTTGTTCAGAAATTCCAGTCACAAACTAAGCACAGGGTTTTATACTTATACCATTATTTCTTTTCATTAGATTTTAAACTTTTTAGAATTCTGATTAAGAAATTAAATGTTAGTGTTAACTCTTATTTGTTAGCAGAAAAGTTAATAGAGAAATTTATGTAGATATATATGCTTGAAACAATTTCCAAACACTGAGCCATCATTTTAATGGGTTATAAGGCCAACTTAGTAGGTTACCATTAGCATTTAAAATAGAACCAAATAGAAACCATCAGAATGCACTGTACTTAAGAGCTGGTGAGTATTGAGTCCATTCATTATGCTTCTTATGATGAGTCATAGTCTAATCAACCTTGGACGCCCCATTGCCACATGTTGGAGGATTACTTGGAGAATAGGTCCCTGGCTGACACCCCATTTCTGCTTTATTATGAGCTACCAGTGTTGGCTGCTTTTCTCTTATTATGAAACACTCATTTATTCATTATTTTAATGCATATATTTTGAGCACCCAGTGTATGCCAGGCACTACACTAATGCCGGGGAGGAGATCTCCGTGGAAACTTACAGGGAAAATCATCTTATCTTCAGGGAAAACACTATGCTAGTTAGCATAGATTTAGCTGTAGATTACAGAAAACTCCCTTTAAAGAGCCTTTCTTATCCCCCACATCAGTCACTGACCAGGACATAGATAGCCACATCTAGATACTAAGGAAGCATGCTTTTGTTTTAAAACTATGAAGTCAGAGTTTATTCAAAGGAAGGGAAAAATGAATATTGGGGAGACATAGTATGTTATCTTCCACAATCTCACAGCTTCTTATATAACAAAATTGTGTTTCTCTTGATAGGAAGCTGGAAGTTTCTGTTATTGTAATTATGGAAAGACACGTGCTCTCCAGAGCCACTACACAAGGGCATTCTACTCTACTGCACTGCAAGTAGGAGAGGAGTTCACATTTCAATGGCTAGACTTTATACCTTTGTGAGGGACTGTGTCCACATACAGCCAAGGGGACTCATGATCCAATTGACACAAAACGCCTGACCAGGCCACCAGCTAATGAAGCCATGGGCCAGGAGGAGCTTTCTTTGCCCAAGGAGACCCATTTACTAATTTGCAGACATGCCCTGTGAGGGTTAGCTTTGGCTCAGAGGCAGGTCTCAGGCAGCCCAGAGGTGGCCATAAGCATTTGCCCTTAGATGTGCCTGATGGTGTCACTTCTCCTACAGCTTTTCTTCCCTAGTTTTATTGCTTTTAAAATTGCAAAAGCCGCCAAAGAGTATCCATTGTTTTACATGCAGAGGTGGGCAGAGTTAGGTTTTTAGTGTCTGAAGCAGGTACTGCAGTGGCCTCATTTGCTGACCTCTCTGTTATGCCTCATGTCCCCTCTTTCCCATTGTAGGAGAGGAAATTAGGGTGATAAATTAAGCTTCCAGTTACTTCTGATTTGAAATGGGAAATTAGATTTCTCTCTTTAATTTCAACAAGTGCACGAGGGAGATAATGCTGCACTTAAGGGTTCGGTTCTTAAGCATCAGAATTATGAGACAATAGGAGAGTCCCCACCCTCCCTCATACACAGGATGCAAAAAATTACTTGTACAAAACCCCTCCTTATCTACGGAAGCCAGGTGGTGTCGGCCGTGGAAACAAGTGCAGACACGTGCGGGAAGAATCTGAAGTTTGGTTCGACTCTCCTGTTCTTCCCCTGCACCTTCCTAGGAGAATGTTCGAAACTGATCAGCAACAAATGCCCTGCTAGTTTATCTTCAAGCGGGTTGTAGGAAAACCAGGGAACCCTGCAAAGGAGGCCGGCCGGCTTGTTACCACCCTGCTATAATTTTCTCTTGCTCCACACTAACTTCCCCTCAGAAACTGGCTCCTCATTTCCAAGTGTGTCTTGCATTCTGATGAGATGCTCCTCTGTGATTATCCAGTGTCAGATGATGAGCAGGTTTGAGGATAACGGAGAAAAATGATCAAAATGACTAGAATTATTGAATTTGTCCTGGCAGACACCTGTGTGGTTTCTGTCTTCCCATTGTATGGAGGTTTTTCTGTTGCTCACAGAAAATAAACCAGGAGTGAAATCTGTCTTTTGTCATCAGAGCTTGTTTTTGTTATAGTTTCAGTGCTTGGGAAAATTGGTCTAAATATAAAATTCCACCCCTAAATCATGTACTTAGCTCAGCAGGCAAATGGAGTTTAGGGGATGAGTGCAGGCATTAGACGCGGACCTGTCTTCATGTAGTTTTTCTCATACACTTCATGCCAGGAAACTGTTGGTTGAAACTCTGGCCCATAACCCATTTCTCTTCCACCGTTGGGTTGGAAGCCAGTCCTCACAGTATTCAATAGGGTTGTTGTGTTAATGAAGAAAAGAAATGGAGGGAAAGTGAAGGCAGCAGTATTTCCCTAGTGGGTCACTTTTCCGAGTTGCTGTAATTTAAGAGCATGGACTGAGGTAGATCTATGTTTTCAGTGAAATATTATTCCCTATAAATGGAAACCTCCCTTTGCTATTCAGATATCATTAGATTAATTAAACAGCCCTGCTAATGAAGGCATCCCTAACATGGCTATGAAAAGTACACTTTTGTTCTTTTTTCCTTTTGTAACAGGGCTGCCGTTTTCCATCTTAATACATTTATTGATTATGCTTTGAGCACCTGACAGTGTACCAGGTCTTTTGAGACCCCACTTCATGGGTCAGATGTACTTTTTTTCTGCAGAAAGTCAGCAATGCTAAAGGATGGATAAGTACACACAAAAAAACTGAGAAGTGGTACTGACCTAGTTCAGAGAAATGGAAGTGGAGAGGATTACTAAGAATTCTAGAATAGAAAAGAGAAGTTGCACTTGGGGACAGCATTTGTCCATCGTCGTTTCTTCAGGTGCAGGTAGTGCAGCAAACTCTGAGATACAGCAGGCAGGGTCTCCCTTGAGACCATGCTGTGCTGCCAGAGGCAGTGGTCTGGTCTCTGAGTTTAGAGGAGGATGCAGTGGGCTCCTGTGTCTTGGCCCAGCCTCAGACTTTCTTTCCTCTCTAAGCCTATTGCCTGGCTGATTCTGAGAATTTTCCCACTGACCTTCCAGGAGAGATCTTTTCTGCCTAGGTCATTGGAGTCAGTTCTCAAAAGATTGCAGGGACACCAAGAGCTGAAACAGTATGCTCAGTAGAGCCCTTAACTACACAGGAGGTACTCAGAAACTGGTAGATGAGGGTACTTTTATCACTTTTCATATTGCAGCCAGGAAGTTTGAATCTAAAATGTCACGTCTTTCTGGAAAAATTAGTAAATAAGAAAGGAAGGGATGAAATGATCTATGAAATAGTCCTCCTATCTTTACTTTTGAGCTAATACCTCTCCTCCAATTTCTTTGCTAATTCCAGCCCCGGATTATGCTATGAAATCCTGTCTTATATAATATTTTGAGCCTCCCTCCCTCCCTCCCTCTCTCCCTTCCTCCCTCCCTCCTTCTGTCCCTTCTTTCCTTTCTTCCTTCCATCCTTGCTTTCTGTTTAGCCCAGCCTGGCCTTGAATTCAAAATCCCCTGCCTTAGCCTCCCAAGTGCTAGGATTACAGGCACACGCCACTATACCTAGTTTGGAGTATCTCAGTAGGTCCCTATTGGATGAAGTTAAATATAACGGATCTATATTAAATTATGGTCTAGCAAATTATGCTATGTTGAAGTTATACAGTACAAAAGATATGTGCATAATACAGGACAGGAAGTTTTAGACGTGGCCATTTGCTAACTCTTCTGGGGGAGGAAGGTGTAGTTTGTGATGAGCAAGAGAAAAAAAAACATTGATTTTATAAACATATTGGTGACTCTTCAACTTGGCCTTAGTGTCACCATAGGACACAGGGTCACTAGTTGGCAATGACCTTGCTGGTCTTTGACCCAGGGCCTTTCTTGTTGCCAATGACAGCATTATTTGTGCTCTAAACTGTTGTTCAGCTGGTCCTGTGGGATTAGAATGAGGTTTAAATGAAGAAACATTGGCAAACACAGAAGAAAAAAAAATGTTTTAGAGAATTCAGTGCCCCCTCTAACTACAGCCTGTCCTTACTTTTGCGGTCCTCTGGCCTATCCATTGTGGCCACCCAGCACTTTCTAGTTCTGCAGAATGCTGATGAGGGGACAGGGAAGTAGAAGTGGAAGGACTCCCTGTCTCCAAGGGCTGCTAAATGAACTGCCCCTGTACTTCCCCAAGCGTATTTGGACAGGCACATTTCATTCCTCTACCACCAACCTCCTGCCCACCTCCTGGCCTTCCTCCCAGTTTATATTTTTTTAAACTGATGTCCCAATCCAGAAAACAACAGTCATTTTTTTCATTCAACCCTTCGGTGCATTGGGATTTACGCCCATTATCTTTAATTCTCAAATACTTTGAAATATGTTGGGTTATCCCCATTTTATAAGGAAAGGAGCAGGCTTGGAGAGCTAAAAAGTACAGTGACATCTATACGAGTAAGAGTAAGCAGGGTTCTGCACGTGAGTCTGCCTACCTGAAAATCTTGTGCTCTTTCTGAAATCCATTATCTGCTGTCTTCTCTCTG
The DNA here is from genome assembly GCF_000622305.1 of Nannospalax galili. Classification (NCBI taxonomy): domain Eukaryota; kingdom Metazoa; phylum Chordata; class Mammalia; order Rodentia; family Spalacidae; genus Nannospalax; species Nannospalax galili. The sequence continues at coordinate 2,084,705 of NW_008356258.1, forward strand.
TTTCCCCCAAAACCTTTTCTGCTCAGCATTGGTGGCCATGTTCTCTGTGAGGCTAGTATTACTCCCAGCTCCTGGTATAGCCCTTGCTAGGTTCAAATCTTAGACTGTTCAGTACTTTGGCCTTTGTGTAAAGCACTTAGAACAGTGTTTCAGCTGTCTTTCTATCCCTAGCACTAAGGGAAGTTTTCATACGTACTCAAGAAATCATTTCTGATATGTTCCCATTGACAACAGCTCTAGGAAAAGTTAGGAACCCCCAAAGTGCAGCATTCAAGATGGTTAGCAATGTGCATGACTAGGCCATCTCTACACTCAGCATAGAATGGAATAGAAAAAAAGTTAATCAAATCCCAAACGATCCCAGTATATGTGGGGCAGAGGTGCTCTTGGTATTAATTCAGACACTTCTAGTTTGGGCTTGCTGAGGACAGGGAACAACCTCAGTGAGGAAACTTCCAGCCTTGAAAGTGCCACCAGTGCCCGTTGGATTGTGTTTTGGTGCCCACTTACCCCCTGACAGACCCCATCCTACCTTCTGTTGGATAGATGGAGAAGTATTCACTATCCAGGGGCTGGAAGTTACTCACTGCTTCACTTTGCTCCCAGGTAGGACAAGTTTACTCTATGTATGTGTTCTAGTTAGCTGTCTGTTGTTACGACAAAAACACTGACCAAAACCGTTTGGGGAATAAAGTGTTTATGTGGCTTACACACCTCAGTTATCATTGAGAGACTCCAGAACAGACTCAGGGCAGGAACCTGGAGGCAGGAACTGAATGAAGCACAGGACACAGAGGAATGCTGCTTACTGACTTGCTTCTCTGGTCTATGCTCAGCCTGCTTTCTTATACAATTCAGAACCACCGGCCCAGGGGTGGCACCATCTGCATTGGGTACCACATCATTCCTAGTTCTGTAAAATGCTGATAAGGGGACAGGAAAACAGAAGAGAAACAGAAGGACTCTCTGGCTCCCACATCACTCAACAATCAAGAAAATGCCCCCACACACATGGCCATAGGCCAATCAGATGGAGAAAACGCCTCAGTTGAGGTTCCCTCTTCCCAGGTGTGTCAAGTTGACAACTGAAGCTTCCAGCACAGTATGTACATATGCATTTTTCTTTTTATTATGTTTATTTATGTGCATATGCACACATGCATGCTTACCATGGCCCAGGTGTGGAGGTCAGAGGACAACTTGCAGGAGTTAGTTCTCGCCTTCTACCATGTGGATCCTCGGGATCAAACTCAGGTTGTCCCGTATGGTGGCAAGTAACTTTACCCCCTGAGTCATCTTGCTGGCCCTGCTTGCATATTTAGTATATTACAGATGCATTGAGGAAATGCTGGGGAAAGGAGGCTGAAGCTGGCTTTTATCTTAATTTCTTTTCCTTAGACTATGTTGCAGAAACCCTCACTGTAGCCAGTGCTTTCCTTTCCTCCTTCCTCAAATATTTTGAGAATAAGTAACCCAACTTACTAACTTTGAATGTCACCTCTATCCTCCCCTGCCTGGGTCTGGCAGTGACATCAGTGTAGTGTGTGGCCTTGAGGTGGAGGAGCAGAAGGGAGGCAGAAGGGGGCCTAGAGGGAGGGAGCTGATTTGTCAACTGCAGACTATTTTCAGATCTTGAATAACTGAGTGTTTTCTGTTCTGCATTCTTGGCAGAAACATGGGGCAGGGCACTTGCTGGGAACCAGGGTGTCCGTCTTCCCTTTTGCACTTCAATGTTCATCTGGGTGGTCTGTGTCACTGGAGGGAAGAGGCCTGACTACTGTTTCCCGCAGTGCAGCCCATCATCCCGTTCCCCTCTGTTGCCGTGTTCTCTCTGATCCACCATTTCTTCACACTAGTTGGATTCATGAGGTCTGAGGACTCACTGTTGACCCATGGAACTCTCAGTTAGCTAGTGTTCTCCTCTGGCATCAGAGGAAAAGCCAAGGAAAGGTGAATTCGGTCTTAGGATGCCACGGTCACCCAACCCCACTGCCTGCCACCTACCTGAGTGACAGAAGGTAGGATCCATCTGTTTGCTCCAATGTGACTGGATCACAAAGAAACAATTCGCAGGTGGGAAATTTATTTTTCAGGACACATATAAAGCTGCTTTCCCAGGGAGGACCATAGTGCTAATTTAGATGCAAATGGAATCATCCAACTAGAGCTGATTACAGAAAGGTCAGGGTGTCTGTATGCTCAATTTCACTCCTACGCATCAAATTAATGTGCTGCTGCAATTGTGGGCACGATGGCTGGGCCTGGTTCTGGCCTTAATTTTTTTTTTTTTCTGTATAGAGTTTTGACTTTATAGAAGTGATGTGACACATGCTGCCACCTCCTTCCCACACCTCCTTTTAAAAAGCAAACAAACTGTCCATTTGGTCCATTTCTGCAAAGCTTGAGATTCTAATACAAAATAAAAGGGCCCTTTTTAAGCACTTAGGCTAAGGTAAAAAGAAGTAGGATGCTTGTAAATTCAGTTGCCATCATGTTTAGAAAAGCATTGTCAACTCTGGGTGCACTCTGCTGGGGTAGAGCCTGGTGGGTAGTGAACTGGTGGTGATGGGATGGCACAATTGATTGGGAAATTGTGCTGTTGTAGGTTCATCAGATGACTGTGCTCCTCACAGTCAGAATTTTGTACATTGACATATTTGCTGGATACAAGGACAAAGCACCTGTGTATGATATATTGCATTTGTATGTATTTCTAATACATATGCCTAAATTTCACAAAACAGTACTTGTCCTTACTACATGCAGGGTATACTAACACTTTCTGTTCAAAACTTGTCTAAACCATAGTGAACCAGCAAATTGAATTGATTCACCTACTCTTTGGTCTTAAACTATATTCTCAAAAAATACTAGTTTAAAGGTACTGGCAAAAGCAGTCAGCATGAAGAAAGTTTCAGGCAAGGACGGGAGGAGGGTGGAGAAGGCGGGCAAAGAAAGATTTACTTCAAAGGATGAACTAGATTGGACTTGACGTTAATAAAACCAAGTACCTAAACCAGGGCTCCATTGTAGAACTTGGGCTGAAAAGCAAGCAGAGTGCCCAGGCAGCAGATGTGTTCTTCAGGGCTACTGTTCTCATTATTCCCCCAGGGAAATCTTGGGGAAGGTGGAGTCTGAGGTTTGTAGGTCGTTTCAGTCATTGTGGCCCACTCTTAACAAGAAGTAACACTTAAGCTGCAGTGTGCTTAGATGTTGTTAATTGCACATGTTAATTTTTGTGGCTGGCTGTGTAGGTTTCTGTGTAAGTTTGAAGCTGCCTGCCATCCCTTATAGAACAAGATAGCTGCATACCAGCAGTCTCTTATGTGACAAAAAGTCCTCCTTGGGCTGTGGCTGGTTGTCCTACATCATGGGAACAGCTAGCTTGTGACTTCGTGTCTTGCGAATGCTACTCTGAGGCCTCAGGGGAAGGCTCCATTCTGCATTCTGCAAGCTGAGCATCTTTCCTCTGTGGTTTATCATTAGCTTTCAAGTGATCCCACTCAGGCTCTGGTCTCATCCGCGTTAAGGATGTTGCCCATTTGGTGGAATTAGAAGAAGTTGCTAAAAGTACGATAATGGGGTAGGAAAAGATTTTCTGGGATAAAAGGCTTCTAGGGGCTCGGAAGGATAAGGTGGGGAGCAGAGATGGAAGGAAAAGGAAACCGGATTTTCATGGTTGAGGTATTAATTTAAGGTGAGTGTGACCTCAATTTATAAAGAGTTTGCAACTTGATACTTAATGGAATTGGGTTTTTAATATTTATAGCACGTTATGTAAATGCTGCCCCCCTCGTGCTTTCTCAAATCCTCTTAGCTTATTAACGACAACTTTGACTTCTAAAAAGAAATAAAATCTTTTCATTTATCCAGCTTAAGAGTAGTAAACAATAACTGCTTAATGCCTCCTTTTCATGTCAGCCCCTGAAGACTGAGACTTGGATTCTGAGGAGTTGATTACTGGGCTTTTGAGCTTATTAAGGTCACATGTAACCTAGGGGGAGGCTGATGTTGCACTGTTGCTACAAAGGCAGCTGCTGGGATTCTGAATGACATGTCAGTTCAGTGGTGCTCAGTACAGTTGAAAACGTGGAATGAAAGAAGCTAGTCATAACCCATTTAGAATGATCACACTTGGCTACTTTTTTTCTAGCGGTCAAAATTGCTGAAGTTAGACTTTTGCCAAGATCATTTGGGTTGACATTTTGGCCAAATGAATTCAAGGTTGCAGTGGATGTGAACTAATGAGACGCCATGTTTGGAGTGGTTGAGAGTCATTTCTTGCTCAGCTGTGTGTAGTGACATTAATTACTTTGGAGAGTATGGTGGGTAACACAACTGTAATTTTAGCACTTAGGAGACTGATGCAGCAGGTTTACAGTTAGAGGCAGGCACATGGGAGACTTAGGCAGGAGGATTATGAGTTTGAGATTAGCCTGGTCTACACAGGGAGATCTGTCTCAAAGGGCTGAGGGTATAGCTCAGTAGTTGAGTGCTAGCATACATGATGCCTAGAATTTCATTCACAGAGTCACAAAAGAAGAGAAGAGTCTTGGTGTCCTAGGCCTTCAGGACACATGTAGAGCAGAGCTTCTAAAACTTTCTGTTTCACCTGAGAAATTTTTATGTGACCCAGGTATACCGGCATTAAGTTGCTTTTCTCTTTACTGTGACCAAATACCTGACAAGAAGAAACCTGAGGGAAGAGGAGTTTATGTTGACTTACAGTTTAAGAAGGGGTGCAGTTCATCATGGTGGGAACGGTACGGTAGCTGAAGAGGATCAGGTCATGGTACATCTGTAGTAAGGAAGCAGAGAGATGACAGGAGTTAGGGCTGGGAGTATAACCTCAAGGCCCACAGTCAACGACTCACTTGTTCCAGGGAGGCTTTACTTGCTAAACAGCATCACAGGCTGAGGACCAAGTATTCAAATATATGGGTTTATGAGGGACATTTCATATTCAGCCACAACAAGTATAGAAAATAAGTATACAAATCAAATATTTACTACTAAGAAGGCATAAAGACATTTATTTTAATACAATTATTTGTTACACATATAATTTACCATTAAAGATGAAATCAAATTACATACTACGATGAATGTAGCTATTTATTTTTGCATAAAAATGTATTCTTGGATGAAAATTTGATGCTGTAGGATTTAAAACATCTTCAGTGTTTTTCAGAGTTGACTGATGCTTTTATTTTATAATCGTCAATGCTGAGAACACTGCTTCACATAAATGTATAGTCCAAAATGGCAGAGGTACATTTAGGACCATTTCAGAAATTTTTGGAAATCCTGTCCTAATCCTAATCCAGAATTCATTTAACTATTTTTTTTAAATGAAACTCAAATCATCAACTCAGACAATGTTCAAAATCAAACATTGTAACATAATACTATCCAGATATATAGAACTTGATACATGCTGAGGAACGATGGTAGGGAAATAATTAAGGTCTTTATTTTCCATAATTAAACATTATGTTTCTATAAGAGCAGAAACCTTTGTATGAACAATAAAAAACCCCACAAAACCCTGCAGTCCATAACATGTGCTAGTCTGGAATCTGAGCTAGGGTGTTTCACAGTGTTTGTTGACCTCGTGTGGTATAAGAATGTGCACAGTGAACAGTGCGCATGTTGTGTGCTCAGAACAATGAGATCATGTGGTGAAGCATGTGTGTTGCCAGAAAGACCTCAGATTCATCGCAGGTTTTATTTTGAATCAAATTTTGATTGTTGCTTATTCAGAAACCTTCTACTTTACCAGATTTTCTATAACCCCACGTTCAGTTATGAAGCTGGGTTGTCGAAGATGGGGAAGGACTGAGTTATGCTCAACTCTGACATGTTAATTGCTGGGTCATTGAGGGGTCCTGTCAGTCATTCATGGGGAATACTCTGCCTGCCCCACTTTGCGCACTGCAGCTGGGTGATTAGCTATGTGCTCAGGGCAGCTTCAGAAGTGTCCTGTGCATCAGACTCCAGAACCACAGAAAGCACCAGGTTTTAGAAGCTAGGCAGCCTGTGAGATATGTTCTTTGCAGTGTGATTCATTTGCCAGTGTTGATGCTTCCCTGTTTCTCTTGCTATATTTGGGCAACAGACAGCCCTTTAAAGCGGTCAGACAACAGTGTGATGTGCTGAATACTTGAGTGCTCACGCTTTTGCTGCTAAGCTGGGGGAGGGTGTTTAGATTCCAATGCTGTGCCCACCCACTCAGCAGGGCATGCCGTGGGAGTTTCAGTATATTCTGAAAGAGTGAATCCAAATGACTGTATTAGCATGGCTTATTTAGAATATAGAAAACAGCTGATTTTGTATTATCTAACCCACCTGGACTCGTCTATCCAGAACACAGCTGAGCACCAAGCACTTATAAAAAGTAATTTGATCCGCCAAAATAGATAGCGCCAAGCCTTTATGCACAGATGCATCCACTCAGGGCCTATCTACACTTATCTAGCAGATCTGGACATCTGGTTTCTAAACTGATCCATGAGTTTTTAAAGCTGAAAATTAAAAGGAGGGGAGGAATGTAGTACAAAGGGAATGGCCCAGTAATGGTGTGATAAAGTGACAGTTAACACTTTTAAAGGGAGGGAGAAAGGAGGTAGAAACTGGAAAAGAGAGTGTATAATCACTCAAAAAGTAAACTGGAAAAGAGAGTGTATAATCACTCAAAAAGTATCTTCACGTAGGCAGAACTGGTAAAAGAAAGGAGCCAGGGGCTCCTCCCAAGCCCATGTGACCTCTGAGGAACAGATCCTCAAACGACCTTGAGAGTAGAAATAAATTGGTTTATCTGGACCAACTGTATGGTCTTAAACACCCAAAAGGAAAGTATACCAAAGATTAAAGGGGCCAATATAAATTTTTAAGAGTCCATGTGCATAGCTAAAGGCTACATAACAAGAAACAATGCCAGATAGGAGATACCGTCTTTTGAGTTGTTGGCCAGGGTGGCCCAAGAGACTCCTAGATAGTAACCCAGCACAGAACTGGGAAAATGAACAGCAGACCCCAATCTTATCTAAAGGAGTACTGACACCTGATTGCTACTAGATGAGGAACAGCTGACCTTCCTAAAACAAAGACCTCTAGATAGGCTGACTAGATTCACTGGATAGACAAGTAGTGGGGAACAGCTGGGGGTGCTAACAACACAGCGGACAGTAGCAGGGATGACAGAGTATAAGGGCTCTAGTGGGGGGCAGGGTTATGGGAGGGTGCCATCTGGGAAGTGGGTGTATAGATGAATAAGATGGTTTTGGGATGTTCTGTGTGATATACACACATACACAAATCAACAAATCAAAAAATGAGTTGTATTTGAGGAGGAAGCATAAAAGTTTACATCATGTTAATTAGTAGAGGTGATAAACATTACCATTGAAATCTACCCGGTGACTTTATATCCATACACAGGTGCCAAGGGTCCGAGTGCAACTGACTATGACTAGTAATAATCAGATACATACAGATTAGAGATGCATGCGCTAACATCTAAGTGTTATTAGCAAAAACAATGAGTCTTTCTGTAACAAACAGTATATTTTAAAATGAAATGGAGCTCTTTTTTATTTTTATTTATTTATTTTCTCTTTTTGAGACAGGGTCTCCCTGTAGCCCCAGCTGGCCTGGAGCTCACTTTGTAGACCAGGCTGGCCTTTTTATAGCCACTTTTGAAAGAGATGTATCTTTGTTCTGGAAATTGTTATTGAGTATGTTAAAGCTATAATGAAATGCTTCTTCTAAAAAAAAAAAAGTATCACTGCCACCACCTGCTTCATTTAGAATGAAGTGCTTTAGGCTAGGGTGAGGCATTTCTTGGGCACAGTGTTGGAACTCCAGAGCTTGAACTGTTCCTTTGGTGATTTCAGTGCATTCAAGGTTAGATGTTTCTGTAACCAGGAGAGACATAAATGACCCTAGTGATGAACTCTAGTTAGAAAGCCTAACTGCTGTATTCTGCTTTTAGGAGAATAGGAAGCATATAGTAGCTCTTAAAATAGTGCCAATCAAAATGTTTAAGGTTCATGGGTTGTGAACATAGCTTTTGGTAAAGTACCTGCCGTGCAAGCACAAGGATCTGAGTTCAGATCCCTAGTACCCATGAAAAAGCTAGGCAGTGGATTTACCCTAGTGCTAGGGGAGTAGATAGAGGTGGATATCTGGAGCTCATTGGCCAGCCAGCCTAGCTGAATAAATGAACTGCCAGTTCACTGAGAGACCCTGGGTTATATTATTTCATTTGCTACAGCTCATCTTCCTGGACATAAAACATGTTCTTATGTTTCCAGCTCCTTGTACATAGAGGATCTCATTAAATGTTTATTGAATGGCTAATAATAAGGGAATAATAAGACACTGCATCTTGACCTCTGGCCTGCACATGCGTGTGCGTGCACACACACACACACACACACACACACACACACAAACACACCCTACCCACGTGCATACACACACAAACACATACCCTTACCCAAATGTTATTGGTTCAAAATTTGACATTTTAAGCTTTCAGCCTTCAATTCTATAAAAAGCCTGACTCCAGACTTAATCACTGACAGATTGACATTTTAGTGCATAGGAAAAGCTCATAGGTAGAAAATATTAATTTATATTGTAAAAAAGTCACAGTTGCTTTATTAAGCAGTAAGTTCTTATAGCACCTTATAAATAACGCTTTATGTGTAGTGCTCAGGTATAAAAAAATGGCTTGCAGCTCTCCAGAAGCACATCTGAGTGAACATCTGCAGCACTTCATGTCTGTACCTCTCCTTTGCAATTTGTTATATTATCATTTCATTTGCTACAGCTCATCTTCCTGGACATAAAACATGTTCTTACATTTCCAGCTCCTTGTACATAGAGAATCCCATTAAATGTTTTTTGAATGGCTAATAATAAAAAAGTTTATCAAGCTTTCTAATTAATCCTTTATTAAGCATGTAAATACTTTCCATAATCTTTTCCTCTATTTTTGAGTACATACGAAAACTTTTATGGGGTTCTTACTGCCTTTGATTAGAGCTGTCAAAGTGCTTAGGTAGTGTCTCCCTGCCTTTGCTTTTCCTTTCCTGGGCTGCAGGGCAGATGCAGTGTGAGGTGTTGTGTGTCATGGAGAGCTTAGGGGCTTCAGCCCCTAAGCATTTTCCTAGCAGGCGTGCTCCTGATGGTGTCCCTCTGGTGAGGCAGGGGTGTTGGGGTGCTCATGCGGTAGCGTTGAGATGCTCACCTGTGCTCACCCCGTTATTGTCCCAGGTGACGGTGGAGGAGGTGATGACCACAACTGCATACCTGGACCTTTTCCTTCGCAGCATCACTGAGCCAGCACTCCTGGAGATCTTCCTCCGTTTCATCCTCCTGCACCAACATGAGAATGTCCACATTCTTGACACTCTCACCAGCAGAATCAACACCCCATTTCGGGTAAGGAGAGTTCCTGAAGAAGGAGATGTCCAGTTCTAGGAGAGAGTGTTTGGGGAATGAGATTAGGAATGCATTTTTCTTCTTTCCCTTCCTCTCTCCTTTTTTTCTTTCCCTCCTCCCTTTCTGTTTATTCTCTTGTAGACACTATCTTCTTTCTTTTTTGGTAGAGATGCACTAGATAACTTTTTTGTTTCCATCAGGAGTCTTTCTGTTAGGAAAGTGGCACTGCTTTTGAAAGGACTTTAGTCTCAATTTGTCTGTGTCAACACTTTTTCTGTAGAACTAACAAAATACACTTCTGAGGGGGTGAGATTCTGGGGAACATAAGGACTTATGTGCAGGGGAAGCCAGGAATACCAAGGAATCCAGTTTGAGCATTAAAGATCAGAGCTCTGTTCTGGGATCTTGTGGATTTAGGTGTTCATTCTTTTGCTTGGACTTAACCTTGGACATCCTTTAAATAATATTAATGCCACCCATCACAACCCCCTCCAAAGATTTTGTCTATCTAATTGCAACTACTGTTTTAAAGCAAAAGGTAATTTAACAGTATATATTTGAAATTGTAATATAGGTAAATGTTGCATGTTTAAGAATAATAGCACAAAGAGGGAGAAGAGGGAATAATATTTCTGTATTTTATTGGAACTTAGTATAAATCTGAAGTAGAGTCTGGTAACTCTATAGATTATATATATCCATATGATATGTATATTTATATAAATCATATATATGCACACACATATATATACACATATATATGTATATAATTTTCTTTTTTGAAAAATCTTTTTGAGATAGGGTCTCCCTGTAGCCCCAGCTGACCTGAACTCACTATGTAGACCAGGCTGGCCTTGAACTCACAGAGATCTGCCTGCCTCTGCCTCCTGAGTGCTGGGATTAAAGGCGTGAGCCTTAATAGTTGCTCTGGGTCTTCCAGTAAACTTACCAGACTCCATATATGCCTATGAGATGGCTCAATTGTAAAAGGCACTTGCTGCCAAGCCTGATGACCTGAATTCAGTCCCCAGAACCAACATGGTAGAACTTGTCCTTTGACCCCTACATGTGCCCATAATGTACACACAATAAATAGATAAATGTAATTAAGTTAAAGATAAATATAATCTGCAGAATGAGGTAGATGGATAGATAGGTCAGAGAGGGAGGGAGGGAGAGAGAGAGAGAGAGAGAGAGAGAGAGAGAGAGAGAGAGGGAGAGAGAGAGAGAGAGGACACGTCAGGGTCAGGCACGGCGGCTCATGGCTATGCTCTCAGCACTTAGCAGGCTGAGGCAGGAGGACTGCAAATTTGAGACTGGCTTGGGCTTCATAGCAAGACTCTGTCCCAATAAAAGAAAAAGAATGTGAAAAAAATAAAGAAATTAAAATGTTATACTAGTAAAATATACTCACCACTGCTCCTGATAGTAGCAGGGTACATACTCAGCATCCTTCAAGACAGACCTCTGCTAGGGCAGCTACAAGGCTCAGTGAATTTAAAAGACTGAAATTATGCAAAGTATGTGATCTGGATATAGTACATTGAAATTTAAAGATATTGACAGGAACTTGGAAAATCTACAGATATATAGATATTGAACAACATATTCCTAAATAACTAGAAAATCAAACAAGAAATCACATGAGAAATGAGAAATTGCTTTGAGATGTTAGAAGATGGATGAACCTTGAGGATATTATACAAGTAAAATAAGCCAATGACAGAGTGCTTGATTCGGTTCAGCTGAGGTAGGTATCAAAAATAGTTAAGCTTACAGAAACAGAGTAGAATGATGGTTGTCAGGAACGACAAACTAAGGATAGTAGAGATGGTCTCAGTCTGAGATACGGCATCCGTGAAAACTCAGAGCTAACATTATATTTAATGATGAAGAGAACTTTCCTTTCAAGGAATAAAGCAAGAGTGTACTCATTAATTGTGCAGTGCATAGTACTTGAAGTTACAGCCAGGGAAATTTGTTAAGGAAAGAAGACCATCCAGATTAGAATCAAACCCATCTGTATTTGTGGATGACATGATCTTACATTAAAAAAAAATAAAACCAATGTTCTAGTAAGCTATTAGAACTCATAATGAGTTCAGTAAGGTTGCAAGATATAAGATCAATACAAAATCAATTTTATTTCTATGTAAAAGTGTTTTAGTGTCTTTTATGTTGCTATGATAAAATTCTCTGGCAAAGAAAACTTAAAGGAGAAAGGGTTTATTTTAGCTCCCAGTTCAACATACAGTGCATCACGGTGGGGAAGTCAAGGTAGCAGGACCTTGAAGCAACTGGTCACATCACATCCACACTCAGAAAACAGAGAGGAATGGATGAATGCTGATGTTGCTGTGTTCCTTTCTGTGCCTTCCACAATTAAGATGGCTCTTTCCATATAATCAGTGTAATTAAAATCATTTCCCATGGGCCTAGCCAGAGCCCCATCTCCCAGGTGATTCTAAATTCTGTCAAGTTGACCATTAATACTATTACAGTGAGCCATATAAAAACAAATTAACATGTCAGTCACATTTACAGTAGCATCAAAAATAATAAAATATAAAGCTGTGTGTGGTGGGTGGCACATGCCTTTGATCTCAGCACTCAGGAGGCAGAGGCAGGTGGATCTCTGTGAGATCAAGGTGCACACTGGTCTACATAGTGAGTTCCAGGCCAGCTGGGGCTACAGGGCTTCCCTGTTAAAGTAAAATAAAATAAGATAAAATAAAATATAAAATAAAACCTGGAAATAAATTTCACAAAAAAAGTATAAAACTTACACTGTAAAACTGTAAACATTTTTGAAAAACATTCTGTGTTTATAGACTAGAAGACTTGATATTGTTAATATAAGAATATTCCCCAAATTATCTACAGATTTAATATATTCCCTATAAAACTAGCTGACCTCTATTGAAATTGATGAACCAATTCTAAAATTCATATAGAATTCATATAGAATAGGCAAAACAAGCTTGAAAAAAGACAATTGAATATCAATATAGGAAAGAATGAAATTGAATTCCTTCCTTACACCATAGATGAGCATTAACTCAAAATGGATCAAAGGCCTACATGTGGGATAAAAATAAAGCACGTTAAATAAAACAGAAGGAGATCTTTATGGTCTTGGTAGTGTGTCTCAGACATGACACAAATCATGGGCACCAAAAGAAAAGTTAGGTAAACTAAACTTGTTCAAATTAAAGGCCTTTTGGGCTTCAAAGACACCAAGAAATGGCAGCTAGGTGTTGTGAGTGGTGCATGCCTCTGAGCCCAGCATTTTGGAGACTGATCCAGGAGGATCACAATTTAGAGGCTAGCCTGGATTATATAGCAAGTTCCTATCTGAAAAATAAATAAAAATTAAAGATCAGTAAGATGCCTCAGTGGGTAAAGTGCTTGCTGTGCCAACTTGGTGACCTGAGTTTAATCCCTGGAACCCATGTAAAGAGAGAACAAAATCTACAAAGTTGTCTTCTAACTAACTTCCACAGTGGTATGCATGCCCACATACATCATGAGAGCACACATGTACCACACACGCATGCATACACACACTAATAAGAATAAGAATAAATGATTTTAAATAAATAAAGCAAAATTTTAAAAGTTGAAAAGATAATCCTCAAAATGCTTAGAAATTTTTAAAGCATATATCTGATAAAATATCTGTACATAGAATAAAGAACTCCTACAATTCGGTTATAAAAAGAAACATACACCCTGCTGAGCCCCCTTGACAGTGATGTGCAAGGGTTACTATGGCAATAGATAAGAAGGATACCTAATTGAGACTAGAAAAGGAGGTGTTCAGTGAATGTATTGTGAGAAAGAACAGAGAGGTTTCCCAGGGGGAGGTGATGTTAAGCTAAGTCACTGAGGAGGCAGGAAAAGGCATTGCAGGTAAAGGCACAGCATATGTAACTTGGAATAGAACAGAGTGTGTTGCTTCTGCAAGTATATGACCTGTCCTAAGCAAAGGAGATGTTTGGGGCAGGTGAAAAGTTCAGCTATTTCTTTACAACGCCTTTGTGGATTTCATCAACAGGTTTTAAGTTCATTCCTCCTAGAAGACAAACTAGCACTTACTCCCCTCTACAAAGAACAGGAGTCCAAATTACTTAAATGGCCTGGTAGATTGATAAAAGCTTACTCTTAAAAGGGTACAGTGATTTTATAATATACTTTATTACCTTATCTCTCCTATTTGACAGCTTATCTTTCCATTTTGGAAATCAGAGGTTGAAAGAATTCATGTGTTTGTTAAAATTTATTTTATTTTGGAGGCTGGAGAGATGGCTCAGTGGTTAAGAGCACTGCCTTCTCTTGCAGAGCTGGTTCAATTCCCAGCCACGTGGCAGCTAACAACTGTCTGTAACTCCAGTTCCACAGGAATCTGACACCCTCCTCTGACCTTTGCCCGCATTGCACTACACAGGTGCACTAACTTGCATGCAGGTGATACACTCGTACATATCAAATAAAAAATAAAATATTTAAAAAATTATGTTGTTTAATTTTATGTGAACATTTAGGGAAAGAGATTTTTCACACTTTTAGTGCTATAGGAAATGTAGTCAAAGAGAAAATTTGCCCCACCATCAAAAGAGGAACTGAGGCTTGGGGTTACAAACTTTGAAGAGAGCTGGCCAGGTCATAATGAAGTTTTCTATGAGCATATCATGTAAATAACCAGTGTCATGTTGTGAATACAACTTAGAAGAGCAGATAACCTGCAGAGGAAGTTGGGAGGATCATGTATGTATCAGGGAATTGAAGGGGGCATGTGTGCATTTATCTGGATCTTTCAGTGTTCACAATACAAACATTTCCTAGGCAGATGTTGGCTTTCTAACCAACTCTTCCTATAGGAGATTGGACATCCTGAATGAATTCTTTCTGACAGCATTGTGTGTTTTATAAAAATAGATAGGGATAACAAGGCCATTTTGTTCTGTAATTCTGGTTTATTTATCATCTGTGGGGAGCAGAGTTACCAATCTAACCTCTGAAACAGAATGTGTGTTGATTGTTCCCAGCTTTGTGTGGTGTCCCTGGCGCTATTCAGAACTCTTATCGGTTTACATTGTGAAGATGTGATGTTGCAACTAGTTTTAAGGTGAGTTACCATTGTTTAGTTCTCTTTAAAGAAAATTTCACTCTATAGTATCACTATTTTATTTCACTGTGATAATATAAACTAAGTAGGGAACATATTTCTGAGGACAAAAGTTATTAAAAGAATCAATTTAATTTTTTGTGTTATTTCCTAAAGTTAATTTTGTTTTGTTATGAAAATTTTTTAGTGGAGGCATTTGTATTATCTTATGAATACATTCCTGGAAACAATAACTAGAATGTTGGAAAATTTTGCAAATATTATTAAAGCTCTTTGGGGTTGAGAGTGAACTCAGTCTCCTGAGGTGCATTTACAAGGGACTCTTTGTTATTAAAAACAACTTTTCCAAATATAAAATAGTGGTGAATATATATATATCATCTATCAATCATCTGTCTCTATCTATCTATCTATCTATCTATCTATCATCTATCATCTATCTATCATCATCTATCTATCTATCATCTATCTATCTATCTGTCTATCTATCTATCTATTATCTATCTATATCTATCATCTATCTATCATCTATCTATCTATCATCTATCATTATCTATCTATCATCTATCTATCTATCATCTATCTATCTTCTATCTATCTAACTTAGCAATTAGTAGTACTACGGTATGTACTGTCCAATCTGTGTGCTTCAATTAAAGCCAGTAAATACTTAAGGAGTGCACTCAGTGTGCTGTTCAAACGGGAGAGGAGCACGGAGCAGATGGTCAGGACTCCGTACAGGTGGCAAAGCTGTGTCCTTTAATAAGGTAGGAAAGTTCTGAAGCGGCCAGTATTTGAAGATGGAAATTGGAGTGCTGTTAAGATGATCTGAATTTGGTAATTAGATAGCAGACCTAGCAGCCGCCAGTCGTGCTGTGGTCTGCCATGGCTCCTCTTCTCCGTGTCCCAGAGGAAACCCCTGCTTTTGTGAAAGGAAGTAATGATGCTTCGTTGTTAGCATACTATTTGGCCCTGAATCCCAGTGCAGAACTCTGGAAGTGTCAGGCTAGTCCACAGTGCATATCTGTGCTCCTTTTCATTAAACCTAAATCCTGAGTCTTGGAATCTGCTCTTCCAGTGAGACCCACCCCAACACTATAGGAAGTGACATTGCAGAGTAGAAAGGGACCTAAGGATCCCTGCAGGAAGGACCATGCTGGGGGCAAGATGATCTACCCCTTTTCTCAGTAATATTGTTGTGGCCAAAGCAGAGACAGACTGGCAGAAACTATAAATAAATGTGTTTTCCATAGAGATGCATGTATGTATTTATTCTGTCATTTTTCTCTTGAAGTAAGCTTGTGAAGTAGACCCAGAACTAGGCTTTTTTTTGTAGGGTAGGGAGCTGTGGGGTGGGAAGCTCTGATAGTAGAGTCATGCAGGTCCAGCCTAGAAGCTCTGCTGTAGCGGGGAGGTAACCAGCAGTTGTAGGATAAGAGAGTCAGTTCTTATCTCCAAGGGTGCACTGCTCTCCATCCTCAGCAGGAATCAGGACAAGTGAAACTGAGCACAGGGATAGAGGGGGGCCAGACTTTCCTGAGTCCATCTCTGGGTTTTAATATGATTTGAGCAGAAATTACTGAGGAGGGACTGAAGAACTAGCTTATTCAGTAAAATGTTGCTATGTAAGCATGAGATCCTGATTTTGATCCCTGGAACCCATTAAAAAACAGCTAGGTGTGGTGGCATGTGCTTGTAATTCCAGTGTTGGGGAGGCAGAGACAGGTGGATTCCTGGAGCTCACTGGCCAGCCAGCTAAGTGTAATCCACAAGTGCCAGTCCCAGGCCAGTGAGAAGCCTTGTCTCAAAAAACAATGCAAAGCAAAACAAAAAACACCCAAAATATAAGCAGATACAAGGTAATTGGGCACCTGAGGAATGATAACTGAATGATAACTAAGGGTGACTTCTAGCCTCCTCATGCAGAGAGAGAGAGAGAGAGAGAGAGAGAGACAGAGAGAGACGGACAGAGAGACAGAGAGAGATTGATTACTGAGGAGAATCTAGGATTACTGAAATGACAGGTAGCTCTAGAAAGATAAAGGATTGTCAAAGAGGGGGTGTCAAAGTGCCATTCTGAGAATGGTCATTTCCTGGGACTGAACAGAAATATAGATTCCCCCCAAAATCTTGTGAACAGGAAACGCTGGTGGTGGGGCCTGTGACCTGTGTTTTAACTTACTCTTCAGAGCGTCCTGATGTACGGCCAAGTTGGAGCACCTCTGGCTAGAGATCTAGTACAGTGTGTGCCTAGCACCTCATGAAAGGGAGCAATTAAAATGGAGTCTCAAAAACCTCACTGGAATATTGTGGAGGCCTTACAAATGGGAGACCATTATTTATTTGATTTTTAAATTTAGAAAAAGTGTTTTTCACTTTTTAGGGTTTAGATCAACCCATCAGTAACTAATCTTATGGCATTAGCAGAGAACAAATCTGATCATAAAAAAGCAGGTAGTCTGTTCTAAAAGGATTACTTGAGCTCCTAATCAAGTCTCTACTACTGACAGGACAGAATGCATTAGCAAGGCCTGAATGAAATCCAGAAAAACAACCTGGAAAAGTCTTTTTTACTGCCCAGAACCAGGCTCTTACTCCAAGGTGGGAAAACTTGGTTGCACTTTAAATCCCTAAATGCTGTCTCACGACGGCAGCTGCACTTTTGGTAATCTGAAGTTACTGAGACCAAGGTCAAAGATGCATCGTTTTCCCACTGGGGGCCACCAGGGTCTGCCTAGCCCAGGGTTTGTCAGATTTAGGAGATCAGAAAAAGGAAGGAGCCAGACCTGCCACAGGCAAGGAATGTGTTCCTTTACTCAAGGAGCACAGCAAAGGGCTGAAACCGTCCACAGAAAACAGGTATCTGCAAAGAAAAGTGGGCCAGTTGGATTTATGTAGGAAATCTGTTGCATACATTGGCAAGTTAACTCTGTGCCAGGGTCTAGTGTCCTTGAGGGTCTCTCTCCCAAGATTATTTTCTCAGGCAGGTGATTTATCTTAGGGCACTAAAGGGGAGACAGTTTGGCTCCATGAACCATCTCTTTTTGTCCAGGGAGTGGCCAGTTGGTGAGGCTTGAGCAAGACTAAGCTTTCAATTTAGGGCCAGTTAGACACTTACGGGATTTATGATTTTCCCTAATGAGGCTGTGGTTCTTCTGGAATTTACACATTGTATCAGGGGTTGTAAGGCTGTATACTAGCCATTTGGTGACCTTACAAGGTGAACGCTGATCACTTTTTGTCTGCTCACAATATTCAAATCTGTCCTCAGAAGTGGTGGTAACCATGGCTACTTCTAAGAGCCAGACCTATACTTTACAAAGATGGAGAAATCAGCTCATGTTTGACTGTATACATGTCCAAGTCAGGTCTAGTGATTATTGTGATATCCCAGGAAGTGCTGCAAGGGATGCTGTCACAGGTTCTGAATGGAGTAATGGGGGAAGTGCCAGGCCTGAGGTTAGAGGAGGACTTGACAGGCCTTGGCTCTCTGGCTGACTGCTTCTTTCTTTCATGAGGATGTTGCTGCTAGTACAACAGTATAGTTGCTCTTTATTGAATACTTCCTCTATTTCCAACTCTACTGTACTTTCTAGGAAAATCCAAGAGGGGAGCTACCGAGAAGACGCAGAAGGGACTGCCTCCCGGTTATTGAGAGGGCCAACTATGATGCTATCTGAAAAGCATTGTAAAATGATACAGAGTATTATACACATTTAAGGAAGGCAATTTTCTAGAAAATATATTTTAAATTCATAAAAATAATGTCTTTAAAAATATTTTTATTGATTCCAGAACGTCATACAATGTACTTTGATCACATTCAGACCCCCTGCCCTCCCCAGCCCTCCCCAGCCCCTCCACCGCTCCTCCTCACTTCATGTCTTCATAACCTCTCTTATTATCTGTCCTTTATTTTTACAATGTCTTTTTTGACCTTGAATCTGTCCCTGATATAAGGACAATGAAAAATCTTTATTCTTCTAGTCATTTAAACTTTATTTTAAACAATATAAAACATAGACTTATAATCCATCCTTTTGTTTCAGTCACCCCTGAAGTCGTTTGAACGTGCATGATAGACTTGTAGGTCTATACAGCCCTATAGGTGGTGTGGGTCCTTCCTAATGAAGTTGTTATGTGATAAATAAATAATGACCATATCTCAATTTCTGTTGTAACTCAAATGCTCTTAAATATTGACGCTCCAAAGTGGTATTCTGTCTATAATTGATATGATTCTTTCCTTTGGCAAAATATCAGAAGAATAAGTTGAAATATGATATCCCCAAAGAGATGATATGCTAGTGGGCAGGAAACCCGGGAGAAATTGCCCACCTCTCATGCCTGTGACTATGACAGGCCAAGGACAGGCAGGAAATGCCAACAGGCAGTGATGTGACAAATCTACATGCTCCTAGAGCATCCCAGTCTAGGTGAAGCTGCATTGTTTAATTTCTTGGTTGTCATTTCTGAATGTCCCTGGTCAGGGTGTTTTTGTCAGAGTTGTAAAGTGAGTTTCCTGTTATGCTTAGGGAGAGGTGGTTTTACTTGAAGAGAAGCTATGTGTCCATTTCAACACTCTGTCTTGCATATGAGTTGGAGGGCTCTTGGAGGGGGCAGCCAGCCCAGGGGGAAATGGATCGGAGAATATAGCCAGGATGTTGGTGAACAGGGAAAGGCCTTTTTGAAGCTCACTGGTGGTGCTTTGTGGATTTCTGCCTATTGGTCCACCGTTGGAGGCCTCAGCTCTGACATAGTTTGCTTTCTGTTTTGGTTGTCTTCCTTGGCAGTGTAGCAATAAGCAGTGTGTGTGCTTTGTCATCAATTGCTGGTCACTGAAGAGTTGCAGAAAGGCTGGCTCATTTTAACAAGTCGTGTATAGGAAAGGCTTGTAGAAGGTTGGGGAGGTGATGAAAATGTGGGACGGGGATAATATGGGCAGTATTTTTTCCTGATATGTTGGGGGGACTGCCTTAAGTAATTTGGATATTTAAAGTTAGTATTTATTAGTCTCTGAGCTGTGTGTGGTGGTGCAGACCTGTAACCTTAGTACTCAGGAAGCTGAGACAGGAGGATAACAAATTTGAGGCCAGACTAGGCTACATAGTGAGTTTGAGGCCAGTCTGAGAAACAGCAAGACCTCACTTCAATAAATAAAATTTTAAAAATAAGTAAATGACATTAGTCCATAATCATTTTTGCTTTCTGGTTTTAAAGACAATCTTTTACAAATTTGCTACTTTAAAAAATATATTTTTTTATTTTATTTGTATGCATGTATTGCCTACATGTAGATAAGTGCACCTGTGTCATGCAATGCCTGCGGAGGTCAGAAGAGGTGGTTGGATCCCCTGGAACTGGAGTTACAGTTGTAAGTTGCCATGTGGGTGGCTGAGATTCGAACCCAGGTCTTCTGCAAGAACAACCAGTGTTCTTAACTGCTGAGCCATCTCTCCAGTACCGAGATATTTTAATGTGTGTGTGTGTGTGTGTGTGTGTAGCCTGCATGTATGTAAGTGTACCCATGTTCTACAACAACTGTGGACGTCAGGAGGCATTAGATTCCTTGGGAACTGGAGTTCCAGACAGCTGTTAGCTGCCATGTGGGTGCTGAGAATTGAACCCAGGGGCTCTGCAAGGGCATCCAGTACTCTGAACCACTGAGCCATCTCTGTAACCCCTTAAATAAAATCTTAAAACAAAATGAATATTAAATAAAAGATGGCTTAATGATAAATGCCTATACTAAATGTTTACATGATTTTTCTACTATTGACAACCACTTTATTTTGATATTGCTATTTGGGGAGCATTTGTTTTGCCCTAATTATTCCCTCAAAAAGACAGAAACCGAGTGAGGTGTGGTGTGTCTGCCCTTTCATTTGTGATGAACCTTCACTAAAAACTCGATGGAGCAACCGTCTGGAATCCTAGGCAGGTCCCTCACTGGAATGAACTTGCCTGTTTCTGTTTCGTAGCATCTCTGCTTTAACTTTCAGGGATCTCCCTTCATTCGATTTATTCAGAAGAAAAGTCTTAGATTCTGCTGAGAGAGGGTATTTTCAAAGTTGCAAATTGCCAATAATTCTTTCTTCTAAAATAATTTCAAGCTATTCACTGGTGGTATTTGATAAATAGCTTTATTAGCTTTGATCCAGTGTTCCATTTTTTAAATACTTCAAACAAAGAGTAGAAGTATATGTATATCAGTTTAAATCATGAAATATGATTGGTTTGAGCTGCAAGCAGGCATCACGTTCCTACAGTTTATAAAAACACCAGAGCTGTTGATTCCATGAATAATTAACAGTCCAAATAAGGATAAAATAACTCTTGTATAATCTGCATTTCCCTAGGCCTTACCAGCTTCTGAGAAAAGAATAATTCACATCTATAATCATAGGACAAGTTTCCCACTATCACCCTGGCCACATCATATCTGGTCTTGACCCTGCAAAGCAGCACCCATTGCTTCCCGGTGTCCCCAGTGAGGATTCTTACATGTATCATGAACAGGTGTTTCTCCCACCACTGTTACCATTGTGGTGTCTACTGTGGTCTCTTCACCCACTCTGGCCCTCTTTCTGGAATCTGTCTTACCTTGGTCCCTGCTGTCTTCCAGCCCCAATTACCTCTCACCCCTGCTGCCTTCCCCTGCCGTCCCCAGTTGTCCCCCATCCTTGACTGCCCTGAGGTCAGCCTGGTTTTCTATGGTGCCCTCTGAGTTTTAGCTGAGCTATGTTCAGGCAGAGGTAGGAATTGCTTCTCTCCCCTGTGTCATTCTTGGTTACCAAGGCATCTCAGCTCACAGAAGTCCATATGGGAGAGAATGCCTTCATGTTCTGCCCACACCACCCATCCATTCTCCTGTAAGGATCAGATTCAGGTTCAGGTTCCTAGGCATTGGAACAAACCTCCTTCTCTGTATTTCCTCCTCCACTGCTCCTCTTTGAAGAACAACTTATGAAAGTAGATGCCACCATATCAGAGGTGAATGATGGGCTGTGTCTGGTTCTTAGTGACAGCAGTGTATATGTGCCCAGGAGGGTAGAGGACAGAGGTGAAAGGACATGACCCTCTTACATAACTATGCTAGAACTTTAGAGATTGCTTGATTCAGGGAGGGAGGACTAAGTTTCAGTGGCGAGTTTGTCGTTTCAAGCATTCTTGAAGTATTCACTTAGAATGATCAAGGGAACTGAATATTTCCCTTTGTGACTCAGGCTTCTGCAGCATAGGTCATTATTATAAACTTGGGTTCTCCTCACTGGATCAATGGGAGCTGTGGGGGATGGCTTGATGTTTACAGGCCCCAAGACGTGGCCTGCAAGCTGTGCTTTTCATCTTTTCCACAGGAACCTTAATCACGGCTTGTTTTCCTTTGTGCTGCCTTTTTCAGAAGCAGAATTTGGAAGGGAAACACGTTCTGGTTTATTGAAAGGTTGGAGTTGCTCACACGGGGGCTGAGGCTGCTGTGGAATTGACTCTGGCTTCAGGTCCTTTGTCCCACTTGCTCCATCCTTGTTTAAATAACTGCTGTAGTGTTTCCCTCTTAAGACAGCCAGCCACTAAACACACTCATTCTTCCCACAAAACTCACTAATGTACTCAGGTGCGTCAGAAACACTTTCCTAGATTTCCTCTGCCCACGTTCATAATAACACTAGATGCTTTCAGTCACTAGTCAACCTGTGCAGTGTGTCCTACTGAGTCATTAGACACCATTTTCACTCCTGATCACCCAGAAGAACGTAAGGAGCATAGTGTGGAATGGTTTTTGCCATCTTCATATAGTACCTACCAGGAGTTGAAGTTTCAGGGATCATAAGACAAAACTATCAAAGCAGTCCCTGTTCTGGTAGCACATATATTGAAGAAGGGACAGAAATTCTTAGAATGCACGGTTAATGGTGCTTCCATGTATACACAGTGGAGTGAGAGAAGAGTCTGCCTTGGGGCAGGGAGCTGGGATGTCTTCCCAGAGAAGGTGGCACTATAGCTGGAACTTTGTAGGATGGGAATTGCTGCGCAGAAAAGAGGGAGGCTCACTCCAGGTGAAGATCACAGTGGGTTTAAAGGCACAGAGGTAAAGAGAGACATGGAGACACAAGGAAGGTCATGGGAATTCAGCTGAGAAGGACTAGAACTGTTCAGCAGAGGGCAGTTCTGTCAGAAGGGAGAAGCCCTCAGAGGACTTTTAAGCAAGGGAGTGGATGACTACAGTGGCCACTGTGCTGGGTGGCCTGAGACTGTGGAGAGGATGAATCCATCCCCGATCACTAGTTCCAATTATGCTTAGTAGTGTCATCTCTGGTAACGGTTTAGGGCACTGCAGAGATTGAATGCTGACTCTTGTCATTTCAGGTATCTGATCCCCTGCAATCACATGATGCTGAGTCAGAGGTGGGCTGTGAAGGAGCGAGACTGCTACTCCGTATCCGCAGCCAAGCTGCTTGCCTTGACCCCTGTCTGCTGTGCCAGTGGCATCACTCTGACACTTGGGAACCAAGAGAGGGACTATATTCTCTGGTCAAAGTGTACCCATGATGCTTCAGGTGGGAATGTGTTAGGGATGATCTTTAATCCTGGATGCTGAATCTCTCTCTCCTGGGAACTTGGGTCTCTTGGGGGCAGACAGAATAATTTAGAGTCCAATTTCTTTAGTGATTGAGCAGGTGGGGTCTTTTTGTGCTTCATAAGGATTTATGGACACTAGTCAGTGGCCACTGAAGCAACCAGCCGGGGCACCTAGTAATTTATCACAGGCCTTTATTTTACGTGGCCTTTTTAGCTCTGTCCGTGTCTGGGTGTGAAAACATGTACTAACCTTCTTTCTTTTTTTTTTTCTCATCGTCTTTTTGAGACAGGGTCTCCCTGTAGCCCCAGCTGTCCTGGAACTCATTGTGTAGACCAGGCTGGTCTTGAACTCACAGAGATCTGCCTGTCTCTGCCTCTGCCTCCCAAGTGCTGGGATTAAAGGCATGCACCACTACACCTGGCTAACCTGCTTTCTAAAACAGATTAAGAGTTACAGGTGTTGAGGCTAGAGTTAAGATAGAACTGTTTATTTTAATTTCCAAAATGACCCATTTGTGAATTGTCTACCTGTCACTAATATTATAAAACTTGAAACTGGTGATACAGCAGCATTATCTGATTCATTTGATTGGCACAGTTGGGGGGATTCGTAAATACTCTATTTTTACGAGTTCTAATACAAACTCTTTGCCAGTTGTAACTTACCCAGAACAAGTAAAATGTAAACGACTACTCTGTCAACTCCTCAGGGAGCAGTTGGAGGAAGGGGGCAAATATTTGTATATCTGTGAGCATAAGGCCTTTTATGTTGAGACACATTCTACCTGTCCTGTGACTACTAGACGCCAGTTCAGTCCTGTGTCAACTGGAGTGTTTCTAGTGAGTATTCTACTGTCCCCTTCAGTAACACCATTCTGACCACCCAGCCACAGCCCGCTTAGATTTTTGGAATGTGTTTAAGAGCTGGGATACTTGACTAAGAGGATAGCAGCATATTTGATAGAAATGTAGATTTTTAGAAATGAAGGTCATTTTATGGGCTCTTGGTTCTTAAATAAAAATATAGTGTATGAATGGAAATTAACAATTTATGTGGTTGTGTTTTGAATATATTTTCCTATTGGGTGAACTAGTTTGGTATCTTATATTTTCTCATTTGAAAGTTATTTTTAAGACCATATTTGAAAATTGGTATCCTTTAAATTTTACTCTGAAAGCTGTTTCAAGACCATTTTGTGATGGCTGTATGTAACCCAATATAATAAAATTATTTTCCAAAAAGAACGATTCTGTGGCTAAACTTGCCTCAGAATTCCAAATTCAGATTAAACATGATTTTCCAAAACTTGCCAACCCCTTTCTGTATGTGATCACATTTAAGGATGTGAAGAACGTACTATTCTCATTTTACAGATGGAGAAACAAACTCAGGGAGAGGAATTGCCTCAATCACGATTATGTAACTGGCAGATTCTCTGGTCCTGCATTCCATGTTTGTTCTATATCCTGCCTCTGAAGTGACAGCAGATACCTAACCCTAATAGATGGATTACATAACTAGCTAGCAGAGTTATTGCACACTGGTTAACGGTTAGGATTTGATCTTGGCTCTACCACCTTTGGGGGCAAAATTCTTAATCATTCCAAACCTTTCCCCTTATCTTACAACAGTACCTACTGTAAAAGGTTGTTCTAAGGATAAGTTGAGTTCAGACTCAACAAGGCTTCTTAGAAGACTGCTTGCTATGTAGCAACCACTCAGTAACTATTTCTAGAAGTAGTTTTGATGTATTTTTATTTAAAATAGGTAAGAAATAAACACCTTCTGACAGCAGAGTGGTAAACAGTGGGCTGAGTATGTACTTTTAAAGGCTCAAGCTGACCCAGTCTGGTAGAGATTCTATCACAAAGGAATGTGACGCTTAGCTAGGTACAGCATTGAAATGAGGAGAGCGTCTGGAGGAGACCAGCACCTGGGCCATCCATGGCCCTACCACACCTGGGGAGTGGATATTCTTCATTTGTGAGCAAGTGGGGAAAATAGCATCTACCATATAGGACCATTAACTCCCACACCAGTGGTACAGCACTCACAACAGTCTAGGTGTTTAACGAATGGTAGAAGCATATTTCTCCTTGTCTGAGTCTTCTAAAAATTTCCTTTGAGGGAAATTGCAAAATTAAATGAACATGTTTTCACAACTATTTCAGTAACAGTGTTGGAACTTGTACCATGAAAACCAGTTATCTGCTATCATAGGACACTGCTTGGGTTCAAATGACTGTTTTGATTTGAATGTGACTTGGCTTAAGGAGACTATTTGGTACATGTCAACATCTTGGCTGTTGGCAAGAAGGCAGAATGTGTTAATTGGCTTTTTTTTTTTTTTAGAGACCCAGGGTTTTTCTACCAGAAAATTTGGTCCTAATATTTATAGGTTATCAGCCTTCTACTTTAGAACCAAAATACTGTAATACTCTGTGGCAGGCACCTCATTAGGTACATTATCTATATAATCTTGTCACCAAGGAAGTGGCCCTGATTAGCTCTTATTTCTCTGAAACTAATATTGTTACTGGGGAAATTGGGGTTCCTTGTTTTTGGGTTCTTAGTCTTGTTAATAGAAGAATTTAGAAGTAGACTCAGAAAGAAGCTTGAGGACAATTTCATTAAAATTTGAGAGAAAACACCAAGGCAAACAAGCTATAAATCTCAGCATCTTCTGGGCAGAGAGAAAGCCATGCCTCATGCCCTTTAAGGTAGGGTCCAAGAAAATGGTCAGGCTGAGCAATACAGGCCAGCTCACAGCCCATGGCACACATTGGGGGTGTTTTAGAGAAACAGCAAATAAACCCAGACCAGAGAAAGCATGCTTCTTAGGCTTTTAGATAGTATCTAAAAGAAAAAGAGAAAAGAAAAGGGAAAGTAACTGTTTTCTGAGTAACTCAGAAAAACAGGTAAGCAACATGGGGGTGGAGGCTCGGACAGTGGCTGCCCGGGAGAGGGGAGTGGGGGAAGGGGAAGTGCCTTATCCTATTAAAGGTAATTACTCCTTAGCTTGTCTTCAGGTGAATCAGCTTTCTGGTGGGGCACACTTCGGGTCAGCTGACAGGCCCAGCTGGATTAACTCTTAAGGGAAGAGACAATAGCGTGTAATGTTCTGATCTTTGGAGCACATCAGAATGTCATGTCTCTACCCAGGGCCAGAAGTATTCCATTATTTTGAACAGGAGGCCTAAGGAGAGAGCGAGTTGATTTTACCTTTCTAGTATTAGCAGGGGAATGGGAGGTGGACTCCAAGGCTGACCATGAGGGAAGACCCATCCTCATTGGCCTCTAAGACCACTAATCTCTGTCTAGCTACCTAACAGTATCACATAAAAGTTTTTTGTTGGCTATAGCTGCCATCTGGCCATTTTGATTTTATATTTTCTTTAAGTGTAGCACTATCTCTCCTTTTTAAAATTGAATTACTTTTTTATTATTCAGAACTAACTTAGCCATTACTAGACCTAAAGTGTTTCCAAATCCCCATATGCATTAGTCCCAACTTCTTTTCCTAACTTATCTTCCTGTGCAGGGCCTGAGGAACAGCTGCTACCCGAAGTGCCCTCTTCACCATTGCCACCCTCCCCAGCACCCTGCATTGTAGAGTATGGGAAAGCCCTGGACATTAGCTATCTTCAGTACCTCTGGGAGGCCCACACCAACATCCTCCGATGCATGAGGGACTGCAGGGTGTGGTCAGCCCTCTATGATGGGGACTTTCCAGACCCTGAGACCTTTCTGCAAAGTCAAACAGAGGAGAGCCGAGAAAGCGCAGCCCACCCTGAGAACAGACTCCCACAACAGCACACAAGGATAGTAAGGCAGACAAAGGACAAGAACCAGACGGAGCTGGAATGGGATGACAGCTATGACACTGGGATCTCCTCAGGGGCTGATGTGGGCTCCCCTGGGCCTTATGATGATCTGGAAACTCCAGCACCCCCAGCACCTGTTGATCCTCCCAGACACATCCAAGAGATGAAGAAGAATGCCATCCTTCTCTTCAAAGGCTCCTATATCGAGGAGTCAGACTTCCAGGATGATGTGATGGTGTACAGGCTGTGTGCTGAGAAAGACTCAGAACAGGCCAGGGAGCCACAGGAGCAAGCCACAGTCTCACCAGCTGAGGCCCAGCCTGAGGCTCAGTCAGAGGCCCAGCCTGAGGCTCAGGGTCCACCCATGAGCAATGGCCCTGTTTTCGGCACCCATCCAGAGGCAGGGTTGCAGCCAAGCAGGGACAGTTCATACCTATGTCAGAACAGATCCAAGAAAGCCAAGCAAGAGCATGAACCTGAAATAGTCCTGGAATCAAACTCAGAGTTTGAAGTCCCTATGCCTGAGGAAGAGCCCCAGTCAGACCTGCCCATCGCAAACCCAGAGAGTGAAGATTTCATTGCCCAGTATGACCAAATCATTCAAGAGCTGGATTCTGGAACTGAGGGCCTGATGGAACAGAGCATCCCCATGCCTGACCTCTTGCTTCTCACAAGCAAGGAAGAAAGGAAAGAAGAGAGCAGGGGAGAAGAGGGGGAGAAGGACGCAGGAGAGGAGGAGGAGGAGGACTTCGACTCCCTCATGGCAGCAGCTCCCGCCGTGGAGACTGTGCCTTCCCCGTTCGGGGTCAGAGAGGACACTGCCTTTGCCAGTCACCTTCCCGTGAGGACTCAGAGCACTCCGTTCACAGGTGAGAACCTTAAAGGTGCTTTGTGAATGCTTGTATATACTGCAACAGGACAGTAAGGCAGGTGAAGGTTAGGGGTATATCAGTTTACCTAACAGGAGCGAGGTGCTCTGTAAAGAGCAAAAGAGGGGCGGTCTTATTTTTATTTTTCCCTTCTTGCAATGATTTTATTTAGCAAGTTAAGGATGAAATTTTGCTGTTTAGAACCCGTTTGTGATAATGTAGTAGGCCTGATTAAACGATATAAGAATCTAGTCATTGTTTAATAACTGTATTTTCTTGAATTTAATTTTTAAGGTTTTAAAAAAGATTTATTTATTCTTGTGTGTGTGTGTGTGTGTGTGTGTGTGTGTGTGTGTGTGCCTGCATCTGCATGAGTTTATGTGCACTACATGCATTCAGGAACCCATGGAGGTCAGGAAGAGGGTTTGGATCCCCTAGAACTAGCGTTACAGGTGGTTGTGAGCTTCCATGTGTGTTTTGGAACAGAATCTGGGTCCTCTGCAAGTGCAGTCAGCTCTCTTAATCACTGCCACTGTCTCCCCAGCCCTACCTTGAATCTAACTTATTTTCCTCTTTGACAATTATTTGTATGTCTGCTGTTTAAAAATTACTGGAATGCATGTTCCCATGAGGGTGATGCATTAACAAGTGCTCTCTCCCTGGTATCCAAGCGATTCAGAGCTTGCAATAGTAGATGCTGGGAACACCTGCAGGAAGATAGTAGCTGTGTGTGCATGTGAGAGGCCTTTGGCATTAGTTGGGCCTTTACCTAAAAGAAAAGAATCTGTACCTCAGACTAAGGAGAATAGACTTACATATACTAACCACTCTCCCAAATGGTTGTGTTCAAGTGATACACCAGCAGCTACAGGTTGAAACTGTATAAGAGGCAAAGTTTTAGTGTGAAATGAGTGGATCAGGCCTAGGAAGTGTGGTAGAAAACATTAAATATTAAGCAAATATCTGCAAATGGCAGCACGAAGGGAATTCCCCTAGATGAGAGCCCACTAAGTCCAGGGAAGGCATTTGTTGCTGGAAGAAACTAGTGACACAGAGGATAGACAGTGGCCGTAGAGTCACACCTGTGGGGTGAGCCTGGCTGTAGCCACTTATCAGCTGTGTGGCTTTGGTACCCACTTGCCTCTGCTTGCCCCTGTGAGGACAGACTGGGGTAGGGGAAGGGCATTACTACTGTTCTTACTGATTGCCCCCTCAGACTCATGAGGCTTATCCTTCCCAGCCATGGAGAACAGCTTGGTGAGGAGGGACAATGTCCCTACCTCCCAGGAGCCTCAGAGACAGATGAACGTGGACTGCCTTCTGCCCAACCATGCAGACTTACTATGATTTCAAGGGGTTCCTCCACTTTCCTCCCCCAATATTTATTCATTTGTTTACCGATGCCTGAAGATTTATTTAAACAGGGAGAAAGCTTTTAATTCCATAATTATAAAGCTTGAGGTTCTAGCTGAGATAACATTTCAGTGTGAACAAATTTTAATTAAAGTTCAATCAGTCAGTCAATCATAAGTTAAAAGGATTAGATCATTTTAGGTTTTCTGTTTGGTGGGGGAGGGGATGGAGCTAGGGGAGCCCAGTGAGGGAAAGGGCAGAAGTAAGGTGCCTGCTTCCTTGTCTCACCCAACGGGAAGTCACAACCTTGTCCTGCAACCCTTGTATGGGACATCAGGGCTGATAAAAGCTGCCATTTAGAGTCCCAGATTTCTGACAAAAGAGTTTTATCCCTGAGAAATATTTAAGTAGAGGAAACAAAGTCCAGCTTAGGGGAAAAGAGCAGATAGAACACTTCATTAATAACGCTGGTTATTTTTACGTCATTCACCCGTGAGCTGATAAAATGTCTTGCAAGTTGGTTGGTACACGTAGGTCAGTGTTAACTGTCAGTGTAACTGAAGCCTTGCTTTTCCCCTTTCTTCCTTTGGCAGTTGCCCACAGTGTTATGAGACATCTCTTTCCGTGTGTGAGTTTTGTAATTTCCCAACTTGTGATTATGGCTGAGACATTCGCTCACCTTCCCCTCAGGGAACCATTCAGAATCAGCGGCACAAATCAGCTCTGCTAAGATGAATTTGCTTCCCAGAAAAATCAGAGTATTACATTTTTCCAACTTTATTCATGTATTCAGCCTTTTTTCAAAATTGATCCTGTAATATTTGGTGGGTTCCAAGCTCAGGATATAAAGACAGCAAAATGAAAAGAATTCACAGTCTCTCAGAGAGCCACCAGCGAAGCACTGAGTTTTCAGTGAGAAGTGCGTATCAGTCGTTGTTTGCCTGGACTGAAGGGAGCTCAGTAGAGGGAGGCGAAGGCTTCATGGGGCAGGGGCGCTGACAGTGAGTGGAAGAGGGACGCTGTGTTGTGTGACTTTTCCTGGGGAGACAGGAGAAAATGTTCACCCTAGACAGTGCATTGAAGACAGACTTAAGTACTTCCCCTCAAATCTAGAGTGTTGCACAAAGGTATTTGTTGGGTTCCTTAGGGGAGCATTACGAGGGGCTGCTTACAGGAGCACGGGTGACACAAAGGCAGCTGCCCCACTGAAAAGCCCACCCCAGCACAGGTGACAGCACACAAAATCTGTGTTCCTGGAGCTCCCTGCGCAGCCTGCAAGCAGCTCCACCCAAATGTCTCCCTTCTCCTTGTAATTGATCACTGTGTAAATAACTTTGAGGGGCATCCTCATGAGTCTTAAACTTTCTGAATGTTCTGCCTAAGTCTCAGGAGCCTCATCCTCGCTCCAGGAAGGAGTAGCTGCACAATCTGTTGAGCGTCCAGGCTGAGGAAACGGAAGTGCAGATGCACAGTGTGAAGACAGAGACCTCACAGGGCAGAGGTAGGCGAGGAAGCACAGGACTCCATCTGCCTACAAGGGGTCTCTGGGCCCAGCTGAAGAAGGGGACCTTGTGCCCCTGACCAAAGTGTTAAAGTTGAAGAGTGGTGTGACTGGATGTAAAGTAACCGGCCTTGGTAGTGGTGTGGAATGAGTGTGGGCTGGGGAGAGGTGGACACAGAAAGAACAACTGGGAGGCTCTGCAGTTGCCTTGACCTGGGAATTTGTTTCTAAGACAGTTTGCACAGCTATCATACTCTGTGCTATATATATTATGTACACATATACACATTTATATATGTATACAAATATATATGCACATATACACATAAGGATATTCACTGCAGTGTTGTTTATAATAGAAAAGGCTTGGAAACAACCGAAATTACCACCACTAGGAGAGCAGCTTCAACACTAAACAGTATTCTCTAGCCTTAAGATCTTTCAGACAGCTGTCTCTGTGCTGGTGTGGGATATTCCTCAGGACACATTAAGTGGAAAAGCAGTCTCTGCAATAATGGGTAGACTGTTACCTTCATTTAAAAAAAACAATACTAGCAGATAGACAGACAGACAGACACACACCACACACACACACACACACACACACACACACACACACACACACCTGCGAAGCAAGATAATATGCTGGCTAAGAGCCTTAGAAACAGATGGTCTGGATAGAAATTTTGATTTCATTACTTACTAGCTGTATATATTTAGCATTCTGCTTTATCTTAAATGGGATAAATAATAAACATACCTCCTAGGATGGTTGTTTTAAGTGAATCAGTACATGAAAAGTGCTTAGAACTCTGGCAGGTGCATAGGATGTGTTTGATAAATATTTTCCACAGTAATTCATGAATCATTTTATTGAATACATAAGACATTTCTGGAACACAGTAGATTCTGCTAATGAGAGTTCCTTCTAGTGGGTGGCTTGTTTTTCACTTTATACACTTAAGATGTTTTAAAGATGTGTGTGTGTGTGTGTGTGTGTGTGTGTGTGTACGTGTACTTTTAATGTCTGTTAAAATAAAAAAGATTGTTTTGGGTGTCTGGATAGGACACGATGGGACTCTGTCCTAGGACAGAGCTGCAGGGGAGGTAGAGGTAAAGACCCACATTCAGGAGACTTTTTTTCCAAGGTTGAATTTGCAGAACAGAGCTGAGACACAAAACTGATAGCAACTTTTTTTCTTGGGATTGAAAAAAACAGGAAGAGGGAACAGGCTCACTAAAAGTAGGGGATGGGGCACTTGATGGAAGAAATGGATGACAAGGGGAGGGGCAGTGGGGATGGTCTTAGTCATGCTGTAATTTTACATATTCTATGGGTGGTCTATTCATTAACTTTCTGATACTGTGACAAAATACCTGAGGCACTGGGGCTAGGCAGATGGCTCAGAGGTTAAGAGCACTGACTGCTCTTGCAGAAGACTTGGGTTCAATTCCCAGCACCCACATGGCAGCTAACAACCATTTGTAACTCTAGTTCCAGG
This sequence comes from Nannospalax galili, assembly GCF_000622305.1. Classification (NCBI taxonomy): domain Eukaryota; kingdom Metazoa; phylum Chordata; class Mammalia; order Rodentia; family Spalacidae; genus Nannospalax; species Nannospalax galili. Next base: position 2,116,913 of record NW_008356258.1, read on the forward strand.
GAATCTGATGCCCTCTTCTGACCTCTGCAGGCATTGTATGACATGGGTACACTTACATACATGCAGGCAATACAGTCATACACATAAAATAAAAATATTAAATAAAATATTTTAAAAAATACCTGAGGCACTCAACCTTATTTTGGCTCACAGTTTCAGAAGTTTTAGTCCATAGTCACATGGCCCCATTGCCTTTGGGCCTGTGATAAGGTAACACATCACAGTGGGAGCTCATGGTAGAGGAAGCTGCTCCTCTCATGATAGTTTGGAAGCAGAAAGTTGTGGGGAAGACCAGGGTCCCTATATTCTTTTCAAGGACATGCCCCAGTGACCTAATTTCCTTCTACTAGGCTCCACTTCCTTAAGGGTTGTACCACCTTTTTCTTTTTTTTATTGAGACAGAGTCTCACCTTGTAGTCCTGGCCAGCCTGGAATTCACTATGTATACCAGGCTGGACTCGAACTCACAGAGATCTGCTTGCCTCTGCCTTCCCAGTGCTAGGATTAAAGCAAGTGCACCACCACTCCCGACTCTACCAACTTCTAATAGTGTCATCAGCTGGGGACGAAGCCTTCAATGCCTGGGCCTTTGGGGGAACATTCACAATCCACACTGTAGCAGGTGAGGAGGTTATTTGTCCTCCTAGGAATAGAGGGGAGGAGGGAGTCCACCCTCTGTTCCCAGTGTGTGCCTGTGGCGTTCCGAGTTAGAACTCAGTCTTCTAATTTCCTGCTGTTTCCCAGTTCCCCTAGCAACTGCTTTTTGCTAAGCATCTTTTTGTGATATGCTAGAAACTAGCTAAGAATAAAGTAGGAATTCAAGGAGTTTAGTGCATATAATACATTATATACACATACATACATGCGTATATATATATATATATATATATTTCTTTTTTGAGACAGGGTCTCCCTTTAGCCCCAGATGGCCTGGAACTCTCTATGTAGATCAGGCTGGCCCCTCTCTCAGAGCGTTGCCTGCCCCTGCTTCCTGGGTGCTGAGATTAGAGGTGTGCACCACTACACCTGGCATAATGTCTATTTTTCATTGCTCATGCCTAAGAAGCTATAGTTAACATTGGTGGATTATGATGGCAGGCTCCTGGCCTTGACTTAATGTACTGTTACTCAAGTGAGGCACTGATGACACAACCTTATTCTTTACTGTGTGTGGAATTTGAGCCATTTTTATCCCCCTTGTAGTAGGGATGGGCTGTAGACATCTACCCTGGTCACTGGTGGTCAGAAGTTTATAGGTAGGATGACTGGATGCAGACAAGAATATTTTGGGGTCAGGGAAGATAAGTCGAGCAATCACATTAGAGAGGGATGTTTTACAGAAGACTCCATTCACCCAGTTATGTTTTCATGTAACTGATTTTTCTTTGTGTGGTGGGAGACTGAGATAAAGAGCCAGAGACAGTGAGCTGAGGGTCAGGGGCAGAGAAAGAGTAGTCCAGACTGGAAGAAGCTGACGACAGCAGCCTTCTATTGTTCATCCATCCAGAAAGCCAGGGTTGCACTGTGAGGAGGACTTCTGGGTTTTTGGGGGGTTTTTTGTTTTGTTTTTTTTGATGCCAAGATAAGAAACAATATAGAGAGAAGAAAAATTTCTCATCCAAACTATAGAAATCTGTACAACTTCGCCACAATCGATATATATGAATTGTACAAATTTACACCAGTTCTTAATCTGCCAAATAAACAGTGACTAACAAAGTTATAAAATAGATGGGCTTTGTGGAAAAGACTTTTACCCAATTAAGTGCAAGGAAAGTTACAAACCAGACCTCCACTTTCTAAAAATAAGTTTACCCAGTCTTAGAAATCTACAAGCTAGCAAGTGTACAGAGAGCTGGCTGGTGCTACCAATCACAGTTGAGACAGTGTCTTTTTAAGGGTCTTTAAAAAGCCTGTTGCCATGGCAGATTCTGGTCACTTCCTAGTTTCAAAGCCAAAAACACAATACAAGGTCTGACCGTTTCTCCCAGGTTATGTGTACTAGTTTGTCTTTATGTATTTAGACCTTTAAGTGCTAGGTAGAAGTCTTGTGAGAAATTTCCAGTATTACCATGCTTTCTTACTGAGCCGCCCAAAAAGTTACTGGTAAGTTTCAAGTGTGTAAATTCCTCTACAAGACTACAAGATTGACTGCAGAGATACAGGTTTTCTTTGAAATACAGATTTTCCTTAAAGGGGCTGATAAAGGGGCTGTATACCTTTCCAATTTAGGTCTATTTAGGTCTGGGAGAAACTGAAAACCACCCTAACACTGGACTTCACTCCCTAGCAAATAAAGTGATTGTTTACTGGACTCACAGGCTGTCAAGTCATTGAAAGGTACTGTCCAGACTATGGCACTGTCACTTAAAAAAGTTATTACCACTCTATCTTGTGACAGATATTCACAGCTGTGACATGGTTTAAATTCCATAATCCATACCCAAGAGGAGCCCACCCAAAGCAAAAATCAAATTTATCCACCCATTATAAGATGATCCATCCATAGACTACATCTTACCTTGATACAGTCATCATATTGTAGTTTTTGGTAGGGCTTGTTCTGCCCAAGAGAAGTTCCTCCTTACAGGTGATTCTGCTGTCTACCATTTGCACGTTGGTGCTATTTTGAGTGCTACCTCTGGTGAGGCTTCATACAGCACACAGGTGGCGCCGTTATGATGAGGACTTCTTAATGGGAAAACCAGTTGCTTTGAACCTGGGGTTCCAGTCTGTAGAGTTCCTGAGTATGTTTGGCCAACTGTCCCAGGTTTGTTTGGCAAGCTTCTCGAAGGCTCAACAAGCCTATTAAGGTTCGGTGCCTACTCTGCATGGAAAGTGACTGAACGGCTTTGCCGGTCTTCCCAGCGATGGTGTGACATGTGAGAGCATGGAACCTCCTGAGACCTGACACAGGATTACTGCAGCTACCCCATCATTACCTGGAGTGGGTACCAGGCTTAGGTCTGCTGCTCCCATTTCTCATAGAGACCTTGTTTCTTTGTAAGGAATTTTACTCTTAGCTGCTGTCAGACTTCTGCATGGAGCATCTGCAGATGAAGTGTGCTTATTTTAAATGCACATTAATGGTGGTGAAGTCAAGGGTTAGGGCTTAGTGGCATCAATAGCTCCACTGAGGGAAATACAAAATTCTCACTGATCTTGCTTAGTGGGACATTTTTATGTTAAAAAGTTAAAACACCTTGAAGTAATTTTGTTAATGCCAGATAATTTTTTGTTTCCCTTGCCTTCAGTAAACACGAACATGAAGCATATTAACATCCTGATGCAGTAGCAGCAGCTTCCTCTTGCTTATACTTTTTTATGAACTACTTTTGAAGTGACAGGGTTTTGTTTTTTTGAGACTTCTGTGGCATACCAGAATATATTTCCCAAGACTGATTCCCTTCTTTCTCATCTGAAAAAGAAATGCAGATCCCAAGTTGCCAGGACTGGTAACATCTCAGCACAGGTCCTCCCCACTCTTATCCGTCTCTTTTTTTTCCCTTCTTCCACCTCGTGACTCTTGATGAGGCAGAAGCTTTCTCAGGTTCAGAAAAGACAGTCCCTGGTCATGTGCTTGGTGAACATTGTTCATACATGTGTGGCATTCTCTACTAACGCAAAGACTTGTTGCCATGATACTTTCAATGGCCTCTAGTGTTTGCATGCAGTCCACAGCACCAGGAGATAGTAAATGTCATATTTTTAACACTGACAGCCTCAAGGAATGCAGAAATGATATAGAAAAAAGTAATTTTAATCTTTAAAAATTGTTATTTGAGTTTTTCAGAGTCCTTGATAATTTTCAAAATATTAGAGCTACATGTGGAGTCAGAGTATTAACCATCAAGCTGATCTTCCTGCCATCTCTTGGTGATGGTATTTTTTATTCCATCTGGGCCTGTAGACAGGAGAAACAGAATATGTGCCTTCTGGGTTGGCACCCATTGAGCCCACAGTGGTTTGGGGCTATGGCTCCAACAGCTTGGCAGCTGGTAAGGAGACACGTCCCTACATGGTCAGCCAGCCCTGACGTTGTGTGTCTTTCCTACAGGTCCGTTCATCAGTGTGGTCTTGTCAAAGCTGGAGAACATGCTAGAGAACTCTCTGCATGTCAACTTGCTACTTATTGGTATCATCACCCAGCTGGCCAGTTACCCCCAGCCGCTCCTGCGTTCCTTTCTCCTCAACACCAACATGGTCTTCCAGCCTAGTGTCCGCTCTCTCTATCAGGTATGTCAGTGGGGCTCACATCCACACCTGTTCATTTTCTCTTCTCTTTCCCCTCATGATTTTGTTGTTTTTTAAAAATCCCACATCTCAATTAATTTGTTTTACTTCCCTGTCCTGTTAAGCTGGTCCTGTAAAGCTTCATTTAGTTTGCTGTTTTGAGAATAGCGTACCGAGAACACCCAGGCAGTTAAAAATGAGCAACCACCTCATATAACAGTTCCTGTAATGAGGGCTGGACCTGAAAGATATATTGATAACTGGGAGTGGAATTGCACTGTGGAGCAGCAGCATCATTAATGTGGTTTTTTGTCGACAGGTCCTTGCATCTGTGAAAAACAAAATCGAGCAGTTTGCTTCTGTGGAGAGAGACTTCCCTGGCCTCCTTATCCAAGCCCAGCAGTACCTGCTCTTCCGGGTAGACATGTCTGATGTGACCCCTGCAGCACTAACCAAAGGTCAGCCAACTTTCTTCACTTTGCCCCTGTTGGCCTACTCCCAGTCCCCCATTGTGTCGATTTGTTTGTGGGTACTGCTTCAGCATCCAGGCCTACAGGCATCAAAAGATACTTTTATTTGTATCCAACAGGGAGAAACCTCTTCTTAGTGTTCTTAAATCTCAAGGAAGGACTGTCAAGGCCTTTGCCCTCCATGGAGGTCTGCCAGGCATTAGATTTCCTAGATGGTATGGTTCAGGAAAGGAGCTGATGTTTGGTATGTTGTCAGCCGCCAATAAATAACAGTATCTCTGTGCCACAGAGAAACATTACGTGTAGCCTTGGAACCATTTTTGGTCATCCTTGTCCTGAGGAGGCACCTGTTTTCTTTATTACATCTTCAGAGCCTCTTGTGCCAAAAACTAAATGTGCTTTAGGACTCTGGGACGTGAAAGCTGTTCATAAGGATAGAAAAAGTGAAGATTATCCTCAGCCTGATTCCTGACGGTGCTTCTGTCAGGTCTGGGGAGGTCTCAGGTGGGCCATGGAAGAATAGGGAGAGGCTGGGTGGCAGGGAGGTGTGGAGGAGGAGAGCTGAGGATAGCCCTGCTGGCCACTAGGCCTGGGGATCACCGCCACTTTGCACTTCAGCTCTGATGACAAATCTGATGACGATTGTTTTCTGGGCTATGACGTAGGTCTCCGTGAGCACAAACAAGCAAACGCCCACATTCTGGCTTTACCTAGCCATCACTGTCCGGCTGTAGCAGAAGGCAGGTGAGCAATAGGGAGCTAAGGCAAGGGACCAGAAATAAGACTGGGAATGAGAGGCACAACTCAGGGGAGAATTCGCATCTTTAGAAGAAGCTGCAAGGGTCCCAGAACTGTGCGTAGCTACTGGATCCTCTCCTTGTCTTTGCTGCTTGATCTTGACCACTTTGCTTCACTGGGGTGCATGCTCTCAACTTGGAGTGCTAGGAATGAAGCCTAGGGCTTCTGAAGCACACATTCTACTACTGTGCTGTGTTTCCAGCCTCTCCCTTGACTTTTAAAGGAAGGATGCATTCACCTCTCACAGCCAGGACTCTGGTTATGATGAGCTGTTAGGTACTGGAAGGTAGATTTTAAAAGAAACACAGGCCAGGTGCCACTAGTAAAATGAGCTGTCAGGGTTCAAGCTGGTGAGCAGGCAACAGCAGGCAGGCCCTTTCAGGGAAGGAAGTTAGACACCACATCTTGGTGGGAAGGTGGACATCAGGCCTCTTATGGCCTCTTAGCCACTTGGACAGCTGATGTGTGGGCTGCATTATTCCTGAGTAGGGAGCTTGTGCTGTCACTTACCCTGTGAGAGGTGCCTCACTTTGCCCTTGTTTGATAGGCCATTGCCAGAGTTTCAGTGGCTTCAATACAGCCATTTGTGATTGAACACATGTGCATGTGGCAGTGTGTGTGTGTATGTGTGTGTGTGTGTGTGTGTGTGTGTGTGTGTGTGTGTGTGTGTGCGTGTGTGTAAGCTTGAGTTATGGAGATATGCCCTGACCTGAGCCAGCTCAGCTGATCTGGCCTGGCCTCACTCGTGTATGCCATCAGCAGGAGGTTGGAGGTCTATGATGGCCTTGCATACCTGTGGCTGCTGGCTGGGGTGATGGGATGTTCCCAGTAGGTTAGTCCAGGCTTATGACATTCAAAGCTATGAGGTTCTAAGTGAGAGCAGGAGTGTAGCAAAGCCCTGAGGCTCAGGTTGAGAGCTCACACAAGGTCAAGTCTGCTGCCTTCTCCTGGCTAAAGCCTCTCTGCATCTAATCTGCCCAGATCCAAGGGAAAACAAAACAAAACAAAACAACCTACCTCTAGATGGGACAAGCTGCCAAGAGTAGTGTCTGTTTGCAGTCCACTAGACAGACGTGACTTCAATCTCCTTACAGTGCCTCCTTACTCCAGGCTCAGTCTTCATTTGTATTTTACTGTTCATAAGGTTATTTCCCATGCAGTCAACTTTGATTGCTAAACAGCACTGTGAGGTAGACAGGGACAGTTACATTAGCTCCATTTTCATATATGAAGCCAATTTCTCAGCTAAGGGTAGTCAGCCAGAGCTGTCATGAGGCTCAAGCGTCTGAGAGTGTTCTGCCTCATTCACAGAGACAAGGACACACACACACACACACACACACACACACACACACACACACAGAGAGACACACACGCAAACTCAGGAGAGACTGCATTGAACTATAACCAGCACATGCATAATGGGTAGGGTGGATGCCATGATATGGTCTTGCCCACTCTGTCTGGAAGCTGTAGTGGGGAATATGTGCCCTCGGGGAACTTCTTACCTCAGAAGGCCATCACATTAGTCAGCTGGCATCAGTGCTTGTAAGGCCAGTGGCACACAGAGGGACTTAGCTTGTAGGACGCTTCTCTTAGGATGCAAGGCTTTCCTTTTAATTGAATTCTTCAGACTAACTTTCTAATTGCTTTTAGGTTAGCCAAGAGGTAACCCTTCCCTACAACTTCAGAAATCCCCAAAGTCACAGAGTGAGATAGATTCCTGTTACCGCGTATAGAGCTGACTTCTGGTGCACTTTGAAATTGTCTGGGGGGCCTAGAGCAGTCTACAATGAGAATCAAGGTAAAGGGCCACATATTTTAGTTTCCAGAGTGTATGTGCTGTGCCCTTTGTCCAGCCCTGCTGCCAGATGAAACAATAACCTGCCTACTTTCTGCAGTCCTCCCAGAATTAGTCTTGAACACCATCTGCTGCAGCTTCCAGACCCAGGGCACCACTGCAGAATGCAGTCTCGGCCTGACGTTCACTTCTACTTTTTCCTTCCCTTCCCTTCAGGTGCTGTGCGTGCTTGTTGAGGGGTGAAACTCGGGTGTCTGTAGCCAGAGCTGCGCCACCTTGCAACCTCTACATTCCTTACTTCTTGGTGGCCCTGCTGAGAAACATCCTCCTCATGGATGCTTCCAGCAGCAGCATTTGAAAGATCACAGCTCTCAGAACAGGTGGACTTCCTGATGCTAGCTGAGCAGATCATTGGCTGCTGAGAGTTAGCTATTTACACGTTTTTTTTTTTTTTCAAATCCCTGCTCAAATACTTCTAAACTACAGAGCAATAGTTCCTTGTGTTGACTTTTATTCTGTCTTTTAACAACTCATCTTGGATTCTAGAAGGGTGTCCAAATAGACATTACACCATTTTAGAGGAGGAACAGAAGCATGGTGAGCTGGGACCATCACTCGGTTCTATTTGTCTGCTTTGTGACATACTGAAAGGCCAGTGTCTGGCAGCAGGCTGGCATGGGTCCACCCCAGCTTCCGATGGAACTGCCTGAAGGGTGCTCCTGCTAGCCCTCAGACTCCCTCACTGCTCTCCTGCTTCAGGGGCAAAGACTCTTGGATTCAGGCTGGGTAGACCAGTTTAGCTATGACAGTTTTAGTTCAAAAGTCACACTAGATAACTACCCATGAAAAGAATTTAGGGAAGAGAATGAATTTGAGAGAAAACTGGAAATGAGCAGGAGCGGGAAGTGATGCCGGCCATTCCCTGCACTCATAATTCCACAAAGGGTCATTGGCCTCTGAAAGCAGACTGCCTGGAGGCTGTGAGAGACACATTCTCAGAAATCATGAGCTGTAGTGAAGGTAAAACAGCAGTGCACAGCTGAAGAGCAGTACAGGCTGCAGTGGGCCAGCAAGCGGGGCAGGAACTGGAGCAGGGAATGACTTCTGGGGCAGAAACTGCAGGGATTTTGCAAAGTCAGTGGTGGCTCCTGTGTACTTGACACCTAGTGACTCGTTCAATCCTTATAGTAATTCATTGGGCAGGAGGAACAAAGAAAGTAGAGCAAGGTGAAGGCATTTGCCTGAAATGACCCAGCTGGTCGGTGACAATCTGTGGTCTTAGCTAGCCTACCAAGCACCTTCAAAACCTAGTAGGTTTTTGGTGAACAGAAATGTAGGGGAAGGAGTTCCAACTGAGGCAGTGGAGACAACACAGGTTCTTGTCTGAGATGGATGCCCATGGGTGTCCCAGTTCCACTGGGACCCACACCAACCTCCTCGGTGAGCGTTGATGGCCCATTGCAGAGCTCTAGTGCTCGAGGACCAGCGTGGAAGGGGGTCTTCAAAGCTGACCTCAGACTTGAGCAGTGCCCACGCTTCTGCACTTCTGTCAGGGCACGTCAGGGATTTCTGGTTAAAGGCAGTGGGAGACAGAATCTCAACAACTTTCCCAGTTCTTTATGACACGAACCTGATAGGCTTTAATCCAAAAGGTTATTTAAAGCATCAAAGTGGAGGATTTTTTTTAACACTAAAGACTATAGTAGTGAGATGTGGAAAGTACTATAAATGTCAAGAATTTTTGGTGCTGTAGTTAAGCAACACTCTGAAAAGTGTTGAAAAGTGGGGCTGAGTTCTAAAAAGCAGCCAAAATAATGAAGAGCTTGAATATAATGGTTTAGAGGAGTAATGAGATCGTTTGGGTAGGGGCAGAAGGTGGTATAAATAATTCCTATGAATATATGAGGCCTGAAGATGCTCAGGAATTAAACAGTCAGGGACGCTGAACCATTTTAATTAGTAAAACTGATTTGGTATGAAAATGCAAATTGGTTGAATATGTTAGAACTTGGGCTTATGTCCTCTTAGACTTATGTTATTAAACCTGAGATGGAAACTGTCTTTAAATGTTGCACCCAAGTCTTTTGTTGTTACTAGATCCGGATGGCTGCAGGAAGTTCTCAATCTGATCTTTCCAATATCCTTCATCTTTGTCATTATCTCTGGTGATCTGAAGGAATCTTCCACTCTCTTTTTGTACTGAAGGCTGGAGGGCCCAGTCACAAGGAATTGGAGGTTCCCAGGAAGTCCCTGAGGCCAGAGCAACAGCTGCAGAACACACAGGGCTTGAGGACTGGACCAGGCATGTTTCCCTGGCAGAGGTGGAACAGTTGGCTCAGCACAGGGTGTTGGGAGAGCAGAGGAGCCGCAGGTGTCCTAGGTTAAGTTCCTGTGTACCCAGTCTCCAGCCAGTCAGCTAACACCCATGGCAGCAGATGCTACTGGAAGTTTCTTTATATATACTGAGTCTATTGCCCAGGCTGACCTTGAAATAGCGAACTCAAGTGATCCTCCTGCCTCAGCCTCCCAGGTACCCAGGACTTCAGGGTGCCATCACAGTGTCTGGCTGGGAAGTTTCTTATCAAACCTGTATTCTTGCCTGAGCTTATTTTGTACAAGATTCCTTGTATAGTTTTAGGTAGCGTCTTGTATCACAAGCTGAGTGGTAGCTATTACCTGCTGAGCAAGTTCATGTGTCATGGAGCACTAAAGGGCTGAGGAATGGCACCCAGGTCTCCACCCTCCTCTAACCCTCTTGCTCCTCAAACACACAATTGTCACTTCAGAGCCCCATGTCTTTCCTTTCTGCCTTCAGATGCCATTCAGGAGGCCTCCAGGACAGGAAGTGGCAAGGGCCTTTTGGATGGTCCTCCAAGAGTGCTTCAGCCCTTCCTGAGCAACAGAGTCAAGATGTCAGGCGCACCCCCAAGCCTGCCCTTGTCGGTGAGGAATACCATGCTGGCCGCTGCACTATTCCCCGAGTTCCTGAAGGAGCTGGCAGCCTTGGCTCAGGAACACTCCATTCTGTGCTCCAAGATCCTGGGGGACTTCGAGGACTCCTGCTGTTAGCCTTTTATATTTCTATTTTAATAGGTTCCTGTTTTATAAGGTTATAGTGTCTTGACTGAATGTTAAGTGCAAAGCTGCTTATCAAAAATGTCTACTTTGATACTTCCTGACAATACTTGATTGTGGGGAGGGTTATCTGGCATCTCCTCTCTCTAGCCAGGTCTCCCCGTCCTTACATGGAATGTAAGTCTTGTGAGCTGGTTGTTCCCTTGGCAGGTTCTCCTTGCTCAGTGTTTCCTCCTCACATGGTTGGTGCTTATTGGAGTCATTCAGCTTGTAACTCAGAGGGCACCAAGAAAACATTGGGGATCAGTGATTTCTGGTATGCCCGGGGAAGGCCAGCTCTTCAACAGCAGGTGAGGAGGTCACCTCTGCAGCTGCACACGTCTGTCACCCTCTGTGGCTCAGCCTCTGGTCTGTAAAAGGGAAAAACAAAGTGGAGCTCCTGCAGTGTCTCCACACAGGCTCATCATCGGGCTCTTTGAATTTTACTTCGAGGACTTGTATTCTCTCCACATGTATTGCCTTATGTTGTGGAAAATCCCCAGCCCCAGCCGTCACCTGAGGACATCACGTAGCGCTGGAGAGAATGTGGAATGCAGGGAATTAGTTCTTGTAGCTTAAGAGCTTTCTTTCATCACTGGAAACACTGAAGATAGCCTTATTTTAGTAAGATGTGCACAAAATGAGGCATATCTATGCAAACTGTTACTTTGGTTTTTAGGCATTTGATCAGATGAACAAATCGCGGTATCATATACTTATGCAAAAACCGTCATTGTTTTTTTAAATGTTTTATGAAAACAAACATTAACTTGTGAAGCTAGTCCATAGAGTTATTATTTTCTTTTGTTGAAGGCTGGAATTTGGAGTGCAAAAGATAAAATTAACTGTAATCTATAAAAACACTGGTCATTGTTTTGTTTGCCTTTACTAATGTGTTGTACTTTCTAGAGAAATGAGCACTGTGTAGCCTGTGTTGGGAACTAGGAAAGAAATGCAAACAGTTCACAGGGAGTCTGGCAAGGCTTAGGTGCCTGCTGGTGACTCAGTCTTCATGGCCACAGTGCCTTCTGTGTGTGGCTGAGGTGGTGGCCCTGAGGGGATGTATCAGTGCTTCTCACTGCTCTCCAGCCTGCTCCCAACAACAGGGTTATGCTTGAGCCACGGGCCCACAAAATCACCACGAGGTGGGCAGGAGACCCATGGAAAAACTGCCAGCTAAAAATGAGACAATGAAAAACTGGGGCTTATGAATTGTAAATTCCCCTCTCTATTTTTGATCCAGTTCTGAAGTGATTGAAGCGCCCCCCGCCCCCCATTCTTTGTGGGCATCCCTGCTGAGCCCCAAGCACAATGTCAGGTCTACTGCATGTGCCTCAGGAGCACTAGTTTGTCACAGTCAGCACCTGGTACAGGACAGTGGGGAAGAGTGAGAGCCAAGGCTGCAGAGCAGGGGCCTGTGTGTTGGGAGAACTAGAGTCAGTGCATGGGGAAAAGGCCCAGCAGATCTGGCCCAGGCTGGGTGTGACCTGTTAGGAGCCAGCCTGGCAGTGGTTTATGCACTAAAATAGAAACTCAGATACCTTTGCAATTCTGACCTCACATTTGTTTTGAAAAGCAGTTTGCCCAGCTTTGGTGCATCAGCTACCAAGTGGGAAGCACAGCAAACAGGCCTGCTCACGCCTTCTTGACACCTGCTCACAAGTCTCCATTATAAGAGGGTAGCTTCAGCTACAGAGCAAGGGCAGAAGCTGTAACTGACTACCTTCAAATGCTGTTTTGTAGTCTGATTATTTGTACTTGTCAGGGCACTAAACCCGAAGCCACCTCTGTGAACAATATTCTTCACCTTTTGGTCTTATTCCCCTCTCCATTACTAGGTAGTGGTGTTGATTCTTCTCAAGTTCATGTTTATTTCCCCCTCCCCCTCCCCTTCTCCTTTTCTCCTCCTCCCCTGCCTCCTCCTCTAGGCAAGTGTGCTGCTACTGAGCTATACTCTATATCCAGCCCATTATAAACCTCAGGGCCCCCTTTGTGGATGGTGCTCATTGGAAAAGAGTGACCTCTTAATTATTTTTCCAGTAGGTAGTGAAGTAGATTTACTTTAAAGGAGGACAGAGAACGCCAGAGTCTCTGGTGAAAGGCAGGGAAATTTGATTACCTGGGATGGGGTGTTTATTGCAAATTCACTTGACAACTCTTCTCTAAGGCTTTATTTGGAAACCCCAAACCAGTTTGTTTCTAAAGCCTTTCAGTCCTCCTTCAGAGGGCTGTGTTCAGAGTTTTACAACAGGAAGTTAGAAAACTGGCCTGGAAATGGAGCATCCAAGCACCACAAAACCAATGTGGTTGAGTGAAGAACCCTGGATGGGTTATCTGGGGGAAATGGTGTGGACATGCAGAAAGAAGAAGCCAAGCTATAGACAGAAGGGCAAGTCCTGATGATTTGACAGTGAACACTGTGCAGACATGAAGACACTAGACAGGTGATGGCAGGAGCTCTTGTGGGAAAGCAGGGTGCTGAAGTGGAGTACTTTGGCCCTGAAGTTCACAGGTGAGCCCGTTTTTGTAATGAGTTTGGGGGAAAACTGTAAAAGACTCGACCTGCTTAAATTGTGTCCTGAGGATCTGCGTTGTTTTTCCTGAGACAGGCCTCATATTAACTGCCGTGCTTGCTGAAGCAACAGTGTAGATAACTCCTCTCCTGCAGCCGTGACTAGCTTACGGCGTCGCAGTGTCTGGCCTGATGAACCTGGGCAGGGTTGCAGAGTGGAGGGTTCCTGGAACATCACATTAACCTAGATTCGTAATTCAGAGTCTGACTTAATGGTCTAGACTGAGTGAATTTTATGGTTCAAAATACATGAGCATACTGGGACATTTAAAACTGATTTTTGAAAATGGTAGGGTAACTGTTAAAATTTTGAACAAAAACCATCCAGCTCAGGTTCAGCCTAAAACACAATTTTGGGATAAGTACAATCTCCTAGCTACGAGTGGAGCTGTAGGAATAACTAATTAAAGATGTGATTTTTTTCATCACTAAACACTTCCTTTTTCTGGTAGAGTCATTGTGAGGTGGTCCCCATTTGCTTTGTTCTGGAAAGTACTTGAACATGCTGAGATTGGAGCTGATGCCTCTGTGATGTGACAGGAGGATGTATTCAGTGCTTCGCTAGTAAGGCACCGTCCTTACCAGGTAGATTTTATTTAGGACAGACGTAGTTGTTGCTTTTCAGTTCATTAAGACATCCTGGGGCCAGGGTGTTGTCAGGAAAGCATCCTTCTATGAGCAGAATCTAAAAACTGGATCTGTGAAAATTTGGGTTACTCTCATTTGGATAGTCAGCAACACTGGGTTGGTGGCGGTTGTGAAGTCTGCAGCAGTCATGTGGGTTCACTTCCAGCTCTAGGGGTCTAAGGTTATGACTTGGCCTCCCTTTCTGAGTCAGTGTCCCAGGCTTCTTTCACAAGGAAGCCTGACCAGCATGATAGGTTTGTCACAGGTGTGATGTTAAATACCTGTCTATGCTCTGATCTGGTTCTTCTTTAAGGGCAGTCCAGTTTAATTGCTAATTACCAGCTGTATGTTTGCTGAAATGCCTGTCATGTTTGCCATTTTTATGAAACACTTTATTGCAGGAGAGCTATTATTGCACATGGTACTTTAAGTTACTGGTCTGGGCCAGTGTAATGCAGTTTGCTGCAAACCTCAGTCAGCACCGCAATGTTAGCTTTTTCTGAAGCAGCAGACTTCTGGCAACTGAGGCCACATCAGCTTTAAGCCTTTAGGAAGATATCTAGCCCCTTCTTGATTCGGCTACCAGTCTGTGAATCACACGACACCAATTCCCTATCACATAACAGCTTAGAACAACTTGTCAACAGGGTTTGTACTCTGCCCGTAAGTCTCATCAGGGAAGAGGCATTTTAAGAGAATGGAGTTGATTTTTTTTTTCTTTTTGAATGATCATCATAAACCTAATGCTTCACAAAAAGCTCTTGAAAGACTAAGTATGGCTTTTGGGATAATTTTGCCAAGCAAATCCTCTTTACATTATGGCATTTATTAGGCCATTACTTGTTTTGGAGGACAGATTACCCCAGCAGCTCATTAACTGGATAAACAGAGCTTTGGCAAAAGATTTTCTGTGAGGCTCTTTATCTTTAGGGTAAAGAAAGACCAGGATGGGGTATGTGTGTGTGTGTGTGTGTGTGTGTGTGTGTGTGTGTGTGTGTGTGAGAGAGAG
>NW_008356258.1:2131617-2142251 GCF_000622305.1 Nannospalax galili
GTGGGTGTGTGTGTGTGTGTGTGTGTGTGTGTGTGTGTGTGTGAGAGAGAGAGAGAGAGAGAGAGAGAGCGAGAGAGAGAGAGAGAGAGAGACTGACTCTAGAGCCGTCACACTGATCATTTAAGCTAGGACTCGCTCTTCTAGCCTCTTGGGTCACAGGGAGTTGTGTTCTGTCTTTGGAGATGAAAGTTGTGGGTTAACCTAGCTCCCTGTTGCCCACACAAGAACAGACCTGACTGCAGGGTTCTGTCCTTGTGTATTCAGGGCTCATTTCAGGCTTCTTTTGTGGAGCTTAGATTTACCGTGTCACTTCAGAACCTGGAAAAGTGACAGACGCTCTTAGGCCAGATTATAAATTTCACAGAGCTAACGCTGCACAAGTCTGTACTTCTATGTATGTCAAGTACATTTTACTGGGACAAGTGTACGAAGGGCTCACCAATAACCAGGCCTCCCTTTGTCCCTGCAGACAGAAGGGAATCTGGTGTTGATGATTTTGCTTAAATGATTTTTGCTCAACTGCTTGACTTGAAGGAGTGAGGGAGGCTACATGCACATGCCTTCTACTTCACTGTTCGGAGGTCAGCTCTGTTGAAAAACAATCCCCAAACAGCACAGCAGCCACGTCCACACTGCATTTGGCAACAGGCAAATTACATGGCCTTCCAGGTGGAGGTAGAGATTTCCACCCATTACTCTTTGGAGTTCTTGAAATGATACAACTAAATTCAATCTAAATTAAAGCTACAGTATAAATTGTGGGCCATGCCATAAGCTTTAATATTGAAATAACCAATTTAAGGAAGATGTTCATTCTTCAGTCTTTCACAGTCTTTTTCTAAGATTAGTAATAATCACATTTTTAAAAAGGGCAGGGGTGGAACTCATCTAAAACCTTTTCACCTTGGTAGAATACTGATAGCATTTTTTTCTGTTTGTGCCTTGAGAAAGGGATAGAAGCCACATTCATGCACAAAGATGGCTTCCTGGACACGTGACCCAGGATTTAAAATCTTGGTAGTTACCTTACAAAAAGAGGGGGCACAAAAAGCTGTGTATTCATTTGTTTCTTAAGTTAGATGTATTTTTTGGTCTTTCGTTGCGATAAGGTCTCATTATGTAGCTCTGGTTGGCCTGGAACTCAAGAGATCTACTTGCCTCTTCGGGGATTAGAGGTGTGTGGCACCACATCTGGCAGCTAGGTGAATTTTTACTCATCTCTCCTGTGTCTGGTAGTGTGCGGAGAGCTGGGGCCTGCACCAAGCAACCACAAAGCAGTGCCTATGTGGCTGGGACATGACCAGGCAGAACTGGTTCTGGTGGGATGAGAAATAAGTCAATTTCTAGCACTTTCCACTATCAGCCACTGCCTTTGGCTTCAAACACCTAGCCACAGGTAAGTGGATTCCATTGACAGGTGGCAGTGACTTCAGGTATAGTGCTAGCTCATACATTTTAATGAGATTTACCCTAACTGGTACAAACAGAACCAGACTAAATTCACACTAGTGCAAGAATATACAACCCTATTTCACTGAGGCCCATGTACCAGGTAGGCCATTCTCTGAATTTCTTAGGGTGTTACGTACACACCTTTTGAATATACCTAGTCAGGTTTTAGTCAGAGCTGTACTTTCTCCTCTGTAGCACACACGAAGTCTGGTTCTCAGGACTGCAAGAGCTGACAACGAAGAAAACACAGCAGTTGTCAGCACCGAATGGGCGTGCAGAAGACCTGTAAAGACCGAGTGTGCGAGTGGCACTTTCCTCTGGGAATACCCAATCCATATGCTGTTTTCACTGACAAAATCACTTGTGGACGCCTGCCTGGAGCTGGCTGCACCTGAACGAGGAAAGCCCTGGCCTTGAAACAGTCTCAGGACTCCTTCGGAGTGTTTTCTGAAAGGCTTGATGACCAAGAAGCCAGAACTTTTAGGGAAAAAAGAATTTCCAAAACGGAACCTTATTTTTCCTCATGAAATAAAGATCCTGCCATATTCGAATCTGCACACCTTTGTTCACTGTGCACAGAGATTTGTGGAGCGAGACAGGACTCGTCCGTTCTCTCTTGTAGAGAGGTTTACTGAAAATCACTTTACAGTTAGTAGTCATCATCGCTGCAATAGTGTGGGGCCCATGGCCTCCGGGGCAAGGTAACATTCTCCTACAGTTCTGAGTCATTAATTTACTTTGGAATTTTTAAAAAAATGCCGTCTCCTCCTGCCTATCTGAAATAAACCACAGAACTGGTTTCCACTCTTATCTCTGCTTCTGCCTGGTGAGGGGTTACTTTCCTACCCGTTCAGGAAATCTGGAATGCATCTGATGATGGAGACGGGGTCTGCTGTCCTCCCATTCCTCAGCTGCCCCAGGAGCAATGTTCTTACATTCAAGGCCTCCAAGGATGTTTCCTTGCTGTCACAGATTGATAAATACTTCTAAAAACTAGTCATTAGAGGGAGTGTGGTCTGAGGTGCAAGGCATGTAAGGAATAAGGGGGCACCTAGGGCTCCTGAGAGGAATAGATATCATGGGACTGGGGGCAGAGGCAGCAGGCCCTCATCACCACTGTCAGCTGCACCTCAAGTACAGTTAAAGGTCAAGATTTTGATTTACTGGTTTATAATCTTACTCTTTTCAGGTAAAACAAATCAACTTAGTGTTACAGATTTTTTTCTTTGGATTTTTTTTGGCCTGAGTGCTGGGTACAGGAGTTGTCAACTATATAATCTTCGAAGTGTCAATTTTTATGGGCTATTTCAGTATATATTTTATTCATTAAATTTATTTGAAAACTTCTGTTGTCACTTTAACTCACTGATTCCCAGATCTATGCCTAGGGAGCTGACCAGGCATTTATCACCTGTAGTCGGCAGATGTATGGTTACTGCTAATATCCTCCTTCCCTAACCCTCTTTGAACAAGATGTTTATGAGGCATCAGTTTATTTTGTTGTGTTTTCTTCTTAGCCCATTTTTACGTCTAAATATACCATCTCCAGCTCAGTCTCCCTTCCTCACACTAACCCCCAGGATGGGGAACACTTCTTGACCCACAGGAGGTGCTCACAGGTATCTCTGGAAGGAACTACACAGTGAGCAATTTTCTTAGAAGAGTTTGGAATACACACTTTATTCCATTTAGAATCACTCCACAGTAGAACACGCTATCTCCTAACCCTGGCTGCCGCCAGCATGGAACTCTTTCCAGTCATTGAAGCAGATGGCAGGGCTGCTGGTTTAAAGCTGCCTCTCAGGACACAGCGTCTCAGGAGAGAAGCATGAGTGTAAGACGTCATCTCCTGGGAGGTGTGGCCTGGCCAGTGACAGAGACACAACTTGTACAGCACAGGGATGCCAGTCCTCGCGGGCTGCTGCTCTTGGGGACGCACTGTCCTCTGTCAGGCAGAGGGACTTATCTCACGAGGACAGCTTCTTCTCCAGTATTTTCTTTATCAGAACTGGGTCTGCTCGGCTTAGGCTGGCTTTCCGGACCAACCCAATTAGCTTATTTATAGCTTTGGGGTTTCCCTCCTTCACATCTATTACCTGAAAAGAGAGATGTTAGGGGGTGAAAATAGAGAGACTCATGCGAAAAATCCTCCAGGTTTCAGTTGGCTACAAACTGAATTCAGATTCTTTCTTCCCTCATGCAAGATGTAAACTGAGGAGAGGAAACAGAGGAAGGGGATTAACTTCTGAGGAGGTCTCTAGGTTCCTGTCAAAAGGGGATTCGGTTCCGCTGCCTTCTGATTAAAACGAACAAGACCACCGTGATGGGTCACAAGTGATTGCTGACAGCCAGTGAAGGCAGCACGTGGGAACCAGGACACTCTCCTCTGGGGTACCACAATGACACAGGACAGAATCTGAGTCGGTCATCCATGTGATGGAGCACCACATCTAATCAGACAGGGTGCCTCTCAAATTCTCTACTGCCATGAGGCAGGCAGGCCCCCAGACTCGGGCTTGGGGATATGGCAGGTAGCGGTGGCAAAGGCAGGAGGGTGGTGGATTCCTATCAAACAACCACTGACAGGACCGCAGGGCTGGCCTCTCTCTTTGGGGTACTCAAGTGCCGTAGGATGAGCCTGAAACTAAGTGTGTCCTTATCAGTGACTGCAGATGGGGCAGAAAGACGAAGATTGCTAGAACAGCCTGGCCTCATTTTCCTGATCAAGGGCTCTTTACAGAGTTGTTAGTGCCCCTGCACACTGATGGGTGGGTGGGCATTATTCTGAAAGTGATACTAGTAATTTCTTTCCTGCTGAAAATCATCTCTAGATAATATGATTAGATCCTGGGTGGGTTGTGGGGGGGCTCTTCAACTTGGCGTAATTTTTTATCTTGTGCCATATTAAGAACAAAAAATAACTTGGTTTTCAGCCATGTTCCTGTCAAAAGGTTTTCTCAGTCATTTACAAATCATTTTCATCTCTGCCTTCCACCTCTCAAAGGCCATGAAACTTAAGTGCCTCCTTATGAAGAAATGGCCAGAGGGACTGTAAATGACAACTCTGGGAGAGAGTGACAGGCCCTGCAGGTCAAATACTGGGCTTGGAGAACTTGAAAATACCCTTGTAAACTAACTCCATGGAGAGTACACAGTGGAGAGGAAGTTTCCTCACAGGAAAATGAAGCGTGTTTTTCATCTAATTTCATCTCTGGACATTAACAGAAGTGCTAACACATATGTAGGGATTATTGATAGGGCTAGGCCGGTCCTCATGAGGAAGGGCCTGTGGCTGTAGCAGGAACAGTGGGCAGGTGTCAAGCTGGCCCCTGTTCCTGCTGCATGAAGACCTGGCTCCTGTATGAGACAGTTACCACTTGGGGGTGTCCCTCCATGGCGGCATGGCAGAGCTGCTCCAGGGCCTCTTGATCCTGCATCAGTTCCAGCTCCTGTTCTGAAACAATCTGGGCTGGAGTCTTACCCTCACCCTTCCACAGCTCCTCAAACACCTGCAGGCAGAGGGGGAGAGAGAAGTAATGAAGACTCAGCTCTTCTGTCACCTCCATGTCCTTCTATGATCCGAGCAGCGCAGGCCAGGGAGCAGCAGATGCAGTTAGTATGCAGCCATGTGGCCTGACCTGGGGAGAAGCCTCCCATAGCCTCTAGCCAGGGCTTAGGAACAGCTCCTCTCTGCAAACTAAGTCTCCTAGGGTTAGCTGGCTCCCTTGTGCAGAGAATGAGGAATCAGGCCAGCCAGGCTGTGTACCCTACTTGGTGATGTAAGCCAGGCAGCCTGTCCTTACGGAGGGCTGGTGATAGATCTATCTTGTCCACTGAACTAATTAATGGAGGTGACATTTAGTGAGGGATGGGCCACACAGGCAGTACAAGGAAACCACTACACGTACAGGCCAGTCCAGAATAGCCTGCTGGGAAGCAGGGCTTTGGTGGGGTGCAAGAAGGTAACCCCATAATAAAGACACAAAATAAAAAATAACTGAAAACATAAATCACAGCCCACAGGGGTTCTAGCCTCCCATGTTTATCCCTATAGGTAGAACTGGACTCAAGTCTGACTGCTAATGGTCTGCTTATTTTTCTACTTAGTGACAGCAAATCCCCAAACCGATCAAACTTGGAAAAAGGCAAACGTTTTGGAAGGCATTTCCTGGTCTGGTTGTTCTTGTTTCTTCTGTTCTAGTTTCCCCAGAACAAGAATGAATGCAGGGCTGCCTTTGGCACCTCCCGGCTCTCTCCGGCACTCTAAGGACAGAGAGATACTCCCTGTCTTCAATGTCATGCTTCGACAATGGAGCCCCTCCCTCCAGGTCAGGCAGTGCTTAGTAACCAGCACACAGGCCAAAGCAAAGGAAGAGCTGCTCCTAATACTGAGAAGTGAAACAATGCAGGAAAGTTTACCATGACCTGAGGGTCACTGCACCTTCACTCTACCAGTCAGATTTGTGCAGTGATGGGCTCAGGAGGTGTCTGAGGTGGGTCCTACAATGTGCACCCCATAGAGTGCTACTCTAGTCACACACAGCCCTGGTGACCCAGAGAAAATAAGAAATGTGGACCACAGGCCTTCAAATTAAATTATGTTTAATGAAAATATGTGTGCTGGATAGCTTTAGTGTCAACTTGACACACATGGGTTGAGGGAGCCACAATTGGGGAATTGCCTCCACTGAAATGGCCTGTGGCCATGTCTGAGGGGCATCTTCTTGATGAGTGATGTGGGAGGGGCTGGGCCACCCCTGGGCAGGTGGGCCTGTGTTGCATAAAGCAGGCTGAGCAGGGGCCAGGAGAGCAAGCCAGTAAGCAGCGTTCCTCCATGGCCTGTGCTCCAGCTCCTGCCTCCAGGTTCCTGCCCTGAGTTTCCTACCTTGGGCTCCCGGATGAACTGTGACCTGGGATATGTAAGCTAAATAAACCCTTTCCTCCCCAAGTTGGTAGTGGTCATAGTATTTTGTCACAGCAATGAAGAACAAACTAGGACAATATGCAACAGAGATCTCTAAAAATGTATTCATGAGAGTTATAAGCCTAACCAGGAGGAAGGTACAGCGAGGTGTGGAAAGCAGGAAGAACTTCTCTACTTGTCTACAAAAGTAGGCATCAAGTGAATTGGAGACCAGAAAGACTTTTAATGTGGTTTATGCAGGGGAGGAGAGCTGCCTAGAGGCCAGTCTGGGGGCTTTTCTACACTTATACCCAATATACTTATTTTTCTTTAAGACTTAAGGGACTGGGGAGATGGTTCAGTCAGTAAAGTGCTTGCTGTTATAAGTACGGGGACCTGAGTTTGAGCCCCAACACACACATAAAAATGCTGAGCATGGTAGAGGATTCCTGGAGGCTGCTGGCCAGCCAGTCCAGCCAAATTGGAGAGCTCCAGGTTCAGTAAGAGACTGTGTCTCAAAAAATATGGTAGGCAGCAAGAGAGGAAGACCCAGTGCAGACCCACGGCTTCCACATGCTTGTGCGCCTGCACACATACATGTACACACAAACCCACTTAAATTAAAAAAAGCATTTTTCTAATTATAAAAGTTAATATATGCTCACGTAAATGATGAGGAAATCTCGAAGTGCACAGGAACCCTTCACCTTTACATTTTCTCAGGAACCCTAATGCTGTATTTTGGCATTTTCATCCCCACCCTTTTCTATAGCTGTAGTCAAAGCCGATACTCAATGTGGATTCTGTTCTTTCTTCACTTTTACAGAAGTACTTGCTTATTTTAATAAAAAAAAATCAAATGCCCATCAACTGTATTTATAATTTAAATTATCCCCTATCCTTCAGGTAGGTCTTCAGACTTTGAGCAGCACAGATATCCTAGCTCAGATGTCCAACATTCAGAAAGAGAAGACACACCTTACTCCCAGCTCAGAACAGTGACCATCTCTAAGGACTTGTCACAAAGAAATTGCAGGGTGGATCTTTCCTGGTAGGGGGATGGAATTGCACAGCAGACATGAAGAGACCCTCCTGGTTCCTTGTAGCCCACTCTGGGGTCACTCACTCCTGCATCTGCCTCTACTACAGACGAGGGAACTGTTTCTCAGGCCCAGAAGACCCTTAACAGGCTAAGGAGTCTGCCCCTGCCTGGGGCCCAAGACTCAAGCGGTGGCTGGAACAGTGGCAAGAAGCTCAGGCACTCTCACTAGGAAGGAAAGCAATGCTCCTGGGACAGAGGCTACTGCTATGGAGCCGACTAGAAGTGAAGTCACAGTCATATCATTCAGTGGCTTCTAGGAGCCACTAGGAGCATGGTGGTGGAAGTGTCCTTTACATCATTTAGAACTGATCGTATTCGCTTCACAAATCAGTGGCTACCACAGACCCAATTCTGGGGCTGATAAAGCAGACTCCAGTTTGCCCTTTCTTATTTAAGCTCCTGGTTATTAAGCTCCTCCCAATAGGGAGGAAGCCACTGAGGGGGACATATTCTGCTGCCCTAGCCGTCCCACTGCTCCCATAATGACCTCGTGGCCCAAGCTCCTGCTACAGCATAAACTTTGGTCTGTGTCTAATCACCCCCTGGG
Source organism: Nannospalax galili (assembly GCF_000622305.1). NCBI lineage: Eukaryota > Metazoa > Chordata > Mammalia > Rodentia > Spalacidae > Nannospalax > Nannospalax galili. The sequence goes on from NW_008356258.1 coordinate 2,139,622, forward strand.
AAGTATCACCCCAGGGCCACTGTTTGTGGCCAGGCACTGGCTCCCAGGCACTCACGGCTGAGAGGGATCCTCTGTGATAAAATGGCTACCAAAAGTAAGGGGTGACACAAGCTGGGAAGCCCTAGTCACACACTGACACTGGAGTTATCGGTGACATAGGAGGAGGAAGAAACAGTCTGTGAGTCCCTGGGGACCCAGTCCACACATTCTTCTTAACTGCTGCCCAACTAGTTCTCTGCTTAAAGCATCTTGAAAGGAAAGATATAATCCCCTCACCTATCCCTGCCTGTCCTAGATTTTTGGGTCAGGGTGAAGAGCAAGGGTTTGTTCAGGGGAGATGGCTAGGAGGGAGCTTTGATGGCTACCAAGAAGGGAGACTCCTCAGTCAAAGGCAACCATTCTTGTAGGAAAAGACGAACACCACAAGCCTCTAAGGGGGCAGGGCATGGTAAAATCTGCAAAGAACCGAAACACCGAGAAAAAGACAGTTCTCTGTGACATGGTGTTAATGCACGATAGGAATCATTTCCTACATTAAAAAACTTCTGGTGCTTTCTCTCCAAAGTACACCCCAGGGCGCACACAGGAAGTTGGTTAAGTGGCATGTTGTATGTTAAATGTGGCCTCCATCTCTATGGACCACATCTGGCCTGGTCCCTCTGAAAGTATTAACTCTGGATGATGCTCAGAAGACAGTGGACCAATCCTTTCTGTTTCCAGGAATGCATAAAGAACAAACACACACACGCACACGCACACACACATACACATGCACACACATAGATTTGGTATCATTTCACCTGAACTGTAGCTCTGTCAGCAATTGGGACATATCCCAGGCCTGGAGTCTCAAGCAGCCTGGGCATACTGGGACTATCTGCAGGTTAGCTTTGATGCTGATGGCTCTGGAGTTGGACATGTCCCAATTAGCCTTATCCTTGGTGAAGGGAGGTGATGGGACACCACCTGCCACTTCAATACATAGACCTGTTTCTTGTGAAAGGATGGCAGGGCACTTTTGTCCACAGTGGCCAGGAGGTTGGGCAGGATGACACTCGATCTTCAGGTTTCTATTTCTGAAAAACAGAGCTACACCACTGCAGCTACCTCTTACTGCCCAGGCCCTGGGTGCTGAGGGGTGAGGCTACAAGCCTCAGAAGCCCTGTTGGAGCACCTGAGAGGAGGGTGTAGTGACATGTGTAAAGGACAGAAATAATGGGCAATAATGTCAGCAAGGACACGTGGAGAGAGAGGGATAATGAATCACAGCACAAAATGGGAGATTCTTTGCAATTCAGAACATTCTTAGGACAGGATGAATCTTTGAGCCTATCTATCATCCCCAGGAGTTACCCAAGGAGTCAGCTTTCTTCCTCATCCCCAGCCATTTAATCACAAATGTAGCCTCTTCCAGTTCTGTCAGAAGCAACACAGATAATCAATAGGATAAAAGCCTTTGTATTCTGGCTCATAGTTTCTAAAACCAAGGTAAACTTCAGACTCTTAGTTAAATGCAGAAAAATTAATTACAACACATTTTTCTTTTCTTTTTGTAAAAGTACATTATAAAAATAGGACACAAAAAGATGTTTAACAGAATTAGTCACTAGAGAAACACATATCAAATTCACAGTGATATCCTGCCTCACATCTACCAACATAACTATAATAAAAAAGATGGACCATAACAAGTGCTGGCAAGAATGTGGGAGAACTGGACTCTCATACACTGTAAAAGGGTGAGACTATAAAATGGTAAAGCCCCTTTGATAATAGCTTGGCAGTTTTTCAAAGTGTTAAACAGAATTATCACATCCCAGAGATTCCTACAAGTATATAGATCCAAGAATTTTGAAAACATATGCTCACTAAAGAAATTGTATGTGAATGTTCAAAGCTGCATTATTCATAGAAAATGGAACTGACTCAACTGTCCATCAACTGCTAGATAAAATGTGGTATATCCATAAAATGGAACGCTATTTAGGCATAAAAATCAAGTACTGGGGGCTGAGGAAATGGCTTAATGGGCAAAGCAAGTATGAGGACTTGAGTTCAAATCCCCAGAACCTACATAAAGACAGATGCAGTAACCTGCACCTGCAATCCCAATGATCCTGTGACCAAATGAAGGTAGACACAGGAAAATCCCCAGAAGCCTGCTGGCCAGCTAGCCTGGTGTGCACAGCCAACATGAAGCTGTCTCAAACAAGGTGGAAAGTGAGAACCGACACCCAAGACTGTCCTCTGACTTCCACGCACGTCCAATGGCATGCATGTGTGCACCTGAACTCATATAAATGCACTCATCATACACACGAAGATAAAAGATGCAGTAGAAATACATGTTATAACATGCATGGACTTTGAAAGCATTATGCTCAGTGACAGAAGTCAGACACACTAAAAATTCGTTTATGTTAAAAGCCTAACAAAGCCAGGTGTGGTGGTGCACACCTGTAGTCCTAGCACTGGGGGAAAAAAAAAAAGCCTAACATAAGGAAATCCAGAGAGAGAGAGAGAGAGAGAGAGAACAGATTGGGAGTTTTCTAGGGGGAGGAGGGAGAAATGAGTCAATCCAAAGTTTCTTTCTGAGATGATGAAATATTCTAGATCAGATAGTGGTGGTG
>NW_008356258.1:2142394-2169537 GCF_000622305.1 Nannospalax galili
AGTTTTCTAGGGAGGAGGGAGTAATGAGTCCATCCAAAGTTTCTTTCTGAGATGATGAAAAATTCTAGATCAGATAGTGATGATGGCTGTATAATAGAACAGACTAAACACTAATGAGATTTTTCAAGAAATGAGCAACTTTCACTTTTTCCCCCACCAGGAAGAGCTAGGCCACATGGGAGCTAGTCATCATGGGAGAATGGTAGAAATCAGGAGGAAAACCAAGGCCTTGTGAGATTCCGACAGGAACAATAGCACAAAGAGCAAATGCCCTGCACATGCTGTCTTGTTCCACAGCCACGGGCAGGAGTGCAGGTGAAAGGGAGAGTCCTGGCAAAGGTCAGCAGTGGGATGCAGATAGTCCTAGCTACAGGGGAGTTTCACAAATCTCAAGACTTGCAGGTCTCTTAGATTGGTAACCTGAAATCTACCTAGCAACTCTGCTGTGGAAATGGGAGTGCACATCAAGTCCTGAGGTGCTGTAGCCAGCAGCCAGCTTGAGAAGGGACCTAGAGTCTGCATGTGGCTGCTCTAGGGATCAGAAAGCCTAGCACACTCCTCATTCTGGGACCCCACAGGCACTTCACTGCCCTGGCTTGGCAAGCAGCTGCCTTATAAGTAAGACTTGAGCGAGAAGAGTGACACTTACTTAAACCCACTGAGTGCCCCTACACAGTAGGGGCACAGTAGGGAGTAAGATGATACAGGAGAGAGAAGGTGCTACCTTCAAGAGAGGGCAAGGGAGTCTGCCCCAAGACCATTACTTTTTTTTTTTTAAGTGGCTGTTCTTAGGCGGCTCCTGGCCTTGAACTCACTATGTAGTCCAGGCTGACATAGACTCTGGATTTTCCTGCCTTAGACTCCTGAGTACTGGTATTACAGGCTTGACTCACCATGGGTGGCTACTTAAAACCTTTATAATCAATATACATTATTTCTGCCCTGGAAATCAATGATTTTCTTACAAACAGAAAGTGAAAACATAAAAAGATGAAATTCCCAAGGCCCTGACACATAACAGATATTCCCTCAGCAGCACATACTGAACCTGAACATCAGGTTTTTATTTCATGGCTACACAGAAGCTAAGATTCACCTGCGCCTTTAGACACACTGAAGTTGATAAAATGCAAACGTGTCTCTATCTAGAGCTGAAACCAGCTGTCAGCATCTTCCAGCCCTTTCTATTTCTTCCCACCGGAACAATCTTGCTCTGTGCTCTGGGGTTTTGTTTTGTTGTGGAGTAGGGGGGGCAGGAAGAAGGGGAAGGTTATTTTCTTCTTTCATTTCAAATGCTACAATTCATCTGCTCTTACATGTATATATAGTTTTTCTGCCCTCAGGCCATCTAATCTTTCCACAACTGCTGAGCACTGTAATCCTCTGACATCTACACATGCCTAAGCCTTTCTTAAGTGTTGAGTCTCTACAGCTGACAGCCTCACGAGAGGGAGCTTACAGATCCTTCACCAGCTCCTGTCTCCAGTTTCACAGAACAGAGGTGTATGCTCAATGGTGCCTCATAATTAACCAAAAGCAGCCGCTTCCCCAAAGCCTCACTTTGTAACCTTGTAACCTGCCACTACTGTCAATGTGTATAAATATTAAATGCAAAAGGCAACATTAAAATAACATTAGGCTTTTGGCTGAAGCACTGACAGGTGCGCGGTCTCTGAAGTTGAGATGAGGCGGTTGCTAGGTGTTCTTTATCTTTCTAGGTACTTATTTGTAGAATTTTCTGAATTCTAGGAACCTCTTACCCAGCTAGCCTCATTAGAGGAGGTTAGGCAGAAGGCTACTTTACATGATACTATTTTCCTGCATTTTCACATTCTGGGTGCCTGTGTAAAATTTCATCTCCTGAGTGTGTGGCAATGTGATCCCACCCTCCTCATTGAGCACAAGCTTCCCGAGGGCAGGCATGTGAGAGACAGTTGCAGCCTTGGGACTGGCTTCAAGAGCATTAGAGGAGCAGGTGGGCTGGGAGCCACTGGGCACTGGTGAAGCCATGTGGTCAGCAGCACCCACAAGCTGCTAGGCACCCAGGCTTGTACATAAACATTTGAAGGAGACAGGGCAAAGCCAGATGATAACTAGTTCTTCCAATGAACAAAGACCAGAAGCAAACTACCCGTGTTGCATACGCTTGCTAAACCAAATCTTTTGGCACCCAAATACCACAAGCATAACCATCAGAAGCACTTAATACTTCAATTATGAAATTCACTTAGTGGTGGCATTTGCAGTTCACAGAAAACATTACTGGGATCATGGAGTTATGAGAAGCTTCTAGAAATGTGGACATACCTGTTTAGCTGCTGATGAAGAAATTGTCTTACTGTCCAGCAGGTTGAGGAGCTCAGCGAGTGCAGAGGGTGTGACAGGACTAATGACCCCCAGAAGAGGAAGAAAGATAAAGTCAACATTTTACTTTATCAGGGTATCCATGAATGGCTGTCAGAGCCCAAACTCTTACTCTTGTGTGTTATAATCAACCATCCCCGGGGATGAAAATAACAGGCCAATGGGGCTCTACTTACTTACTTTGTTATTTTAGTGTAACGATTTTTTTGGACTGGTGGTTTCTTTTTAAATTATTTTACCACCCACAGCTGTTTGGCAGCAGCTATAGCAGTAGACAACTGCTTAGTACAATTAGTTCAGGGAGGGGCCTGCAAAATTCACGAACCACAGAGAAAGGGGGAAAAAATCAGTAATTAAGTGTTTTCAACAGAAAGATCAGCCTAAAAATTACTTCAAACAAAACAATTAACAAAGCCACTTTTCTGGGTGTTTCTATGCAAATATAAATTCCATTTTAATTGTAAAGGATTTTCCATAAAGGAACATGATGTCTACTAGGCATGTCCTCTCCTGTCCTCCTAGGTCCTCTATGTGCACTGCTGTCCTCTGTAGATTCATAATGGCTTTCTGGACACAGAGAGGCCCAGAACTCATCATGTTTCCACTTGCATGATGTGCCTTATTTGTGACACAGAAGGTTAGGGGGAAACAAACACTGTATGGCGTTATTAATTCACGTTCAGGGTGAGGGTGTGCACAGAGATTACTGAAAAGAGAAGACAGAATTACAGACTATGTCTTTACAAATACATGGTCCAATTATTTCTAAATATACACAGCAACTAGGGTAATGAAATGCTATCTGAGGTCCTTAGAGGGCTAGTTTCAAATGGAACAGTTTATAAATAGCACGTGGGCATGCCTGTGTAAAAGGAATCTGAAATGCTTGATGCCACTTGAAAACATCTCCTGTGTTAGTTCTTGTTTCCCACTGTTCATTATTAATTTCTGTGGAAGTTAAGAGCTCAGAGAAGATACAAACAAGGACCGTACCCCAGTCCAGTGCCACTTGTAGCCCCAGTGCCAATTTCCATAAACTCCAAACCAATAGTGTTCAGGTTCACTACACTCTAATTCAAATACAGCAGAACCTTTTTAGGTTCGTGCAGTCTAAGCAGATGCCAGTTAACTTTAGTTGTGAACTTGACACAAACCTAGCGTCACCTGGGAAGAGCGAACCTCTAGTGAAGAACTGCCCCAATCAGATTGGCTTGGATCAGATTGGCTGGTAGCCATCCATGTCTACAAGACCTTTCTCTTTTCTCAATTGTTAACTGATTAGGAGGGCCCAGCCCACTGTAGGCAATGCCATGCCTAGGCAGGTGTGCCTGGGCTGTATAAGAAAGCTAGTTGCACAAGCCAGAGGAAGCAAGCCCGAAAGCAGCACTCCTCCACGGTCTCCACTTCAAGCTTCTGCCTTGGCTTCCCTCAATGGTGGACTGTAACCTGTAAGGGAAGCAAACCCTTTCCTTCCCCAAGTTGCTTTGGGTCAGTGTTTTATCACAGCCACAGAGACCAAACTAGAAGAGTGCCCAGCATCCTTAAATCACTTGTTTATTCCAAAATATGGATAAAAGGTGATTCAAAGTGGAAATAAGGTTTAGGACTATCTAGCACTACTAAATTGTACTAAGAGGTCTGTGAACTCTCCTGACTAAAGCATAGGAGGCAGAGGGGCAGAGGGCTCAAAGCAAACCAACAGCCTCTTCCAACATCCCACTTTTATAGGCAAGAGATAATCAGGTTTTTTTCTTGGGTTGCTTTGATGTTGTACAATCCTAGAACATACAATAGCCATTTATCTTATGGTGCAGAATGTGTGCAGAATCTATAATAAACACTGAGGTTGAGTTAAGTTTCTAGCATGCAAAGAGGCTACTACATTATGACTCAATGTCTGCTGTGGTCCGTTGGATGTGCTATAACAGAATACCATAGGCTGAGTGGCTTATAAATAGCAAAATTTATTCCTTACAGTTCTTGAGGTTGAAAACTTGACAATCAAGGTGCCAAGAGCCTGTGTCTAGTATGGCCCTGCCTTCTCAGTGCTGGCACCTTCATGCTGCTGTGTCTTCATACAGGTTAAAGGGCAAGCTAACTCTCTGAGGCCTCTTGTATAAAGATGCTAATCCCATTTCTGTAGGCTCCACATTCATAACTTAATTCCTCCCTACCCCCAAAGCTCTACTTCCTAGATTTCAATATATGAATTTGAGGCATACACAAAAATTCCTAAAATTCATACATAGTGCTATAAAAATGTGGGGTGGAAGGGAACAAAGGAACACAACATAATGTACTTTGAGTTACAGGAATTCCTCTCATGACCTTAATTGATTAGTTTGATTATAAATTTCCTCTATAGATCTCTCAGCTAACAGCAGTTGAGATTTTTCAATAGGTCAATCTGTGTCTTGGGGTTCTTCTCACAATCTTGGACATCTGGTACACTGCACATACAATTGCCCTTTGGTACCTGAGGGACTGGGCCAGGACACACTACTCCATGGATATGAAAATCTGTGGATGCTCAACTCCTTCATATAAGGTGATATAAGATCTATTCATAGATCTATTCATCTAGATCTATGCCCATGTTTCCCTATACTTTAAACCATTTGATTACTTATACCTAATATCATATACATGTTATGCAAACAGTTGTTAAGCTGTGTTATTCAGAAAATACTGATAAGAGTCCATACACGTTCAGTAACAATGCAATTATTTTCAAGTATTTTCAATATGTAGTTGGATGAATCTTAGATATGGAAGGTTGGCTGTGCAAATTTCAGATATGCCAAGACAAAATTTGTATGAGACCTGTCAATTCCATGAGGCCAGGGTATCTAGGGAAGAGGGGTATGGAACCTTTCAAGCTTCCAATTCCATTTAGTCCCTTAGAGCTCTTTTAGGATCATAACTCCATCTCTGGCTAAGATCCTGAAGGCAGATACCTTGACACTGCTTAGCTATTTCCACCCCCATGACATGGCTGTCCATCTCAATCCCTCACTTATCCTAGCCTCCATAAGACCTCTTCTCTTCCGCTACAGCAGGACCCAAGAAGCCCCTGGAGGAAGATGATGGAGCCTGGACCTCCAGGTGGTGGATGCTGTTCACCGATCCTTTTGTCCATCTCACTCCTGGCAACTATTCTCTAATCTCCTTCTCAGGACATGCTCTTACCTTTCATTGCCTAAGAACCAGGTGCAGTGCTTTCTAGGGCACCCTCCTCCTCCTCCTTCTCCTCTCCCCAATCCATCCAACAACTCTTCCACCTACGCCCTGCACCCATCACCTTCTTCAACCCTTCCTGGGGTACTTAGCTCCTTTGTCCTGAGGTTTAACCGCACTCTTTGTTCCTGCTCAGACATCCCTGTCTTGTAAACTTCCTTGCTGATCCTTCAGCTACTAACCCTGGTTTCTTAACATTACCCAAAAGGTCGAGATCTAATGGTTACTACTACCCTTCTGTAAGCAGATTCACTGGAATTCCACCCTACTATAAGGGACTAAATATCCAATAAGCAGAGTCATTAATGATTAATAAAGACGGCACATTTCCTGCTTCTTCTCTGTCTGAGACAAAGACCTGGTAGGCTTTTTTCTCCTGCTGGCAGGGTCCCTTTTCTAGGTGACTGGTCCAGACCAGTCTAGATAAGACCAAGGCCTCATCTGGCAGCTTGGAGCTGTGACCTATGGGCTCTCTCTTCTTTGTTAAAGTTGACCAATCCAAAAGTACAGGAGGGGAACCTGCCCCATACCAGAAAAAAAACACTTACAAGACCTAAGAAGACCTAAGTCCTCCTGTGGGCTTTGACTTGTTTCATTTCCGAGCTCCTTCTCCACTGGTGGAGAGCTTGTTTGTCTGTATGAACGTGTGATATGAATGTGTGCATAGGTGTGATTCTTCATCTTTCAATAAAGCTTCTTGGCCTGTTGCTCTCTGCTGTGTCTGAGTTTTACCCCCTGCCTTTTAATTCTTTAACTGGTGGAGAAAACCAACCAAATCAAGACCCCCTAGACGATAACAGTCACAACACTACTCCATATAGACACTCTTTTCGGAAAAAAGACACCCTTGCTAACAGCTCAGCACCCAGCTTTTCCTCCTGACGCAGTCCAGCGAATAGCAGCCCAGGGCCTCCAGGCCTCCTCTCTTCGGCATCCTCTTCTATCCTGCCTGCCCACACTGCCAGGTTCTGTGCTCTCTTCCTTGGCTCCCAACCTTTCCTCAGGCTGCAAGAGGGGGACTCACATCAGGTCCCAGGGCTGCCAGTGTTGCTCTGGCTCCACTTCTCTCTACCTGCTTCATTCACCTGCTTCCAGAGGCGTTAATACCTGAACTATGCATTCTACACCAAGGTGACAAACTTCTGCAAAGAGCCACATGGGAAATACTTAAAGCTTGAAAAAAGATTTTTTTGAAAGCTGGGTGTCAAATTCAGGGCTTTGAACCGGTGTGACAGCTTCAGTTGTAAACTTGGCACACCAGGAAGAGGGGAATTTCCTTTCTATCGGATTGGCCTGTGGACACATCTATGAGGTATTTTCTTGATTGTTGGATTGTGTGGGAAGGCCCAAGGCACTGCAAGTGGTTCTACCCCTGGGCAGGTGGTCCCAGATTGCATAAGAAAGCAGGCTGAGCACAGGCCAAAGAAGCAAGCCAGTAAGTGGTGTTCCTCTGTGGTCTGTGCTTCAGTTCCTGCCTCCAGGTTCCTGCCCTGGCTTCCCTCAAGGATGAACTGTGATTGGGTTGTGTAAACCAAATAAACCCTTTCTTTGGTAAGAGTGCTTTATCACAGTAATAGAAAGCTAACTAGGATACATGGTAGACACCTGCTCTACTGCTGAGCCACACCTCCAGCCCTGTCCCCCTTTTTAAGGTCAAAACCATTCTTACTCACAGACTGTTCAAAACAGGCAGCAGACCCAAACACCAAAGTCTGCCAGGCTGTTCCAAGCCAAGCTTCTCTTCCCTGCTGACCAGCTCCTTGGCTACACAATCCCACACATTTTCTGTCTGCAGTGATGACAGCACCATGGTTCTGGTCACCTGGGTACTAGTCCGTCTTCATGCTGTCTTTGCTTTCTTTCTTTCCTACTCACTACAAAGCGCATCAGCACTGAATCCCAGCAATTTTTTACAACATCACATGCAGCCGTCTCTTTTTCTGATACCACCATTTCTGTCACTGCTAGGACTATAGCCTAATGGTGTCCCACAGGTTTACCATGCCTGTAGCCCTGTTCTTGGATGTGCTCCCATTCATCACACCACTGGACTAATCTTCCTGTCACCATCATTCCTTCTAAGCTCAGAAACCTCCCTTCACTTCCCAGAGCTCTGGGTCTGATGCCCACAGCTGACCTTGGAAGTTTGAGGCACTCAATAGGCAGCTGCACTGTCCTGATTTTTCCATAAAAAAAAAAATCAGGAACTCTTCAATTTCTACTTCCTTGACTAAATCAAAGCAATTATTTTGAATGTCTTATTAATAAATAAATTTCAAAGCAGTAAGTCAAAAAGCCAGGTTCAGTAAGAAGTGTTCTGGTTGGACCCAAACCCCAGGCTTTTATAGATGAATGCAAATCAGTGGCTGGTGAGTCTGCTTGTCGATGCTCCCGTCCGGTGTCACCGTGGGACTATAGCTACCTTCACCACTCCTGCTCTTTTTAGCCTTGGTTACGCTGGTCCTAGTGGCCAAGACTGTTGATTAACTAGTGTTAGCTCCATGGTTAGGTGAATGGCTATGGTTTGAATATGGTCTTTCCCCTGTGAAACTCATGTTGAAATGTAATCCATATGAAGTATTAAAAGGGGGGACCAGGAGGGATCTTTAAGAGGTGATTAGGATTCTTTCCTCATAGATGATTTTGATGGGTTACCTTGAGAACAGGTCTCCAAAAAAGCCAGCTTGATCTCTCTCATGTTTCTTGTCTTTTAAACATGATGATGCTGGGTGTGGCTTTAAAACTCTGCCAGCAAAACCATCCATCACCAGATGCAGGCACTCAACCTTGGACCAGAACTGTGAGTCAGAACACTCCTCTTTGCTTTAGCCTGTACCTAGTCTGTTAATAACAACAGAAAACAGACTAAGACACCCACCTGGTTAAAACCCTTTGAACTGTGTGGGCCAGGACCACCACAGCTTGGTTTGGTACCCTAGACCGACCTCTACACAGACTAGAAAATAGAGCAGTTCTCTGGCTTCCTCTGTATGTGATTTTGGAATGACCAAGTATACTTTTCCTCAGAGCAGAGTACCTTTATGAGTTTGTATAACAATTAGGCTAGTGCTTACAAACTATCTGAGGAATACGAAAATCTCCTTCAGCTCTGGTAAAAGTTGTTGAAAAGGCTACTCAAGGAACCTACTCAGGATCCTGTAAACATCTGTCTTGCTCTAGGGCCAATAAGTGTTCAGAGTGTTGGGGGCAGGAGAGGAAAAATGTATGATCAGAGGGGCAAATTTCCAGAGGTCTGTTGACTAGACTCAACAATCCACAATCCTATGAGGCCTCAGAATGCCTTGAACACATTCTTGTTGAAATAATCTTGGACTGTGTAAAAAAAAAAAATCAATAAACATTTTGTAAAAAAGGAAAGAAGAAAAGAAAACAAACCTCTGATTTCATAGGTCAGCATATAAAGAAACTGAGTGGAGAGTCGGGGCCTTTCCTGCTGTACCACGTGGGGGAAGTCATCTTTCAGGACCTCAGTTTCCTTACCTGCTCAATGGAAGAACTGAACCTGAAGATACCAAAGTTCTCTCCCCAAATTAAACTTCAGCAGCTCCACAAATTATAACCATCAATATGGCAACTGTGATTTCAAATCTAGAGATTACTACTTCTGGAAATGCAAGTCCCCTGTCTTCTTAAGACTCTCCCTGGGATCTGGGCAGAGTGAGTCTCTCTCCTCTCTACTCCCACTGCACATGTATAGACAGATCTAAAACAGAGTGTGACCCCTATGCCTCTGCTCCTCCCGGTCTGCAAACAGAGTTCCCTGCCATTTCCACTGTGTGGCTCTCCATAGGCATTACCCAGGCTCCCACACACCAAACCCTATCCACCTTTAAAGCTGTGATACAGTTCTGTCTCCTCCAGGATAGTGCCCACCTGACCTCAGTCGCCACAGTATTTTCAATATAAACAGAATGGCAAGGCTATACTTGGGGGAAGGGGCAGGGATGGGACAAAAAGTCAACAGATGCCGTTCAGGAGTTTAGGAGTCTGAGGGTGCCCACTGTTTTGGTTCTTTTTTTGGAGGGGGTGGTCTTTTTGAGACAGGGTCTCCCTGTAGCCCCAGCTGGCCTGGAACTCACTATGTAGACCAGGCTGGCCTTGAACTCACAGAGATCCGCCTGCCTCTGCCTCCCAGGTGCTAGGATTAAAGGCATGTGCCACCACACCCGGCCTGTTTTGGTTCTTACTATACCAGCTTGACAAAAAGGAAAGGGGTAAAGCCTACTCCTTTTTCTCTCAAAAATCCTGAAGCAGGGACTATGATGTTCATTCCATAGTAAGGAGACTGAGGGTCAGAAGGCGAATTCATTCAGGGTCAGGCTGGTGAGGAGGGAGCTGGGCAGTGAAGTGACCCCTGCGGCCACACTCATACATGGACATCTACACCAAAAGCAAGAGGCTGAACATGAAGTCAACACTGCATAGTTAACTTCTGCACAGTTTTTGGAATCTTTTTATCAATCTGCATCTGTCTTCATTCCATACCTCCATAAGCACAGGATTTGCTGAGGTAATGTCACACCCACTAACCCGGGCTTCCCTCCCACAGGGATCTCAAAGGGTCTTACCATCTTCTCAACTGCTCTAAAAAACTCTTTCTCACTTCCCATCTTTAAGCCTATTGCACTGGTGTGTGTGTGTGTGTGTGTGTGTGTGTGTGTGTGTGTGTGTGTGTTTCATCTGTGCGTATGCACCTGTGGTGCACAAGTGTGCACACGTGGTTGGGTGTGGATGCCAGAGGTCCACATTGGGTATCCTCAGTCACTCTCCACCTTAGTTTTTGAAACAGAGGCTCTCACTGGGACCTGGAGCTTACTGATTTCACTAGACTAGCTGGCCAGCAAGCCTCAGAAATCCTCATCTCTGCTTGCCTAGTACTGGGTTAAGGCACACACCACTGCACCTGGCTTCCTTAACGTGGGTGCTGACGATCTGAGCTCAGGTCCTTATGCTTCCCAGTCCCTCGTTCCTTCCTTCCTACAATGTTCTCTTCTTTGAATTCTGTGATACCAGCCATCTCCTAGTTTTCTTTCTACTTCTCTATCATTTTCTGTTTTCTTCTAGGTCTTTCTTCTCAAGAGAGCCACAGGTTTCTTCCTTACACCTTTGTGGGCTGGTGCCTCCCTGATGGCTCTGCAATTGCATTTACATGCTGCCAAGTACATGGTCCATTACACTGCACGACATACCTGGCTACCCAGGACCTTACCTCGAAACGCCCATGAGGGCCTAGGTCAGGAACACTTCTTCCCTGAGAATGTCTGACTAACCCTGTTCATCCTTTGCTCTGATCTTGGCCCATCTGGAGACTTTGTCCCCCTCAGAGCACTTCTTTGTTTCATTCCTGTCACCAGCTTCTTTCAGAGCAGGGCCTATGTCTGTTCCCTGGGCTGTTCGTCCCTGAGTCCCAAAAAATATGTAAACTGAATGAGTGAGAACTCTCATCTTATATCCCAAAGACACCTCCTGTCAGCTGTAGCTCCACATGCCTGCCTGCCGTACACCTCCCAGCAGGGCCTGTCCTACCAGCAGCTCAAGCTTAGAACATCTTCCTTACCCTTTCTGCCTCGACTCTTCCTTTACCTCCTACCAGACTGAGGAAGACTGCAATTTTTCACCTCTGTGTAAGTGAGAAATCTAGAAGCTCAGCCAGTGGGCGAGAACTGTTCCCTTTGGTCTATCTCACTTCAGCCAGGCCAGCCTCACCTAGGCAAAAGCTCCTATGAGAGGCACTCCTACTCAGCACTCCTGTGAGATATTCCCTATAGGCCAACCTGACTCCACTCTCTTTACTCAGCTAAGAACCAAACTGCTCACTTCCACAATATACACTATACACTAAAGCTTAAACCCTCCAATGAGACGGTATTAGGAGATGAAGCCTTTGAAACGTGACTGGGGTTGGATGAGGTCATGAGGGTAGGTCTCCTGATTGGATTAATGTCCTTATAAGAGAAGATCAGAGAACTTTCTTTCCTTCTTATTACCCCACCCCACCATATGAGATTATAGCAAGATGGCAGCCATCTGAAAGCCACCAAGGGAAATGGACAACCCTGCTTTTGCTTGTCCCTCTCAGTATACAGAATTGTGGGAAATAAATGTCTATTTAAGGGACTCTCTCTAAGATATTTTGTTATAGCATCCCAAGATATTAATATACACACACTCTCCCATTATGGAATTACAGTGGCCTTGTGATCCAGTGCGTGGCCTGAAAATCCTCCAGGTGGTGCTTAGTCCTCTCTCTGGTCTTGTGCCCACGTTTCCTGCCTGCCTGCCTCAGCACCTGAGAGCTTTTGGGTTTCCTACTGTGGCTACTTACCTGATTATAGAACTACTGCTTCCTCCTTCCAGATGTCTATACTTCCCCCACCTGGCAACCCCAAAGTTCTTCAGGGCTCAGCTCCAGCATCACTTCTGAGGAAAGCCCTGTGTGATTCCTTGGGCCCCACACAAACTCCAGTTCTGTGCTTTACAGTACCATGTGCATGCCTCTAAGATAGCAGGATGACACCGAGGGGCCTGGCTATATTTTATGAGTCTGTATCTTCCCAAATGGGCCCACTGCTTGTCTTGTTCATCTTCAAGCTACTAACCCCTAGCACAGTACCAAAGACACAGTGCACTGCCAGAGATTTCAGCACACAATGAATTTTCAGATGGGATAGAGAATATTTTTAGAATTGGGAATTCATTGGGGGATGTCTGTTGTCTTGTTAGGAGTCTCTGAGGGAGAGCAGGGTGAGTGAAAAACTCACTCTGTCCTATTTCAACTGCTTCTGCAACTGGTGTTCATGATAAAGGAAGAAAGAAATGCCCAGACCTCACTCACCTCTCACTCACAGCAAGGTGCTGTTGCTTTAAATAGCCCAGAAAATTGTTCAGGACCCAGTTAGTCACCTTTTTCGGCTCTGCCCTAGTTTCTTTTATCACATTTTCGAAGAATTCCAGTAGGCCAACTTCATTCTGTTAGAAAACAAAAACAAAGACAAACCATGCATACACACGTATAAATCCTCCCCCCAAATGAAAGAGCAGTGTTCTGAAGGCAACAGGAAACTGCCACCCTCTGCCTCCATAAGACATACCACTTTTTATTTGGGAAACACTGAAATGTCGCCAGAACATTCTGTTCATTTTCAGCAAATGCAAAACATCCTAGTACTGCCACTCTGCATCTATAGAGTATTTTCTTTCTTTTTTAAAAAAGCTTTTTTTCTAATATTTTATTATTTTTATTTTTTGTGTATGAGTGTATTGTCTGCATATAAGTGAGTGCACCAGTGTCATGCAATGCTGCGGAGGCCAGAAGAGGGTTCCGGATTCCCCTGGAACTGGATGGAGTTAAGGACGGTTTGTAACCGCTATTTGGGAGCTGGGAATTGAATCCGGGTCCTCTGCAAGAGCAATCAGTACTCTTAACCACCGAGCCATCTCTCCAGCCCCAAGGAATTCTTTCAAAAGGAATGAACATATGAGCACCTGACTGTGTAGACCTGAGGTGATGAAATTCAACACCCCCCCACCCACCCACTTGCCTGCTACTCAAGCGCCCAGAAGCCTTTTAGCCCTGGGTGCTGAACTGGCCTTACAATGTTTGGCTTGAGTTTAATGATCTTTCTTGTCCCATCTCCTACTATAAGTTCTGGTGACTGTCGGAAAAGAAGGTAACAGATGGAGCAAATCAAGAAGGAATAATGACAGTATTCTATCACTGAAGAAACTAAAAGTGATCAGAACCACTGGTATTCCTCTTCACATTATCCTAAATATGCAATGCTTCTGGAATGTTTTCAAACCAACCAAGAACATGTGTACATGTGACCCAGTTAGACTGGCTCCATAGTGGGTGGAGGGATACTCTGGCTTTCATGCCTTCTAAAATGAGCTTGTGTTGGCTGGCCTTGCCTCTCCTCTGCTCCGTGAGATAATCACCTGGAGTCTGAGGAGAAAGAGACTTGTTTCATGAATTTTAATATTTGCCCCCTCTGAACTGTCAGCTCCATGAGTCATGCTGTTCCTGTTTATAAATATAGTCAAGTTAGTGCTGGCCACAGGAGTGGCTTGGTAAGGACCAGTGTATGGCATCAGGGTCTCCTGTCACCATGTGAGCACCCATCTCCTGTCATACCACGTTCACCCTGAAGTACTTGGGATGGTCACAATTATGCACGAGAGTAGTGGGGTGGGGACACTCATCAAGTTATATGCTGTGGCTAATCATTAACTGAGAGTGATTGAGCTAACCCTAGTATATCCATAAGAAAAACAAAAAGTTGTTCTCCTTACAGTAGAAGCAGAAACATGCAAGTGCAGATGGCATGGTTTTGGTTTATTTAAGATTTTTTTTTATTCCTTTAAATTATGTATCTGAATATGGCTATGTGCACATGAGTGCAGGTACCCCTGAAGGCCAGATGCATTAGATTCCCTAGAGCTGAAGCTACCCAATGTGGCTGCTAGAACTGAACCCAGGTTCTCTACAAGAACAGTGCATACTTTTAACAACTGAGCCATCTCTTTAGCCCCCAGACGTATGTGTTTAAGCAGATTTTCCTTATTTGTTGAAATCCAAAGCAAACCACATTATCCTTAAAATATTCTTTATGTTCACACTATAGCTAAGGTGCCAATCCCTGCCCCTTTCTTAGAATCCTTCACTAAACAAAAGAACATTCTGAAAAAATAAGATACTTGAAAGAAGCAAGACATATTAACAAAAGTGCATGTAAAGTTTGGCTACTGTAGAAGTTGTAATATATACACAAGCACACAGCTGCTAAGGTAGAAATTCAATAAGAAAAAGCATCACACAGCCTCTGTAACAGATAAACTCTCTAGTGACAAACTTACTGAATAATCCTACAATCATCTCTTGAATTTTTCTTTCAAGTCAACACTATTATTCTGCTCATGGTAAACCAGAGCAAAGGCCATCTCAGCAGCCCACACTTGACTGCAGATGAAGGCAAATCCAGGCAACATGAAGAAGCATTGCTTAACTTTCTCCAAAGTCTTCAAACTTCTCTACTCAGTCGCAAATCACTGGGGAAGGAGAAAAGTACTATGCAGTCCATGCTGGGTAGGCAGAATTCCCTTTGTTTTCACTCAGACAGGCTGACCCACTGGTGGAACGAGCTGTCAGGAGGAGACCTCACTGCTTTGCAAGGAAAGCTTGGCAAAATCCACCTAGAAATACTGCACTTGGGCTTGCAGCCTTGGGTAAGTGGCTGGGACATGATGAATATCCATTCCTCTACCCTTGGGTGGTTTTGTTATTGGATGGATAACACTGCAAGTCAGATTTCTGTTTGTCTTCTCATGTCAGTGCTGTGATGAAGCCTCTCTGAGCTGGAACTGCACTTCACTGGGAATACAGGACTCCAGTGCACAATTTAAAGTTGGCATGAAAACCTGAGATGGTGATAGGGTGAGCTATAGAGAGTGGGGTGGCAAGAGGCTGAATGATGGATCAATTAGAGCTGCACAGGGGCTGCTGCTCTGCTCTTTAGAGCACAAGCCCATTTTCCAAGGAGAAAACACACACACACACACACACACACACACACACACACACACACACACACACACACAGTCTGCTGCTTTTCATGGTTTTCAGTTCTATGAGACTGGCAAATGCTAATAAGCTTGGCACAAATCTCAGAAGTTTCTGATGAACACAGCAATGCAGCCATCTGGTTTTGTCAGGAAAACAGTGGACCAGTAATTTTCTTACACAAAAATCATATTAAGAGCAATATGGCAAGGCCACTGCATTAGGCCTTTAATATCCTTCCCAAAGCAACAAACCCTGATCTGTCCTACATATGACAAAATTGAAACTCAGCTACACAGCAAGTCAAGTCTCCTGGCTAATGTGATGCCAACTGCTTGTTCAGAGATGGCTAAAGCAGTAAGAACAATGGGTCCTGCCTCATGTACAGTACCAGAGAGTCTTACAGCTCCACGACTGCACAGCGTCTTTGGCATTTTAAATCAAATTTCTCAAGGCATTCAATTACACACAGAGCCAATGTCAGGCCAGCTTCTTTGACACTAACAGGAACCCTAAATAACAAAATCACCAGCTGATCAGTGCTGATGAGAAGCAAAGCAGAGGCATCACCTTGCTCTCACGAGCAGCTCCAGGAAGAGCCTCAGTTTACTAGGCGCTGCACTCTGGAAGCAATCTGGTCCTACACTATCTTTTGTATTCTACCTTCAGAGACAATGAATGTTGAAGACTATCCAGTTGGAACAGGATGAAGGCTGATTTCTCAACTGCATGTTTTGTTCTACGTCACACATCCTGTGATTCTGATGTTCGTCCAGAAACAAGGCTGAACTGTATTTTATAGGCAGAATGAAACCTGATACAGACAGCTCTCCAGGGGCACTCAAAGAAGAAAAAGGTCCAGAAAACATTAGCTGAGGAACAGCTGCTTCCATGACAAGGAGTGTCCTGGCAGCCTTTTGGGACCCTGGATTAGCAATTCGGGGCTGGTTAAGAACTCTCAAGAATATTTACTAAATATGGTAGGACCCTCCTCCCCATTAATAACAAACACATCCCAAGACCCTCAGGGTATGCCAAACCCTAGGATTTTTCTATAGATACATACCTATAATGTTTAATTTACAACAGCTAGCAAAATTGAACAGCTGTTGTATAGTGTAATAAAAATTTTTTTTTCACGTACAAATTCAAATAGTCTATTTCTGGAATTTCGTATTTATTATCATTGACTGAACTGAACCTTTGAGAACTTGGATTGGGGGCGGGCATAATTACTGTACCTGTTAGACACAGACAGCAAAGGTTGGCTCTATGGGAAGCTGCATATGGTTGCTACTGCTAATAACTATAATGCGGGTGCCCACAAGTTTCTAGTGCTTTCTCTATGCTAAGTCAGCAGTTCCAACAACAGTCCTGTGAGCTGAGTACCACCAGAGCTCTGCAGATGAGGGTACTGAGGCAGTCCTGTGTTTGAGGTCACCCAGCAGATAGCAGCAGACTTCTGCTGGCTCTACTCTTCACTTCAAGTGACTGTCTCTGAGGAAGGAGGCCCAGCTGCTGCCTTCTTGGGGACTGAAACTGAGCACCTATCAACGGCAGGCACAATGTGTGCTCATCAAAAGAAAACATGCCCCTAGCACTTTCATTATTTTATTTGATGTTGGCCAGGTGTTCAAAGGTTCCCGACATATTAAAGATATTGCAGAGGTCCCCCACAATTAGCTTAGAAACTGGTAGGAAAATATAGCAAGCTTACTATTTGCCTTTGCCAAGGTACACCTAGGCCACATGGCATGGCACACATCTGCTCCCAGATCAGAGAAAAGGACAGTGGCATGCCCACTGCCCACGCTACCCTGGGCTCCAGAGGACAATGGGTAGCCAGAAATCCCATGTCTCTTCTGCCATTCCCCCACATACAACCAGAGGAACCACTAGGAGCTCACAAGACCCTGACCCTGCACTATTTTCAAGTACCTTCTGGTGTAATGCGACAAATTCCATTTTCTCTCATTAGTTTGGATAAAAAGGATACTCTGCTCATTGCATTCTAATGGGTAAGTCAAGTAGTGAGTTTATAGCTAACTGCGCAGCTCATGCTTGCCAATGTGAGTGGCTGACTACCAAGGAAGCCTGCATCTACCCCACATTGAGCAGCAGAAGTTTAAACTGGGCAAGGCTCTCATGTGTCACTATGTGGCATGAAGAAGACTTTGTGAGCAGCACGGTTCTGAACATCTGTGCAGCTGTGTAAGGAGCCCATCACCTGTATTATACCAGTGGCTCTGATCATTCTTACAGAGTGAGCAAAACAAAACTCAAACCCAACAACTTTGTAAACATGGCTCTGAGAGAATAACACCAAATGCTAATGTCAGGGACAGAGATGAAGCGAAGAGGCAATTCTAGTTAGCTTTCTACTGCTGTGATAAAAACCATGATCAGAAACAACTTGGGGTGGAAAGTTTATTTTGCTTACACCTCTACATCACAGTCCATCTCTGAGGGAAGCTGAAGCAGAAGTTCAATGCAGGAACCAAGGCAGGAACCTGGAGGCAGGAGTTGAAGCAGAGATCATGGAGGAACACTGCCTATATCCTTACTCCCCAGGGCTTATAAAATACAGGCCCGTCTGGGTTGGAATCCCTCTCCCCCCCATCAGAAATGGAACTGCCCATGCCCCCCATCAGAAACGGAACTACCCATGCCCATAATGGGCTGGGCCCTCCTACATCAACTAACAATTAAGAAAATGCCTTACAGACGTGCCCATAGATCAGTTGGATGGAGGAAATTCCACAAGTGAAGTTCCTTCTTCCTGGGTGACTAGTTTGCATCAAGTTGACAAAAATTAACTAGAACAAGGGCTACAATAGCATGATTAGGCCAGAAAGTAGAAATTATAGCAAGATGAAAGACTGGAATGTTCAGCAGGGAATGGCTCAGGTCTGTGATGTGAACAGGCTCCTTTCTGGGGTTGTGACAATCTTCAGTGAAAGCTCCTGTAAGTGGAGAAGTTCTTCACGGAGTCAGGGCTCTTCAGTGGGGAAAATTAAACAGAACAGAGTGGCCTAGCAGCATGAGACTGGCCTTGGGAACAGGACTCTCACATAGGAAGTCAGAAAAAAGCCAGAGAATCCTGAATCATAGCTGCCAGTTACAAGGATATAAGGGTCCACCCAAGCTCTGAAACAGAGCCATGGACCCTGGGACATGCTCTCTAGGACTTGCAAGAAACGTACAATCAGAGATCTGTGTCCTCTTTTGATCCCCACAGTTTCTACCCTGGGTTGCTCCCTGCAGGTTATGAGAGCCTCTAAAATCTAAGCAAACGCTCAACAATGTCACTTGTGCTATGTTTCCAAAAGCCAGAAGTATACATATCTTGAGTTGAATCCCGGCTACCAGCTCTGTGAAGGGTGCCTTTAAACTAATGTACAACTGATTTTGGTTCTTGGAGATGTATTTGCTCTAGGAGAGAAGTTGCAGAGAATCAATTTGTGAACAAAATTTCTCTTGGATAATCAAAATATAAATAAGGTAATAAAAGTTGATGGCAGAACAGCAGCAGAGACTGCATCTCTAAGAATGGGATCCAAAGAGAATGCTGCCAAGAAATCAGTTCTGGTTGCAGCCAGTCACATTCAACTAGTCTAACCTAGAGAACCAGGGTCGCTCAGTAGGACCTTTGTGTTACAACTTAAAAACAGCACGGAGCGTAAAGGTAGTGTGGCTAGCTCCTCCTGAAGCCTGAAATATATTATTTCACAAACAGGAATTCAAGCTTCAGGATGGGTTGGGGACAGAACCCTTTGAGGGTCCCCAACTGGACACTAGGACCTCCCTCTTCCCTGTATTTTTTCCTCAATGGGCAAGACTGAGAGCATCATTCCTTGGAAGGCCCTTGGTCACTTGTATCTGAAAGGAATGAAGCTGACTGGGGGGTGGGGGGTTGTCGTCGTTGTTTTCCAGATAAGGTCTCACTATGTAGCTCCAGCTGGCCTGGAACTTGCTATATAGACCAGGCTGGCCTTGAAATCATGGAGGACTGCCTGCCTCTGCCTCTGGGATTTAAAGGTATGTACCACCATGCCCAGCTGAAGTTGTGTTTTTGCAGAGGTCGAGTTAGAAGCTATGTCTTTCCTACTCTACTTTATCAGAAGAATATTCTGGTGTTTTTTCCATTACATATAATAATTATTAAAGTGCCCTTAAGCTAGCAGGTCCAGATACAACTTATAAAATGAAGACTAAAATAAATTTCAAAAATTGCGGGTGGCTGAAATATGGTGTACAACTAGGCCTACCAAATAGATTTTCCTTCAGCAGTAGTTAGGTGACTTCCTTGCACCTTGGAGAATCTAGACAGTCTAAAACCAGTCAGTATGGTTTCAAATACTATTTCAAACTATTAGTTTTAAAGCAGTACTACACATGGAATATACAGATATTTATTATGGGGAACTGTTTTATGGGCAATTCATCTAGAAAGCAGATGAGGTCATTTCTAGTTTACTACAGATCTAAAGGTAAAATTCCTGAAAAACAACTCATTTAACAACCAACTGTGCTCATGATAGCTTTCTGTTTCTTTGTCCCTTGGAGGCACCTTAACCTTTTCTATGATGTTAGAAGCAAAGGATTATGACTTCCAACGGAGAAGGACCGGCTGGAGAAAATGAAGTTGCTCAAATAAGATGACAAGCCTAGAGGCTAAATGCAGATACTCACAAATGGCAGCACAGGTTACTGACTGGGGGTAGGGGTGGGTGGGAGTGAAATCACATTTCCTTCAGGCTCATGGGGGCCAGGCTGAGTTTCTATAAAATTCTGCCCTGCATTTTCCCTCTGAGCTGTGTCTGCATGGTGCTTGGTTTTACACTCTTCTCCCGGAAAGGAAAGTCTGGGGTCTGCTTGGCTGTCTTTAGAATTTCTGAGATTCAGTGAAGATTCTGCTATTTCTACCATCTTTGGGGTGTGAGTCATTCCTGTCTCTCCTAGCTAGGGAGGGGAGCGCTCCAGTTGCCCTTGCAGAACCCTCCCAAGTGTCATGTGTGAGTCCCATTGTTGTTTAATTGGTGGAGCTACTCCATTGAGGTCTATATACTTGACAAGACAGGACACCATAGGAAGTGCAGTGAGCCCTTGCAAATCACTAACCTAGGACCACTCACCTATTGCCCCTCTCCCCTCCAGAAACCTCTGAGAGAATCCTATCTTTCTGAAACCTACTGTTCTCCTGCGCAGGCAGCTGCCCTGAGAGCATTGCCAGGTCCCAATCAACTGGACACAGGCCCTCAGGCAAATCACTCCACAAACCCTACCAACTGCCAGAGGGCCTTTCTCTAGGGGCCTTTCTCAATAATTTGATCAAAGGATCCATATACCTCCAGCCAAAGTTGAAGAAACCAGATAAATGAAACTGCGAGAGAGAGCGCACGTCATTTCTTTCTGACTTAATTTTTCCACTTGAAAAGTCGGCATGACTTAGGCTTTTCATTGCAGTTGACTGATTTTTCACAATTTAGTAGACAGCACTTTATGTTTATTTATAGGGCAGTCTGGCATCTTCAAAATCAACGAGAGGCTAAAAGCTTTAAGCGAACCTATGCTCTAGGATTGAGCTTCAAGAAACAATTGTGAGACTGGATTAAGCATTAGTATTAAAAAAGTAAAAACTCAGTTTTCTCTACTAATAAAACAAAAGCAATCAAAACCGCTCATTGCCTAAAAACATTATTTCTACTTGCATTGTGGCACATGGTTCGTGAAAGCATGTAGCAGACTTAGGAACAAAGAACTGGTCCCTCAAGTAGCTCAATGCAAACTTGAGCTCCAACCAGGTATATGGAAGCTCCTTAACAAAAAAGGCTGCATTTCCTCACCTATTACAGGAAGAAAGCAATTATCCCTGCCTCAGAGGTCTGTGAGAAGCAAACACAGTAAACTGGAGAGCATGCTGTAAACAATCTGCCATTAAGTGCTGCTTAGGCAAATGGCTACGATCCTTTGCGTTCCCTGAGTGAGGTAATGTTCCCATGGAAATCAGCCTACGAAGACTCTCCTAAGAAAAATGCACACACATTTAACTCTGATAATTCCAGTAATTCTACTGGCTCAGAGAAGGTCTTGCTCTACCCTTAGAATCTCTTATTTTCCACAATCCCAATACCTAGATTTAAGCTCTACATTTCTACAGTTTAATCTTTCTTTACAAATGAGATCAGAAAGCAGGGCAAGTTGACATAAGACAGGGAAAAAAGGCCAGTAAATAGCTTGAAGTCTTCAGTGCAAGATATTTATATGGCCAGAGAGAAACTGGTGATACAGGTTTCCTTTGGAGAGGGGAGTCTCAGAAGGGTCTAGGAGAGAAAATCAAGATACAGAATAATCTGCCAATGAAGCAAGGCTGGAACACAAGCACCTGAGACCAAGTGACTTGAGACAGGACATGCTGAAGCAGCCACCCAGGTCTTCTTACTAAGAGCTCAATGCTGCATGAGTGGTTGCGTTGCTGAGGAGTACTTTATGCATCTGGCCTTCAGAGACTATCTGGAACACTACCTCTCCCAGGATTTTCATGTGCATCGCAGTGGTAGCCCATTCATTCAGTCACCTGTCCATCCAGACAAAAAAGGGCCTAGTATGTGTCTGATATGACAGGAGATGCTAAGGTATAATATCAAGAGTTCTATAAATATCAGAGAGAGGATAACAATGCATAACTCAGAGCTTAATACAGCACAAGAAAATGACAAGATAAATGAAAAGTGAGTTAAATTCTGAAGGAATTTTATTTGTGGAGAACGGATGTGTGTGTGTGGGGGGGGGTGCATACTGATTAATTAAATAAGCAGTCCAAAGGCATGGAGCACAGAGCAGAAGCTCTGCAAGCACACCTCCACCACTGCTATTTATTTAATGAATACTCCTGGGCACTCTTTAAATTGAAAGATGGTTCATTAGACTTGTGCATCTGCCCTTCTCAGCAATCTGCTGTGTTTCTGATGAAGGCAGGAAAAACATGAACATATCATTTTCGGGAATGTTATGAGTAACTCAGCTTCCAATGATTACAAAGTCATAAAGGGCTCAGGCTGCCTAATTTTGGGAAAACAATTTGTCTGAATCATTGTCTGTCTATTCCTATCTCCTATTCTCATTCATTTTAGAAATTTCAAGTACTAGCACCTTTATTTTTTTAACTAATCACCTAATATATTACCTGTCAACTATAAATATAAGCAAGTCATGAAAGCACTAAAAATTTTTTTTTAAAAAAGGATAAAAAACCGGGCGTGGTGGCGCATGCCTTTAATCCCAGCACTCAGCACTTGGGAGGCAGAGGTAGGTGGATCTCTGTGAGTTCAAGGCCAGCCTGGTCTACATAGCGAGTTCCCGGACAGCTGGGGCTACAGGGAGACCCTGTCTCAAAAAGACAAAAAAAAAAAAAGGATAAAAAAATTCCTTCTTGAAGGGCTCCCTTATTCCAACAGAACTGGTCTCCGGGGTCTCCTCTGGGCTCTTCTACATCTATCTATTGTAATCTGCCCTGAGAGCTAGTTATAGTGTCAGGGATAAATATAAACTCCAGGGGAGTGGGGGTAGGGGATAATTCTTCCCCTGTCACAGTGTCTTCTGTGAAATCGTTTTCCCCAAACAGGGCCTTAAACTATTCAAACACAGACTCACTCATTTGCCATTGTCCTTAGCGACACTTATTCAAGGCTGCCTAGATTTTGGTCCCATGAAGATTAGAAAATAAACAGGAATGTGAATGCCCTGCCCTCACCGAGCTTCCACTCAGCAAGTTGAGGCAAGTGTGGCAATCTTACACGGCTGCTCTTTGAAGGGCATATGTATTTTTCAGATAGTGCCTTGACTAAATAGCGGTGTTCTTTTTTTTTTCTTTTTCTGAGGCAGGGTCTGCCTGTAGTCCCAACTGGCCTGGACCTCACTATATAGACCAGGCTGGCCTTGAACTCACAGAGATCCACCTGCTTCTACCTCCTGGGTGCTGGTATTAAAGGTATGCACCACCAAGCCCAGCGTGCTGTGTTCTTAAGAGATTTCAAAAGTCCTTCTTTTGTCTTATGGAGAAGGCTGATATACACAAAGGACTCGTAATGTCGTATTTCGTGGATTCTTCTTAGAAATCAATCTAGAGCAAAAAAATGGACAAGATCCTTTAGGACACTGCACACTACCTCAAAGAATCGGTCTTTTATCTAGCTGCTCAAAGGTGGAAAAAGGGCACTGATGTCTTTGAGGCCAAGGAGCCTTGGCCCCTGCTTTGCCTTTCCTGGATGAGCTGGCAAATGGTACTAAAATGCAAGCCTTCAATGCAACACTCAGATCAAGTGACAAAGAGAGCAGGGAAGATGTATAAAGACTAGGACTCGGGGTTGTTTCATTGACAGAAAAATACACAAGTTGTAAGGGGCTCAGGTCAAGAGAAGTATTCTGCACAGGACGTGCATCAATTGAGTTCTATAAACATCTGCTGACAGGCTCATCTGGCAAAATAAAAAAAAAAAGAACAATGTATGTCTTTAAGACACTGGATAAGATAAATAACTAATTAAAATGCAATGACAATGATCGCAGGTGTATGAGCAAGATATGGAATCGGTGATCATATCAACGCAAAATTCTCAAAAATGACATACCATGCTTATCAGAAAATAAGAGTTTTCATGCAAGACACCCTGTTTCCTTCTCAAAGGAGCTGAATTATGTAGAACAAAAAAAATCATTCATTCAGCCAACAGTAGATTGTCTAGCTCACTATGTACTGCTATATTGCTGTTATTAAGTATATAAATATACATGCAATATATTCTTTTTTTAAGAGGAATTTTAAAAAAAATTTATTATTTTTATTTTATGTGTATGCATGTATGGCCTGCATGCAGGTAAGTGTACCCATGTCGTGCAATGCCCATGGAGGTCAGCAAAGAGGCTGAGGGATCCCCTGGGACTGGAGTTACTGACAGTTGTTAGCTGCCATGTGGGTGCTGAAATGAAGAAGGAAGTGAAACACTCAGTAAGCCAATTAGAAAGGACAGGAGAAAGCCTCACCAAGAGGATGAATGAAATGGAAAACAGAGTATCAAGACTGGAAGATAAAGTGGATGAACGAGACCACTCAGATTATGAAAAATTTAAGAATCACAAGAATGGAATATACAGGAATTGTGTGACACCATAAAAAGACCAAACTTACAAATCATAGGCATACAGGAAGGAGAAGAATCCCAGTATAATGACATGGACCAGATCTTCAACAGAATCGTGGAAGAAAATATCCCAAAATTAAAGAAAGACATGCCCATACAAATACAAGAAGCATAATAAAACACCAAATAGACAGGACCAGAAAAGAAACTCTCCACAGCACATCATAGTAAAACACTAAACATTCAGAGCAAAGAGACAATACTGAAAGCTGCAAAAGAGAAACAACAAGTCACATATAAAGGAAAACCCATTAGGGTTACAGTTGACTTTTCAGTGCAAACAATGAAAGCCAGAAGAGCCTGGACCAAAGCATTCCCAGTTCTAAATGACCACAGGTGCCAACCCAGATTATTTTACCCAGCCAAAACGTCTATCATAGTTGAAGAGGAAAGAAGAATCTTCCATGACATAAATAGGCTGAAGGAATTCTTGTCCACAAAACCAGCCCTTCAGAGAGTTCTGGGAGAGAACTGAAGAAAGGAATGACTATATCCAAGGGGTTGCGGAAAGAAATCCAAAGAAGGTATAACTGTGGAAAAGTACAGCTATATCAAAAATGTAAACAGAAATAAAAATGAGAGGATTCAATACTCATCATTCATTAATAGCTTTAAATATTAACAGACTGAACTCCCCAGACAAAAGACACAGACTACCTAGTCTGGATTAAGAAACAAAACCCATCTTTTTGTTGTCTGCAAGAAACTCATTTCACGTTCAAGGACAGACACTATCTTAAAGTGAAAGGATGGAAAAAATATACCTAGCAAATGGTACTAATAAAAAAGCAGGTGATGCAATTCTACTACAGGAAGAAAGCAATTAGTTTAGACTTTAAACTAAAACTAATCAGAAGAGATAAAGAGGGCCACTTCATTCGGATCAAAGGAACAATAAATCAAGAAGATATTACAATCATGAACATATATTCACCAAACTCTGGTGCACCCAACTTCATAAAAACAATACTACAGGACTTTAAGACCCAGATAAATCCCAACTCATTAATAGTAGGGGAATTCAATACCCCACTGTCTCCATTAGATAGGTCAACGGGGCAGAGGGATAACAGAGAGACATCTGAAATAAACAATACCATATATCAAATGGACTTAACAGACATCTACCAAGTATTCCACCCAAGCACCAAAGGACATACTTTCCCAGCACCCCAGGGAACTTTCTCCAAAACAGACCATATACTGGGGGACAAAACAAACTTCAACAAATACAAAAAGATTGAAATAATTCCATGCATTCTATCAGATCACAATGCAATAAAGCTTACAATCAACACCAGAAGAAGCACTAATCACGACATGAACACACGAGATTAAACAACACACTCCTGAATGATGAATGGGTCAAAAGAGAAATTAAGAAAGAAATAAAAGTATTCCTGGAATTAAATGAAAAGGACAATACAACACAACAAAACCTCTGGGACATGCTGAAAGCTGTCCTTAGAGGGAAGTTTATAGCTCTAAGTGCCTACATCAAAAAAATCAGAAAGAACACAAATAAATGACTTAATATTGCAACTCAAGACACATGAAAAGCAACAACAAATGAAACCCAAACCCAGCAGACAAGAAGAAATAACAAAATTCAGAGCAGAAATTAATGAAATTGAAACAAAGATGACAATACAAAGAATCAATGAATCCAAGAGCTGCTTCTTTGAAAAGATAAACAAGACAGACATGACCTTGCAGCAGTGCTGACAGCATTTGACCCCCCCCCACACACTGACTCAATCAGACAAAAACACAGCGTAGAACTGGGAAAATGGGCAGCAGGCCCCAACCTTAGCTGAAGAGCTATTGGCAGTTGACTACTGCTGAGTGAGGAAGAACTGGTCTTCTTTAAGGCAATGACTCTAGATAGGCTGACTAGACTCCAGTGGATGAACTTCCACCACCAAGGGACATCTATGTACAAAAGTTTGACTGGATATGCCTTAACATATGTGACAGAATGCATGAAATCTGGTGGGGGGTTATGGGGAGATCCAGATAGCAGAGGAGGTCTAAATATGATTAAGATTTATTGTATGAAATGCACAAAACCTCAATAAAAATACACTAAAAATCTGTATATATTAATTATATACAATAACAGGTTTCATTGTGATATTTTCATATATGCATATAAACTATCTGCTTTAACCAAAAATTCTCAACAAGATACTTGCAAAACCACATATGGATACACATCAAAAAGACCATCCACCATGATCAAGTCAGCTTTATCCCAGACATGCAGGCATGGTTCAACATACATAAGTCGATAAACAACATAAATCATATAAATGGGCTCAGAGACAAGAACCACATGGTCATCTCAATAGATGCAGAGAAGGCCTTTGACAAAATTCAACACACATTTATGTTCAAAGTCCTAGAGGGAATTGGACTGGAGGGAACATACCTCAACATAATTAAAGCCATTTATAACAAACCCACAGCCAACATCATTCTAAATGGAGAAAAACTGGAAGCATTCCCATTGAAAACAGGAGTCAGACAAGGCTCTCCACTATCTCCACTTCTCTTTAACATAGTGCTTGAAACACTTGCAAGGGCAATAAGACAAGCACAGGAAATTAAAGGAGTAATAATTGGAAAAGAAGAGATCAAATTTTCCCTTTTTGCAGAAGATATTATACCTAAGAGATGCCAAAAATTGCACCAGAAAACTCCTAGAAATTATTAACATGTTCAGTAAAGTGGCAGGTTACAAAAGTAATCTACAAAATCTG
>NW_008356258.1:2169580-2171668 GCF_000622305.1 Nannospalax galili
AAGCATTTGGTGAAACCCTCTTATTCATAGTAACTTCAAAAATATATTTAGGGAAAACCTAACTAAAGATATTAAAGAGCTCTACAATGAAAATTTTAAATCTTTAAAGAAAGAAATTAAGGAAGACATCAGAAGATGGAAGTACCTCCCATGCTTATGGATTGGAAGAATTAATATTGTGAAAAATGACCATCCTACGAAAAGCCATTTATAGATTCAATGAAATGCCAATCAAAATCCCCAGGACATTTTTCACAGAATTGGAACAAACCATACTAAGATTCATATGGAAGCACAAAAGACCTCGGAGGCCAAAGCAACTCTGAGCACTAAGAGCAATGCTCATGGAATTACGATACCAGATTTTCAGCTGTATTACAGAGCTATGGTCATAAAAACAACATGGTACTGGCACAAAAATAGACCCCCAGATCAATGGAACAAAACTGAAGACCCAAATATGAGTACATGCAATTTCAGCCACCTGATATTTGACAAAGGGGCCAAGAATATTCACTGGAGGAAAGACAGCATGTTCAGCAAATGGTGCTGGCAAAACTGGATCTCACCTGTAGAAGAGTGAAACTAAACCCCTATTTTTCACCTTGTACAAAAGTCAATTCTGATGGATCAAAGACCTCAATGTAAAGCCTGAAACTCTGAAACCGTTAGAAGAAAACACTGGCAAATCCTACAACATATTGTTGCAGGAGAGGATTTTCTAAACCGGACATCAATTGCTCAGGAAACAAGGGCAAGAATTAACAAATGGGACCTCATTAAACTAAAAAGCCTCACATCAAAGGAGGCAACCAGAAAAGTGAACAGAAAACCCACAGAATGTGAGAAAATCTTCACCAGCGACACATCTGACAGAGGTTAAATATTCAGAATATATAACAAGCACAAAAAACAGTGAATTGGGACTGAAGAGATAACTGAGCAGTTAAGAGCACTGACTGCTCTTGCAGAGGACCTGGGTTCTATTCCCAGCACCCACATGGTGGCTACAAAACATCCTTAACTGCAGTTCCAGGGGAATCTGAAGCCCTCTTCTGACCTCTGCGGCATAGCAAGATACGGGTGCACTCACATACATGTAGGCAATACACTCATACACATAAAATTAAATAATATTAAAAAAAATAGAGACTCAAGACAAGAAGTAACCCAATTAAAAGATGGGCTAAGGAGCTGACAGAGAGTTCTCAAAAGAAGTAAAGATAGCTATGAAGCATCTTAAAAAATGTTCAACATCACTAATAATTAGGGAAATGCAAATTAAAACCACTTTAACATTTCATCTTATCCCAGTCAGACTACCTAAGATCAAGAGAACAAATGATACCAAATGTTGGAGAGGATGTGGGGAAAGGGGAACACTCATCCACTGCTGGTGGGGCTGAAAACTTATTCAACCCCTATGGAAAGCAGTGTGGAGAACTCTTAAAAAACTGCAAATGAACCTACCATTTGACCCAGTTATACCACTCCTTGGCATATACCCAAAGAATTCATCCTTTTGCCAAGACACTTGTACATCCATGTTTGTTGCTGCTCTTTTCACAATAGCTAAGAGATGGAAGCAACCTAGGTGTCCCTCAATTGACAAGTAGATAATGAAATGAAAATGTGGTTCATTTATATGATGGAGTTTTACTCAGCAGTAAAGAAAGATGAAATCATGAAATTTGCAGGTAAATGGATGGAACTAGAATCTGTTATAGTAAGTGAAGTAACACAGACTCAGAAAAAAAATCGATGTATGTTCTCCCTCATATGTGGATCCTAGAACCAAACCCTGATAACTGAGTATGTATCCAGACATAACTACAGGATCCAGGATCATGGAAAGGAACCAGGGAGGCAAAGGAAAAGAAAGAACCTGAAAGAGAAGAACAGTAGGAAACAGGCCTTAATAAGGGAGATATGGATAAAAATTGGGTTAGTTTAGGGAGGGGGGAGGGAAGGGTATACAAGGAACCTAGGAGATAAAGGATAAGAAGGAGTTCAAGAGAGGTAGGACCACAGCGTATTATTAAGGGAGAAGGGGGGAAATGGGGGCACCTTAAGTGGGAAAACCATGAT
>NW_008356258.1:2172504-2177562 GCF_000622305.1 Nannospalax galili
CCAGCATAGAACTGGGAAAATGAACAGCAGACCCCAGTCTTATCTAAAGGAATATTGACAACTGATTGCTGCTAGATGAGGAACAGCTGACCCTCCTAAAACAAAGACTTCTAGATAGGCTGAATAGATTCACCAGAAGGGCAAGTAGTAGGGAAGGGCTGGGGGTGCCGACAACACAGCAGACAGTAGCAGGGATATCAGAGTATAAGGGCTCTAGAAGGGGAGGGAGCCTATGGGAGGGTGTCATGTGGGAAGTGGTGTATAGTTGAATAAGATTGTTTGGGATGGTTTGTGTGATACACACACACACACACACACACACACAATCAACAAATTTTAAAAAATGTATTATATTTGAGGAGGAAGCATGGAAATTTGTCATGTTGATTAGTAGAGGATAAACATTACCATTGAAATCTACCTGATGACTTTCTAGACATACACAGGCGCCAAGGATCCAAGTGCAACCGATTATGACTAGTAATAATCAGATACATAGAGACTGGAGATGTATGCTCCAACATCTCAGTATTAGTAACAAAAACAATGAGTCTTTCTGCAAGGAACAATATATTCTAAAATGAAATGGAGACCTTTTTTAAAGGTTAAAAACTCATTCAATTTTATGTCTTACAGGGTTTATACTGAGTTCAATATTGTATAGCTGTATTAATCCAACTAAACTTACAGCCACTTGTGAAAGAGATGTACTCTTGCTCTGGTGTGTATTACTGAATATGTGAAAGCTGTAACGAAATGCTTCTTCTAATCATGTAGTTATTAAAAATTAAAAAAAAATTTACTTCATGTTAAATAGTAGAGGTGATAAACATTACCAGTGAAATCTACCTGATGACTATACTCAGGTACTAAGGATCCAAGTATAACCAATTGTGACTAATAATTTTATAATCAGATATACAGAGATTAAAGACACATGTGCAAACATGTGAGTGTTAGGAGCATTAAAAATGTAGGAAACGGCGTATCTTAAAATGAAATGGAGATCTTCTTTCAAGGGTAAAAACTCATTCAATTTTATGTCTTACAGGGTTTGTACTGAGTTCAATATTGTATGACTGCAATTCAATTGTGAATCTAAAAATTTATAGCCACCTTTGAAAGAGATGTATCCTTGCTCTGGAATGTGTTACTGAATATGTTAAAGCTGTAATGAAATGCTTCTTCTAATCATGTAGTTATTAAATTTTAAAAAATTTAAAAAATTTTAAAAAAAGCAAAAATCTACATATGCTGCTACTCTGAAAGATGAAGAAGGATAAGGAGTTCGAGGTCAGCCTTGGATACACAATGAATTCAAGGCCAGCCTAGGCTATGTGACACACTGATTGAAAAAAACAAACAAAACAATTTTTCTTTTTCTCCTGCTGACAAGGAGATGACAGCTCTGACAGAATGCCACGCTCAGTGATGTTGCATCCCTTTATGGTTGCCATGACAAAGAAATTTGATACAAAGCCCCAGGCAGCTCTGAAAAGAATGGAAAATACCTAAGCTATCTCAAGGGTGTCAAATTCTCAAATGGTCCAAGAGAGGTATCCTCAAGATTCAGAGAACCAAGACTTTTAATCAGTTTTCAGCATTTTGTGCAGAATAAATGCCTTCTTCCACAACTGGCAACAACTGGCTAGCTTTTGAGACCCTAAGATCCTGGCAGACCCTGTCATGATGCAGTACTGTTAGACCTCTAGAAAACTGTGCACTGATTTGCGTGTGCACCCTACCAATACATGGGAAATCACTCATCTGTAACACCTGGACTGGCTTTAGTCTCCATGGCTGCTGTGAGCAGCCGTTCATTTCTCGAGGAGAAATGACCACTAGGAGATGTTGCTTCCTTCTCTGTTGTTGAGCCTGCCAATACGGGTGGCACGCGAGGTTACTATGCCTTACTCCTCCCAGAGGTGTCAAGAGTAGGAGTGGAGAAATCTGCCCACTCCCCACTGATGGTGCATGCGGGGGGCTCTGCAGAGCATCACTCAGTCTGCTGAGCTGTGTTAGTTCCAAGCTGATTGACACCTACCAGTAATGTGAAGCTGTGCTCCGGCAATATGCCATACTTCTGGATGAGTCTCTCTCTGGTTGTACTGGGAAGCTCGGGGAGCATGTCCCGAATCTGGTCAATGTTGACCACTTGCTGAATGTCGGCATGTGCAGGCAGAGACGTGGAGTTATAGAGTACCAGAGGAGGCAGGTTGGGCTCCGGCATAAACCTATGAGAACAGATGGGACCTGACTCTGAGTATCCGGATTAATTATGACCACAAATCTAACTATGATAGAATGATTCTGTGCTTAGGTGCCACACCACAGTATTTGCAATGCTTCCAGATGTCCCAGAGCCTAGGACAGTGTCCAGCAAACCCACCCTTCTTCACACAGAGGAATGATAGGAGAAGGAATACCACGGGTCTGGGCTACACTCTCATTTACGCTGGCGAGGACAAAAACAGAGGGACCGGGGCCACAGCTCCAGCAAGAACATTTCGCCAATAGGGAAGAAGGATGACTCCCCTATTTTAAACTATTTTTAGCATACCTGTATAATAATGAGAAGTCAAAGGGGATGAGCGAAGTAGAATAACTGAATGAATTTGCCTAAATAAAATATAGAAGCTAGCGGGCGTGAAGTGGTGGAGCTCGGGACACCGTCAGGACAGTACAACTATCACATGTAATACTGTAATGGTGGCTACATTCCACCACACATATGCCAGAACCTAGAGAACTCGCAACAGCGAGTGCATGAATTCTAGTGTTTACTATGGAGTTCTGAGAATACCAAGCAGCAATACTGGTTTATCACTGTCACAGGCCACATAATGCAAGAGGTTAATAACAGGAGACAGTATTGAGGCCAGGAAGAGGTACATGAGAACTCTCTACTTCCCGCCCAAAGCCGCTCTAAAAAAAGGTCAGTTTTAAAAAATATGCAGGCTACGCCACTATACAGAATCTGAGGAAACAAAAATATCCCTTTCTTTGTTCTATTCCAGGACTAATGCTTTCTCTGCCTCTACGTGCCAAAGGGCTTATGTAAAAGCAGGGTAATACTAAACACATGGAAGGCACTAGAGCCAAGTGCAAGCGACTCCACAATGCAGTGCTGATCTCTAGTATGAATCAGGATGACCCCTGAAAGTGAGAAGAAATCCAAAGAGAGACGTCCTGAGACCCACTGCCATTTAACTTGAGGAATTCAGCAGAAGCTGTTGGCTGAGGTAAAAGCAACTCCACGCTCAAGAATGCAGTGTTGGGGTGGCAACACGGAAGACTAAAGATTCTTAGGAAAAAGCCTGAACCTAGATCACAGTAATGAAAATCCTTGCCTTTGACAGGGCAAGAGGAGAGTATGGGATGAAGGTACCCTGCATGTCACAAAGAACAACTACACTAATTGTAACAACTTTATTTCCTAAAACTTCCATCTTCATAATCTGCTAAACTCTATGTAGGTAAGTCACGGGTTTGATTTATCTTAAGCCTATCCTTATGGTTTCATTTGCAGGCCTTCTGTAAAGTACCTCTCTTTCATTCTCCTTAGTATAAGAATAGAACCGGGGACCTCTGACATGATGGGCCCACTGAACTACCTCCCCCCAACTTGTTAGCTGGTCAATAAAAGAGCACCACCTGAGTTCTGAAGCGACCATCCACTGACAGACCCATCTCTTTTTTCGTTTGTTCCCAAGGACACTGGATGTACTATAGAATTTACTGCTAATGTGAGCCTAGGCTAAACTTACTATCTTAGCTGGGCCATAGCATCCTTAATACAGAAGTCATTGAACAGGTATCTTCTAGCAGTTGATCCTATTAAACCAGGGACTCTGCAGCTACCAAGTCAGGAAAATAACACTTTTCTCAGTACATACAAAATAAAGTAGGAAGTCTTGATTTCTATCATGTAACAACAAGTGGCTCCTAAAAATTCTCCAGAATCATTATGCTGATTTCCAAATGGATTTGAAATATATCCCCATATATAACGGGACCTGACGTGAAGAGTAATCACCTGTAGTCCTGTTTTCCTTCTTTGTCCCTCATTGGCACGGTGCACCTACAATAGTTAAGACAGACAATAGTAAGCAAACACTGCATGCAGCATTCGCTAGACTACATGTAGACAGGGAGCTGCTATGTGTTAAAAGCTTGGTCCTCAGCTTGGTCCTGTTTAGAAGTGGTAAAAACCTGAAGTGATGAGGCCTAATGGGAGGTCTTCACATCACTGGAGTTTGTCCTGGAAAGGGGCTGTGGAACCATGGTCCCTCTCTCTGTTTCCTAGCTCTGTTACTTGCTTCACCACTCTTACCAAATGCGTGGCAGAGAGAAGAGGGAAAATATACATTTTCTTAAGCTTATGGCTTCAGAGGTGCCTGTCCATCAGAGTGGGAGGGCATGGTAGAGCCCAACAGCTGTCATCATGGCAGCATAAAAACAAGGAAAAGAGAATACAGGAGAGGACAGAGCAAGGTATATTCCAAAGGACATTCTCCCAGTGACACTCTTCCTCCAACTAGGCCCCACCTCCTAATACTGCCATTGTATTATGACTTTAGACATGGATTAATCCATTCACTAAACCAGAATCCTCATGTTCTAATGGTTTCTGGAAACACTATCAGACTCACAAGAGGTGTGCTTCACTAATCCAATCAAGCTGACGATCAAGATTAACCTCATATTGGCAATGAGGTAAATAGTTTTGCTTAGCCATGTATTCTAACCAAGATGTGCCACTATAGGCCCAACCCATCATCGAGTGAAACCCCTAAAACTATTTGCCAAAACAAGCCTTTTCTCTTTATAAGTTGAATATCTCAGATATTTGTTACTGTGTAGCATAGGGTTTTCTCAACCAGTAACAGACATAGCCAAATTCAAGCTCTTCAAACTTCCATAGGGCATACACATATGAATACACTAAAACATAATAAATGAAAGAGCAATGTCTAGAAAGATAATTTTTTAAAAAAAGAAATTATTTCAGTGGCGTGCGAGTGCGTGTGTGTGTGTGTGTGTGTGTGTGTGTGTGTG
>NW_008356258.1:2177663-2224277 GCF_000622305.1 Nannospalax galili
TGTGTGTGGTGCAAGGGATTCTACCCAGGACCTCAAAGCATGCTCAGGAAGCGTTCTATTACTGTCATACGCTAGTCAATGTTTCCAGCTTTCAGCCAGCATAAACTATAGGCTTTTGAGCATTATTCAGTATACTGCTTAAGGTACAAAATCCTTAAAATTCAAATTAAGAAAAATTAAAGTCCAAATTATCTAAACAACAGAAAGGTATTTTTATAATCAGCATTTAGTTCTTTTCTAACTCTAGCTTAAGCTAGCAGAGGTCTCAGATTATTTAAAGGAGTAAAAATTCTTCCACAAAGCAGGGAAGCTAGAAGCAATGGAAGGTCTAGGACCTGAGACCAAGCACTTCTATATAAGCCTGTGTCAATTTAAATCCCTTAAGAGCTCAGCAGACCACATTTCATCTCTGCAGGGTGCCATGGTCTTGTCTTTACTGCTGCAGAGAAGCTAAGGACCTGATATACCCATGGCTGAGACCCAACCTCCTGGCTGTAGTCAATATGAACTCAATATGAACTCACCCCAGCTTGGAATCAAATGAACGAGTTTCATTCAGAATTTCACCTCCATTCTCAAGCTCATTGATTTGCCTCTGAATCTCGTAGTCTATGAAAAAGATAGTAAGTCAGTATGTTCTGATTATACCTTTTATCCTTCAGGCAGTAATTAGAAACCATTATCAATCCTTAAGTTAAAAAAAAAAAATGAAGAAGACTGTTTACAATGATCCCTCCCTTGCAGGCTGTATTTTCTTTTTGCTACTGGAAAGTGTCTTAAGAAGCTTGCCCCACCCCTCTTCCTTTTTGAGGCCCCTCAGTTCAGAGATTAACAACCCGGTACAGACTGTACAACTTGGTAGAAGAAGGGCTGGGACTGATATGCAGGTCTTGGAACTGCAGCTCTCAGACTGTGGCCTATCATAAGTTCTTATCCTGAAACTAGTAGATACGCTACAAGGGGTCCCGGCAATCCCCCCAAATTATATACAAAATACGGGTAGATGTAATGTACATTTCTGGAAAGTGGATCC
Organism: Nannospalax galili; assembly: GCF_000622305.1. Classification (NCBI taxonomy): domain Eukaryota; kingdom Metazoa; phylum Chordata; class Mammalia; order Rodentia; family Spalacidae; genus Nannospalax; species Nannospalax galili. The sequence continues at coordinate 2,178,697 of NW_008356258.1, forward strand.
AGAATTTTCATTTTATTTTCAATAGGATCTATGACCCACTAACTCCATAACATGTTCCCTCATCATCAAGCAGAACAGATAGGCTATAGCAACCAAAACACAGTCACAACTGCCAAGCTACTTTATGAACATAAACCCTACCTTGCTCAAATCCAAACACTTGAATCTGAATTTCTGAAAAGCAGCAACACCAAATGGGTCCATTTTTGTTCCAATCTCTCTCACCCCAATGTTCTCTTTGACTGACATGAAGTGATGGCTAAAAGGTCCAGCACAGTTTGAAAAAACCTGGTGGGAAAACTACAGGCTCATGGTGACAAAGCTCTGGTTCTACCTTTGTTCTCACTGTGAATACAGAATTCTGACTGCTACTCTAAAGGGCACTTTGTATAACAAAGGGAGGTTAGGGACTCCTAAAAACATGCCATGGGAGCCTTCATAAGTAATTGCAGACAAATCTTAAAATATGGTTGCCTGCTTTTCATTACCTATCCGAGGAGAAGTGGAACTTTCTTTCACATGTTCCCAGGGATACACTTGCAAGTCATGTTTCCCCTTCATATACCTAGGTTGTAAGCCTGAGTTTCTCTGCCTCACCCTTTTACGGCTTCAGCAATGGGGACTATGTTCCCTCTCAGAAACAAGAGTTTACCCCTCCCCCCTAGTACCTCTGCCCTATAAGCTATCCCTCCAACCATTTTAATGTCTGTTCTTTAAATATATGTCCCCCCGCCCCCCAAGAGTGTCTTCATTAAGGCTGCCTAATCACTTCAGGCTTGGGACGCTAAGATTTCACACAGACTACAACAATCTCTTCCATATTGTTTTTAACACTTCTCTCAGCAAGACCCAGCACTAAGCATTCCGGCTGTGGCAACTGTCAGCTGTCTTGCTCTTTGTGCACTGTTTGTTGAAGGGATACACTTTCAAGTCATTGCCTCTCTCTTCTCTAGAGGTCTTTGGCTTGTAAAACTACTTTAACTCCCAGGCTCAGTTATCGGCTTCTATGGGACTGCCTAAACAGCTAGCCTGTTCTACAGTAGCTATCATCACACATTTGTCATCGGTGAAACTCCCACAGTGTACACGCCAGTAAGATCAACCTTGACTACACAAGCACATGCAATCTATCAGCTGGAAAGGGTGAAAAGCAGAAAACATACTGACAAATTAGACCACAGCAAATCTATTAAAGGAACTTGACTTTGTAAAGAATGTGATACAAGGTGGAAGATTCACCATATTTTGTGAATTCTCCCACAGGAGATGGAATCTATTTCCCCTTCCCTTTGAGTCAGGTTTGAAGTCAAGCTGCTTTCAACAAAACGTGTCAGAAATGACACTATGTGTTCTAGAGTTGAGAACTCAAGTGAGTGGTCTTGAGGCTTCTGCCTCTATCCTCCTGGGATGCATCCACTGGCAAATACAAAACTCAGGCTGGACAAACGAAGGACAAAAAGCTACATAGATAGAGAAGCCCCATCTAGCATCCAGGGTCCCAGGTGACTGAGGGCTTCTCAGATCTTTATTTCCATTGACCTGCTGGTTTCCCAAAGCTGTAGGAATGAGCAGAGACATGTTTAGTAGAACCACCACCTGCTCCACAGAACTGTGAAAACCAAAGAGGTTACTGCAGGAGCCACTAAGCATTGGTGCCCGTTACACAGCAGAGCTGAGTGATACAAAGAACACACTAGGTGTAACAGCGGACATTCACCTATAGCTTTGGCCAAGAACCTGATGCTGTTGAGATTCTTCACTTCAGTCCGGACTCCCAAAGTCTCCCCAGGGTGATGAACAGATATATTGGCATCTACTCTCAGCTGGCCCTCTGGAAGGAAAGAACAAAAACAACTGTGTAGAAATTCTTTGAGGCAATATTGTCTTTTGGGGATGGAGGGAAGCTTTCAAGGTGAGTAATATCTAACGACTTTCTGTCTAGTGATAGCAACCTAGCTTCAGACAGCATAATTGGGACTGAAACATAGCTGTTCCCTCTGTTCACTCCAGACCAGTCATCTACAGTGTGTTTGTATATGTGCTTGTGTGTATGTGCTTGCCCTTGTGCACAAACAGAAGAGAAATTTTGGATGCATTAGCTGGAAGGATCTAGCATCTGTGTGCTAAGTGAGAAGAACAATATTATTAAAATGGAGACTTGCTCTGCAGTCTTATTCTAGTCTTAGTATCAAAGTACAGACTTGAGTTCGGGGGGAAGCCTCAAAAATGATTACTGAAACCCCTCTCCAGTGCTCTCCAGTGAAATGGGGATTTCTAAGTGTTATCCAGAGATTTATAAGGCAGTCCTTGAGAATTTACAGCTCAAGGGCATGAACTGAAACCTGAGCTCCTTCCCTCCTCCTTCCTCAGGTACTGTAATGATTTTCCTTCCATAAACACATGTCTGAAGCCTTCCTGATTGCTGTGAGGATTTGCTGTGGCAGAGACAGTGCTGTTATGAAGTGGGAATCGGTGGAAGACCAAAAGAGAGCTGACCCCACCCCTCCAGTACCTTCTTGGCCCTGGAAAGCTCCTCAGCTTAAGAGACACAACCCTAAAGAAGCAGGTGATTTGTGGAGAGGACTGAAGGCTTCTGAGGAAGACTGGGAGGTGAAAATTCCAAGACAGAAAGAGAGATGAAGACAAGAAATATCACATTTGCACTTTACAAATAAAGCTCAAATTCCATTTCCCAATCTCACGTACAATACTTTGAACAAGATGAGAGGACAAAATGCTGATTTTATTTTCCTAGGAGATTTTTTAGTTTTGTTTTTTTGAGACAGGGTCCCACTATAGAGCCCTGGCTGGCCCTGAACTCATCATCCTCCTACATTAACCTTCTAAGTAGCTTAACTTCAGGTGTGTGTCACCTTGGCACCTAGGTACATCTTTAAATTTAAAAAATATAATCTCAGGATGGGCTGAATATATTCTTTTCCCAAATGTTTCACAATAAAAGCATATTAAAATAATTAAAAGCACAAATGAATTCCATGCCAAGATAAAAGAAATAATTGGGAATGGGTTCTCTGCCACTCCCCACTACTGAACTATGGGGCTCAATTCTACACCAGGCCAAGACCGCCACCCAGGCGGTTCTGCTCCCCACTGACACCCTCAGACCATGAGAACAGTTCACCCACTCTGTGGCTGACAAGAAGCCTTTCAGCTCAGGAGTGGTTCTAGCTATGCACAGGTACTGACTTCTCAACATTTGTACACAATCCTGCAGTTGCCTGTTTTAAATCAGCTTCTGAATAAGTCATGCTTTTCTGAATCTCAAGTGCCACCTGCTTAGGAAACTTGATGTCACCTTCCACTTTCCTGTTTTCTTTGTGTTTCACAACTAAACTGTCAATTAGACCCTCTCTCCAAATATCCTTCACGTTTGTCACTCCTTCCCAATCAGCTGCTGTCACCTTTGCCTTAGGTCTCAGAACTTGAGGCCTAGGTTACTAGACCACGTTCTCAACACAGCAGGGCTTCTAGTTCAGTCCCCAACTAAGACTCTCATCCTGCCCCAGTGTGGCTTTGATCACTGATGTTGTTACCTGGAGCACAGGCAGCTCTCTGCCTTGTCTCATCTCCCGGCCTCTGCTGTTATCTAAGAGCTCTGATCCTGTTTGATGAGACCAGCATTTTCCCACCATTCATTCCATGGGGCTTCCCACATTCAACTCCTGTCTACTCCACTGGCACTGTTTTTTGAGGGGGGAACCTGTGACAGGTCTCATATAGTTCAGGCTAGCCTCAAACTTACTATGTAGTCAAGGCTGGACTTTAACTCTTGGTCCTCCTGCCTTAACCTCCTGAGTGCTGCGATTATAGACATGCATCACCATACCTGGTTTGCACTGGTGCTTTATTAGTGTTACCATCCCTCTACCTTCTCTTCTACTCAACCTCCAAGACTGCACATAAATGTTCCTCCCTTCTATTAGACACCTTTATCAGGAAGTAAGCCTCCCTGGAGACCCTCCAAGTTATTAGAATGCACACAATCTATGCCACACAACAGAGCCCAGCCCGTGACTCTGGTCTATAGCAAACTCACTCCTAAGGCCAGAACAGAAGGACCTTTGGGAAAGGGCCTGATTTTAAATTCCCTTTTGCCCCCTCAAGGACGTGGCTCTTTCACGTAGCCTCTCTTTCCCACGCCAGCCATCAATCTCTTTCTTAGCATCCGCTCTGCTATGTACAAATGTAACAGTATTTCTCATTAAGAAAACAAACAAAAGCCTCAAAACGTATTCCCGTGAGCCCAATTTCCACATCATTAGTCATTCAGCCATTTCTCCGCATTCCTTCTCTACAAACCCTCTCCAACAAGTTTGTGCACAGACTGTCTTTACTCTCTCACATCCTGTTTACTTCTAACACCAGTTCAGCCTGGCTTCTGTCTCCCCATCTCTAAAAATGCCCTTGTCAGAGGTACCACAACCTCCTGGCTGCCAAATCCAAAGGACACTAGACACATTTTGCTCTCACCTTACTCAAGTATGACACATCAACTAACCCTACCCCCTTTTTTCTTTGTTTTTCTTATGTAGCTGAGGATGGCACAGAATTTGCTATGTAGTACAGGCTGGCCTCAAACTCACAAGCCTCCTACATGCCAGGATTACCACAACCTGGCTTCCTTCCCTCTTGAAATATCTTCCTACCTCAGCTTCTATGGCCCAATGCTGTGGCTTTTCCTCCCTCTTCCCTGAACATTCAACATTCAGCTTCTACATAATTTACTCATCTCCTCCTCCCCATGAAAATCAGGACTCTCTTCTAGACTGGTGTATGGTTTTAAATATCACCTGTGTGCTCATGTTGCCTAATTCTCTCTCAGCACAGACCTCTCCTCTGAACCTTGCTCTAACCCTTACAGGTATCCCCATTATCAAGCCTGAATCCTGACTCGCCCTTTCACAAAGACAGCTTGTCTTCATCTTTCGGTCCTGGTAAGCACTACCAGCTTGCCCTTCAAGCTTCCTTGAAGGCATCCTTGCTTTCTGTCTCTCATCCCCAACACCAGACTGTTAGAAACCTTCTGTTCTTAAGAATCATCTCAAATCTACCTCTCCATCATCTCTGCCACCATCACTGTCACAACAATATCACTTTGCATCTGATCCCTTGCAGGTGCCTCTTGATGGTCTCATTTTCTCTTCCTGACCTTCTGAAATTCACTTTCCACAGAGCAGCCACAGTAGTTTTCTAAAATGTTAATCAGACTCAGTCATTCTCTTACATCCTTTCCGTGACTTCCCACAGCACTTAGAAGATCTATACTTCTGGCTGTTTCCTGAACTGTTCCCTGTCTACCTTTCTGGCTTTTTCCTAAAGTGCCTTCGGTCACCTCGGTAACCCTGGTGATATTTTCTAAACTCTTTTTCAGCCCAGGCTTTCTGCCTTAGCTAGTTCCTGGACTCATCACCTAGTTCTAGGCTGGCTGGGGCCCTGGAGCATTCGTCAGGTTTTAACTAAATGAATGTCAATTCTCCTGACTGGCCTCTAGAAGCAACATTGCCTTCATCCAAGTTATTCTGGACCGCTGCACTTCATTCATTTCCTTGAGACATTTATCATAATTATTTGGTTTTGTCTGTTAATGTATTTGTCTTCTTCAGAAGCATAAGGTCTTCCTGATAGGTACACAGTGTTTTTCAGAATCTACAGCTGGGTCTAACTCGTTGTGATTATTCCGTGAATTAAATCTTGTTTAATTGATGATGAATGCTTATACAGTGGTATTTTCCTGAACTGTAAGTAAGCAGCCTGGTTTCTGTCTCACAGTAGGGTCTTGGTAAATTCTAAAATTCTATCTGAATAGGACTAATCTACAATTGGAATCCCCTGAAAGGCCCATTAAGCTCAAAGGAAAACTTCCATAAAATGCAGAGCTCTGTGTGACCAAATCTCAATACTTGGGAGACAACTTTTTTTTTTTTAACTCAGGGAACCCTGAATTATTCACTTTTAAAAATGAAACCATCTCTCACAATTTAGAATTCTAATTTGGAGAAGGAATAAAAGCATGAATTTTAGTCTCTCCTGGAGAAGACCACACTACATAAATGTCTGAGGGAAATCATTTAGTATCCTGCAGTGTTGAAAGAGAGTTCACTAGCCTGGATTCACATATAGTATCAAACATTAACAATAGACACTCTATCCAGTGAAGACAAAAAGCCTTTTAAACAAATTAAGTTAAATTGCCTCAAGCGCCTGAAAGCCTTACCAGTCAGGTTTACTTCCACACATTCTGTCCCACTGAGGGAGGGACTTCACTCCCAGATGAGGATGTTATCAAGCTCAATTTCGACCTTCTAGAAGCCTAGATTTGTAAGAGCTAAACTAAAAAAGTACACCGCTGAGAACAGTGATAGAGTGCAGTCACATATTTCTTTCTGAAATACATTCACACAACAGAAATATAATACTGGGATAGAAAACTTTCTGCAGACAGCAGGGGCCCGAGGCTTGGGTAGGAAGGTGGGTCAAGTCCCTTCATTCTAGTTGGTGAATACTCTCAAAACTTAAAGAATAAAACCTAAGGGGAAAAAGTGATTAAAAATTTCTTGTTGCATTGCCAGGATGGAAACCAGACCTCATACATGCTAGACAGGTGTTCTACCACCGAGCTACATCCCTGGCCAAAAGTGACCAGATTTTATTGAACATATTTCATAAAACTTATTCATCCAAATGAATGGAACGCCATAGAAGCAGTACTGCGTTCCACTGTTAATAACATGCACCAGCACAGGCTTTCTGTCAGGCCCTGTGCTGTTTTATAGCCACCATTACATTGACTTTTTCTAATATGGCATTAATGACAAAGCCACCTACATATCCCTGTGGCACCTCAAGCTTGAAATGTCCCTAATAGAATCCCATATCTCCAATGTTTCTCTCCCTAGCACTACAGCTCTATGTGCCAACTCTGGGCTTCCTTTTCTTCCCTTCTACCTGTAACTATTTGGGGATGACTTTTATAAGTGTGGATGGTAAGAGTCAAGGAAATCAAAACACTTGTCCAGGTTTCTATTGCTGGAAGCCACAGGCTGGAATTTTAACTCAGGTCCAGTCTCTCTGCAGTTTTTATGCTTCACCATCCTGCTCTCTGAGCAGGCATCTATGGCATGTGTCTGGCCACCATTGTGAAGTATGGCACCATGTTTAAAGAAGAGTCACACCTGGGCTCAGTCCCAGTGTAGGCACTTCTAATGAACTTTGGACAAATAACCTGACCCAGCCCATGTGAGGCTTGTAAACAGGCATTCCCAGGAATGTTATAATGTTTAAATTACATGATAAATCATTTTTAATGAACACATACCAAACATTCCAGTTGTATATAGCGTAGCTACATACAATTGAAGCACTTAGTCAAAGGACTTCTGTACATATTCAGCTCAACACACTGCTTTGAGGATCCCTTCAACAGTGGCAACGCTTTTGCCCTGAGAAGGAAATGACTCAGACACTGGGCTGAGGTGGTCTAGGTTCACTAGCAAATCTACCTGGCGCTCACTAATGGGCAGCCCAGAACAATTCGCACTCCAGTCCTTTAGCACCAAGTCTACTAGTCTTTAGGGCCACGCCTTAAATTAAAGGTCATTCATAGGGTTTGTAGGAATCACAGTGATTTTTGGAGAATATTTAAGTTTTTTTTAAAGTGATACAGAATCAATGCTTAATGGATAACCACCCAATCTGCCCATATAGTTCATTTATGTTCTGTAGGCCAAAAAAGCACCATGAGTGATAAATGAAAACTAGAGACTTCTCTTACTAGCAATCTCACTTCTATAAAGGCAACTTGTAGCAGCTACCTTTGTGCCACTCTGTGGGAGACAGGCTTGAGCCTAGGGTGAAAGTCTTATTGACAGCCATACAGCAGGCCGGGGGCAACAGCCTGACCCAACCGCTGGAGCCATAAGGAATGCCTTCTGATATTTGCTCCCACTGGCAGATCAAGAGCCTGATGCCTAGAACTCACCACTCCCTAATCACCATCCTTGGAATTCCAAATTGCAACACTTAGATAGTGCAACAGTCAGGGTCACATGGTTTCCAGGAATCCAGGCTCTGTAATCTGAAACCCAGTATGCTAATGAGGCATCCTACCTGCTATTCTGTGATAGGATGTTAAGTCTGTTATGCTATAAGGTATCCTACTTGCTGTGCTGTGACTGGACCACTACCCCATATAAGCTTGTGCCTTCCTGCAATAAACCAGACCTGTGTCACTGAACCTCGTTTCCTGTGTCTGAATGCGGCTCTGCTGACACAGTCTCCTCACCAGCCCTGGGGTCCGGGACCGGGTAGAAGCAGTGACGACAGAAGGCGGCACTGGGTGAGCAGAAGAGCGGCCTCAGCCCAGGGCAGGCAGAAGAGCGGCCTCAGCCCAGGGTGAGCGGAGGAGCAGCCTCGATGCCCGTGAGAATGAAGAAGCGGCACCCGTGAGAACAGAGGAGTGGCCGCCGCTGGTGGTGACCGCACTACTCCAACTCATGTGGCTAAAGATGAAGGCAGAGAAGTAAGCTCAGTCTTCATATTCAATTTGTACCAGGGCTCTGAAGTTACAATTTATTGCTTGTAAGATGTCCTACATGACAAATGTGACATTAAAAATTCAAGTGGCCCTATGTAACAAGCAAACACATTATGTGACATGATAAAGGTGTTCATATTACCATGCACTGGCAGGAGGAGGAACACCATCAACAGAGTTTACCAGTTATCCACTGTGACCACTGAAATGCATGCTCTGACAATAGGATCATAAATGCAGAGCTGTATTCTGTCAGGAAGGAGTTTTTACACAGCTTCTGGGAACAGAAAATGGGGTGGGGGGAACATGGCCATGTTAACTATCAAGGGCTTAAGGCTGGACAAAAGAGCACTGGGCAAGGAACAAGAGAGAGGAGCCATGGAAACACAGACCTTACCCAGACCTGTGATTTATTTAAATAATGTGTTTCATTATGACACTTTCATACATGTATACATGTATATAATTATAATGTACTTTCATCATCCTAATGCAAGAGTACAAGTATCTCTTTGTTTGAACCTAAGATTTTTCTTAGGATAGTTTTATATATTCATTATTTTAATTGTTCAAATGAACAGAGCACAGTATGGTATTTAATTATAGATGTACACATATATCTATGTATGTATACACATACATAGTGTATAATAATCAAATCAGCGTAGTTCACATTTTATGATGGACACAAATTTTACAAAAGAGAAACAGATCTCCCCAAAGTAACAACTGGCTATGTATACCCAGCTCACAAATCAAGAATTGTTCTTCATGAAGAGTGTCCTCTTTCTGAACAAGATTAAACTGAACACACTTTGTGAGCCCTTACAGTATTTATATAGCTAGCTGGAAGAATGCAAATCTTGCCCTTTGACTTCTATAATCACAGTCTCCAACTCTGTGTCTGCAGTGTAGTTTGTGTTTTATTTTTGGTTTGGGGCTCAGAAAAAAAGAGTCCAAGGAAAAACCTAGAAAGGAAAAAAGTAGGGGTACAAAAGGCTAAATACAGGATGTGCCAGGAAGCAGAGGGGGAATGCAGAGGAGGGAGACTTCGCTGCAGCTTCTACCTGCCATGTTTGCCTGGCTGGTTCCTAGGGCTTGAAGGATCAGCTGCAACTCCCTGACAGCTGTGGCTGCCTCTTCTCCACAGCACAGGTCAGGCTCCAGGACCACTTCCAGAAGGCCAACTCCTACCAAAGAGAGCTGGGTCAGCATGACTTGTGCTTGACAGACTCATCAGCTAAGAAAGAATCCTAGGAAAACCTGGCATTAATGAAGGACCCTCAGAGTGGTTTGAGCCATGAAGTTGTTACTTTTCTCCCACTTTTCAATTTTTAACTCTGGTTTACATCTTTCAACGTCAGCTTAAGAATATCCAGCTGTGGGCCCTAGACAAGGTGGATAAGTCGGTCTGATTTTAGGGGTGAGTAATTGGCAAGCCCTGCAGTGAGCATGCTTCAGGTCAGGCTCTCCTCGGCTCTGCCAATACCAGCAGGGATGTTTTGATTTCTGTCAGTCAGGCTCAGGTTTCTGCTTTCTCAAGTGATTTGAAAAAGTCTAGAAAGGAAGAGAGGTGCTTAAGAGCCAACAGAGGAGGGGGCTGGAAAGGAAGTAGGGCTGTAGACAGGCCCCACCTACCCGCTCTGTTCAAATCGATGAGTGTCTGGGACCTCAAGTCATCGTGGAGGCTTTTGCCACTGTCCTGCTCCAACTGGATCTGCTTGATCCTCACGGTCTTGGCCATCTGACTCTGCTTCTTTCCTATGCAGACGCCGTATGTCAAGCTCCCATTGGCAGCAATCGGGAGCCTCTGCTGGGTTATCTGGTAACCTGCCTGCTCTCAAACAAACATGGGTTACATAGTCACTAGTTCAGAACTGAAGGTGGGATCCAGTTTACTTACAGTTTCACATCATAAGTTTACTTGAAACAGACTCAAAGAAACAAGAAGACAAAAAAAAAAAAGATCAGTTCATACACTGCTGTCATAATTTAACTTGGCTTCTGGCTTTTCCCATCACCCCCTTACTCACCCAAAGCCCCTTGCCCCCAATAACAATGCAATTAGCAACAAGAATCCCATTTTCCTTACTGGAGTGCCATTTTGAGAAATAACAATCAGCTCATTGTCAGGGGCCCCTAAGAGAAGAATTTATTGTTTTCATTTAGCTCATTAGCCTAAACTCTGCATCTCATTATAGAGCTCCTGCAGGGCCTCCTTATTAGAGAGTGCTGGCTAAGCATTTTGAAATCTACTTGCAACAGGGCTGACAGTAACTACCACTGAATTTCAGCTTGTTTTGATTTTGGTCTTTCAGCTAAACAATCATGCCAGCTGCCCTCCCTGACCCAACTTCCCTTGCTCCTCTAGCCAGAAAGAGTTGTGATTCCCTCGTACTCAGCTAATGGAAACCACGTAGTACTAAACTACTGATGGATATTGTGAGGACTCTTGCCCCTTCTAAATGGAAAGGAAGAATTACTTTCAAATGCACACATACATCAACACACTCTAAGAAGGCAGGTCAGTGCAGAGATTTGAAGAACAGAGAACAGCGGCTCAAACAGCTGCAATATTTGCTTAAGGTCTGGACTGTTCTAGGTATGTTGCCCTCATTTTATTGCAGCACAACCTTGGGAAGTACTACAGGTTCAGAAGGGTCAAGGGTCTTGCCCAAAGTCACACACAGATCTAGGAGATCTCCAGGCCACACTGTCCAGTCTGTTCCTCTCCCCACTAGGCCTGTCAAGGGTGTTAGAACTTTCACTGCCTCAGAAATACAAGTGGCCACATCAAATCACAGGATGCTTAATGCCATCTTAAAGGTCTCTGATTCAGTAGGTCTGGGGGGAAGGCTGGGGACTTTATGTTCCTAACAAGGTCAAGGAATTCTGACCCTGGGTGCCCTGTAATTACACTCATCTATACATATAAATTCTTGGTAGGATTGTGGGATAAAATAGCAGGACATCTTGTTAAATCTGAGTTTCAGATAAACAACAAATACTTCTTTAGTATAAGTTTGTCCCATGTGATATTGCCATTGCCCATCCTGAATGTGCCGAGCTATCTAGGCCAGAAGGTAATCAAAACATTTCCCAGCTGTGAATGTAAGTCAGCGGTACAGTATGCTTGCCTAACGTGCAAGGCCTTGGATTCTATCCACAATACCCCAAAATTAAAAATTATAAATATTTAACTCTTTTCAATCTATACAGCAGAATGTGTGGCAGCCAGAGAGGGCTGAAGCTGTGTTGGAGAACTGGGGTCCTGCTTACTTTACTTTTTGTTTACTTCTACTTATCCCCTCACCTGCTAAAATCCAATTCTTCCAAATCTGCAGTTTCAGAAGAATGAAGTGAGGCAACATTTTTGCTACTGCTCTTCTAAATCTAAAGGCGAGCCATGCTTGCCTATTAGAGCATCCAATCGAATGTCACATTATTCTCAGAAACACATTCAACATTTCAGTTTTGTTCCAACTCAATACTATGAAAAATTGGCTCTCTTTTACACTGGCATTACTTTAAGAAACTTTTTAATTTTAAGAATACAGCAGGTAAATATTGAATTTGCTGCTCAGCCAATTACTGTTTGTGCTGGATAGCTTTAGTGTCAACTTGACACACCTGGGTTGAGGGAGCCTCAATTGGGGGATTTCCTCTATTGGACTGACAGGCCCGTGACCATGTCTGAGGGGCATCTTCTTGATGAGTGATGTAGGAGAGCCCAGCCCACTGTGGGTGGTACCACCCCTGGGCAGGTGGGCCTGTGTTGCATAAGAAAGCAGGCTGAGCAGGGGCCAGGGGAGCAAGCCAGTAAGCAGCGTTCCTCCATGGCCTGTGCTCCAGCTCCTGCTTCCAGGTTCCTGCCCTGAGTTCCTACCTTGGGCTCCCTGATGAACTGTGACCTGGGAGATGTAAGATAAATAAACCCTTTCCTCCCCAAGTTAGTAGTGATCAGAGTGTTTTGTCACAGCAATGAAGAACAAACTAAGACACTGTTGTTTGTGCAGATTTCTGGCTCATGTTTCTGCTTTCTACTGGTCACTCACTGGCTCCTCGGGTGATGACAAGATGTCTCCAATGGAGCTAGCCTTCTTATTGGGAATGTCTACATATAAGAGAGGCGCTCTCATGATGTCTGCAGAGCAATGGTGGGCACTAATGGTTGCATCAGCCACAGGGCTAGTCTTTGTCCTAACAGGCAATTAGCACCAAACACTACAGCTGGGACGAGCCTGACAACAGTGGCCTCTCCTAGTCCCTGTTCAATTATGAGTGAGCTACCAGAAGCATGAGACTAGGCAAGGAGTCAGCAATCAGGACAATCGCATCCAATCTAGGAAGCATTGGGGGGCACCTGCATTCATCAGGGCCAGGCAGAACCCCCTGCTGTGATGGAGAGAGCGCTGATTGAAAACATGAGTGGTACAGCCCCTGGCCCTTGCTTCCGTCCCCCAAGGCAGGGCTGGCCCAAGACTTTAAGGGATGGAGCACAAAGCACACTTACCGGAAGGTCTGCATAGAAGTAGTGCTTCCTGTCAAATAAGGACTTCTTGTTTATGTGGCAGTTCAGTGCCAAGCCTGTCATCACTGCAGCTTCTACACATCTCCTGTTGAGAACCTGCAGAAACATCACACAACAAGCTTCTTTCAGAAGCCAAACAGACACTTCTCTCCAACACAAACAGCTTCTCTGAATATTCAATGGGGCCTGTCAACAAGTGTAGTCTCTGGGTCTCTGGGCAGCTTTGCTTCACAAGCTGGGAATCAGAAAAATAGTATTAAAAGAGCATCTAGTGCAGCAGTGGGTCCCAAGAGGCACTTAATGAACTGTCACAGCTGGGACCCTTTCCCCAATACTTGGCATTAGTTAACAGAGTCTAAGAAAGGCTCTGTAGAGCAATTACTACATGGACTAACGTCCTTTCACTCCCTCTCAAACAGAACAAGAAGCTGGTAAGAATCATTGGAAGGTACTAGTTCCCAAGAGGAGGGTCCCACGGGCACCTTAGTAAGCTGCTTCCACTTTGGTGAGGTGGGACCTGTTGAGACACAGGTGAGACACAAGTGGCTGATGGGGTGGCTTTACCAGCAGAAAAAAAAAGAACAAACTTCTAAGAATGATACAGCCATAGCCATTTCCTCAGGGGCTGGGGATGTGGCACTGCCTCCTCCAGGCCTGACCACCTCCCTCAGAGGGCTCTGGCTGGTGTTGCCCTCACTGCCCTGTGCTCTGGGCTTGGCAGGGCTCTCAAAGCTTCCAACTTCCTTTGGACCCAGGAGACAATGAGGAACTATCCCAGTCCTAAAGACAGAAACAGCTTTTATGAATTTTTAAAGTTCTAAATTAAGTAAGGACTAGACAGAATGGTAAAGAAGGAAGCGTTAAGTTCTGGAATGATGTCCAGTCCCACTTCTGTTGTGAATAGCTTTGTGCCATAGAGCCTCAGTTCCTAAAGAAGGGATCTGATATATGATAGCATTTATATCTACTAGTATATGTGGTACTTTCCAGTGAGGTCTTTTTTTACATCAACTATCTTAGTCTCAAAAGCAACCCTGTAAAGAAGAAGGAATTATTATCCCAATATTTTAGAAAATTAAGACCCCAGAAGACTTAAGAGACTTGTCCAAGGTGCCCAAAGTGATAAGCAATGAAACCCACGCATGCTGTTGCCTGGGTGGCAAGCAGAATTCCTGTAGTTCAGGGATTGGCTCTCTAGGCTGAGCTGCTGTGAACTGACTAGTCAAACAGACTTAAATTATATGACAAAACATAAGATAGATCTCTACTTACTGCCATACACCCCACCCCCCGAAAAGACCAATAAATCTCCACTAGGGACAGCATCACACTCCTCTTTCTTGGAGTCCAGGTCACAAATGGAGCCATCTCCTAGCTTCCTTTCCAAGTTCTTCCTTCCCAGGCTAATCATATTGTCAGTCTTGCAATAAAGATTTTCAAGAAAAGATGTACATGGGGACTAGTTACTGATGTGTTTACTTGCTGCTGTTTGACGTCTCACTGAACTGTTGTTATTACAATACAAATACAGTTAGTGGAGAGCCTGACCCAATGCGTCTGGTGATGGGATCAAGGCATACAGGCTGTGATGCTGGAGCTCTGGCCCTAGGCTACACTTTCTCTGAGGCTGGGCCACAGCATGGCTACTCAGACATTCTCTACCTCTCTGGTCTACATCAATTTTTGGTTGCCCACTTCCACTGATTTTCTAACTTCTGCATTCTCTCATATTTTGGCCTAACCTGCTTCCTTCCCCTAAGCATGAAGAGAACACAGGTCATTCTGCCTGAGCATGCAGTCGTTGCCCATTCCTGACACCAGGAGGGTGTCTAGAGTTGTGGGTGATCACAGACTCTAACTGTGCTCAAGTACACAGGCACTTGATAAACTATCTATTTCCAAAAACTAAGAATGCAGTAAAACACAAAAACATTAGAGCAATATTGAATATACTTTAATCTTTTTTTGATGATTTAGGAGGCTTGAAGTACTTCAGGGTCAGAATTATAAACATCAGTCATCACTGCACCACAGTTGCACAGAGGGGCTAGTAAACAGAGTGCCAGCTAAAAGAATGCCAAGAAAAGAGAATTTATTATGATCTTAGTCAAGCTGTTTGTGACAGATGGAGGGCCAGGTCAGCATGTTCTGAGGACAGGATGCAGAATAGAAAATTCAACTTGAGCTCTCTTCATTCCCAGATACTTCCTGAATGTCTACAGTATACCAAACATCAAGGACACAGAGATAAATAGGACTGGCCCATGTTTCTGCCCTCAATGAATCTGTGAGGATGAGAAAAAACCTGCTAGAATCTCTGATGCCCTTTTCAAGGCTACATTCCATATGAGGGTGATGCTGCTAAAAATGTATCTTGTGGCATTTTGTTATCTAAAGTCTCTCAATGGGCCCCAATGGCTCCCATGATAAAGGCCAAGCTCTGGCAAGTTCTAGCTCCAGCCTACATCTTCGGTTTTGTTTCACCATACTGCCTGCCCTCACTTCGGCCAGTTCTCCTATACAAACCTGCAGATCTTCTGACTCTCTGCCACCTTCGCTGAAAAATCTTACCGAGATGCCACCATTTCTGCTAAGCCAGCTTTACTATCCTTCCTCTGCACTGGTTTTTAGTTTCCACACACTTCCATTTGTGCTTCTATCACAATGCACTGAATCTATGCACACCTATTTCCACATAATCACAAATTTAATAAGAATGGGAACTCTGGCCATCCTCGTATCACTGAGCCTATGACAGAATCTGAAAAGAGTAGTGCTCAATTCATATGTGCTGAACTGAAATGAGGACGGCAGTAGAAAGGGTTCACAGAGACAGCGATGAACACAGACTCTTCAAAGTGTTATTGGCCATCTTCTGACTTTTAGGCTTGTTTCTGAAAGTGTTCTAAGCAACAGCTAATCTAGTATGCTATTTTCTTTCAGTAGCTAACTTCACTGACTATAAAGGTCATAGGGTTAGCCCTACCAACTCTTCCATGGAAGTCCGTCCACCATCCCTGGCACTCACACATGCAAATATACGGAGACTTACACCTTTCTCACTGAGCTTCAGGGACTCCACTTTGGTGTTAGGCATGATCCACAGGAAGAATTTAAGGTGTACTGGTAGTATATAAGGAGGGATGCTGTGCATATCACATACATCTGTCATGTTGTCCTCCTAACAGTCTGAACTGTTATGATCTCATGTTATAGAAAATGGAGGGACTCATCAAGAGTAAGTCATTTGGCTGAGATGTCATATACAGTAAGGAGCAGAGCAAGGAAGTCAGACTCCAGAACCCAGAACCCAGGCTCTCAACCATTATACTCAATTTTGAATCTTCAAAGAATAAAGTGGGTTGGTTTTAGCTCTTAAGACTACCGGCACCTGGCTCTAGTTCCAGAGCAGCACCTCAAACTAAATCCTGTTCTAGATAATTTAAGGCACATGCTGCTTTTAATATTTCTCACCCGATTCTAGCTCTATAGGTCTGTTTCCAAATGCTGTGTTCCACAGACACTATATTCTTCCAACTTTCTAAAACACTCAATATACAGTCTTCGGCATGTAGAAGGATTGGTAATAGGTGGACCCATGGGTTTTCTCAATTGGCAAAGAATGCTTCATTGCTAGACTTCTGACACAAGCACTCTTGATGATTTTATCAGCTAAAAGGTTCATTCTTTTTTCTCATCAGAAGACAAGAAAGCTATGACAGAGTAGGGGATGAGATAAATGTACAGTGGATGGTCAATAAATTTTATGACTAGCAGAGAGAACCTGGGTGGGTCGTAGCATGGAAAAGGAAAGCAGGGGTGTGGGTGGTGGGCAGGAGTAGGACAGTCTTAGAAGACTCACTGACTTGGCCTGCCCGTAAAGTACGAGAAGCACCATGACCGTTAATTTGTTTGGAGCCTAAAATATATCAGTACAGACAGTACAAACAACCCAGAAACATGCCAGACAGCTCCAAGGTGAGAGTATACCCCAATGTGAGAAACTGTCTTCAAGTTCTGAAATTCATTTAATGTAACTAAACAAATGTGTTGTGCTCAACAGACTTCCATTTAATGCAACTCCTGACACCCAAAACAATCACCCAAGTTCCTCAATACATCCTGACTTCCCCCTTCCCATTATTGGAGACTCCAGTCAAACTTCACCTCTTTCCACCAGGGTTTTGGCCCCTACACCTGTCTAGAGGCTCCCCTACCTCTAGGATTTCCTCTATACCACTCCAGGAGTAGCCTTTGTAAACATCAGTGTGCTTCATGATCCAGCTGAACTGCCCTTTGGGCTTCCTTTTCCTCCTTCATCCCAACCTAACACTCACATGCAGTCATGCTATGTGTTCCTCTGGGCAAACTGTTGCTTCTGCTGGAAACACCCTTCCCCGTGTGCTTGAGCAAGGCCTAGGCATCTGGCAAGACCCTTGGATGTCACCTCCTTTGCAAAAGTTCTTTCCCCATCACTACCTCAGTCAAAGCAATCCTTCTTGGCTCCCACAGCTCTGAGGGAAGCTCTGCCCCCTTCAGTGACCAAGTTCCCTGGGAACAATCCAATCGTTCTGCCTGTTTCTTCTTTTGTCATCAAGCTGATTAAACCTTAGCTGAGGTAATAAATAATTTAACATTTCCTTTATTAACACCCCCAAAGGAAATGTATCAGGCAGGAAAAGGAAAACATTCTTAGTACATAAAATAGAACAAATTAAGTGCAGAGACTTCATTATACAAATGACAGAAGGGTGGAGATGTCAAAGAGGACACAACGAGTCCTCTCGGGGTTGCACAGACAGGAAGCAGCATGGGGCTTCCGGAGAATACTGGGAATGTGGTGGCTCTGTCTCCCAAGAGCTGGAGATACAGAAAAGACCCACCTCTACTACCACCCACCACAGATGCTGATCCAGGCAGAGAAGGAAGGAGATGTGCCCTGTTGCTTCATTCCCCTTACCCACCCTCTTTCAGCAGAGCCTCCTGTTAGCTGAACCCAGTAAGGAATCGGCTGACTCTGGGCACTGGATCTACACCAGGATGAGCAGGGGAACGGGAGGCACGGACCTGAACACTTGCAGGCCTGACTGGAATGGCAAGCACATGCATTTTCACATCCATTTCTGTGACCTTTCTCTTGATAAATAATCAATAAAACGCTGAACTCTCAAGTCTGTGCAGTTAACAGAAAACAGAAAACTCTGTTGGCTCCCTTTGTACCTACTAGGAATGATGAAATACAGCTAGTTTATACGGAATATATGCAATTGCTCAACCTGATTTGAACTGAGCTCTGAGTCTACATTCAGGACTAGGAGAGGATCTGCTGAGCAAATTGTCAGAATAAAGAGGACCCGGGTTCGATTCCCAACACCCACATGGCGGCTACGAACCGTCCTTAACTCTAGTTCCAGGGGAATCCGAAGCCCTCTTCTGACCTCCAACACGGGTGCACTCACATACATGCAGGCAATACACTCATACACATAAAATAAAATTAAAAGAGAAAAAAAAGATTATATAACTTAAGTCAATAAAACATTCTCTAGGATTTGAGTATTTTCATGTGAAATTGTACTAATTACAAATATATCTGCTCATTAAAGCCTGTTTATTAAAGGACCTATATACCATGAAGTATTTTGGGTGTGCTTCAAAGGGGAAAAAAATGCATATCTTTCAGAGTAGTCGGCAACTCACCCCATCCCTCTGCCCTTCCTACTCCACCTTTATCTGGTAAACCATGATGATACAATACCCACAGTCCAGTGAGTATCATCAATGTGTCCTTATAAAACTGAGGTGACAAGGCAACACTGTATCATCATTCAAAATCCAGTTCCTGAAGCATTAAAACAAAGACTATAAGGGGATACTTTCCAAAAAGCCCAAATGGCAATTACTCTGCGAAATTTATGCTATATATGACAAATCTGATAATTAGGATATAGCATGGTAAATGTCTTAATTTATGGAGAGAAAGTAATTAAAATTTATTAAGTAAAAATAAGGCAGTAAAACAGGCCTTGGTCTTACTGCTAACCATAAATTTGTCTCAAAGCCTGAACTCCCTCTGATTCGTATTCAAAGCAAGTTGCCACATGATAAATTTTCATTACCATAGAGAAAATGGTTCCCTGCTTCCTCACCCCTATACCTTTTCTCACCATTGAACCCTTTTATCATACCCAAAACAAATACAATTGCTACAATACATAAGCTTGCTGAAACTGGTCAGTCAGTTAATTTTAAAGTATCATTTTAGCACTGAAAGAACTGGTTGGTATATGCAGTGATTAAACATATACATGGATACTCAATAAGTTATATGTGTTCTCTATGGGAAAAGAAGAAGGTGAATACTACCTTTCCTCTTTTATTTAAGTTCCTCCTTCACATCAGAGAACAATCACATGCTCGTCGCACAGGCAGTGATTCCTGGTAAAGGAAGTGCAGTGCGGTTGGCAGTCTCACTGCTTGCTTCCCTCTCCAGCCCTCTTTCACTCCTCGCAGGCAGTCAAAACGAAGGTAAGAATCCTTCTTTGGTCTAAAGGGCCAGAAGTCTCATTTTCCTCCTGTCTCTGCATACTGGCAAGCTCAGGCAGCCCACAGCCAGTTGCCATATCACCACCAGCTAAGACTGGGGACCAGTAGCCTCCACACTGCGGGCACTGGAGCAGTCTCTTTCGTTCTTCCATGAATTCTGGAATACTAAGATCTGAGACTGACCCTGGGAGCGCAAGAAAGGAAAGGATCCTTAGGCCTATGTCAGCCTGAAGTCTGCCTTCAACTTAAAAGAGTTCTCACATAAGACTGCATAGTTATTTTGATTTCACGTTGGGATTAGAGGTCAATGGCCCAACTACTCTTGTATAGTCTGATTTGTGGCCAGTTAGCCAAGTTAGATGGGAAAGTCAGAGAGTGGCTGGTATCAGTAAAACACAAGACTGCATGTGTAGGTCAACTGGTCTCTTTCTGTCCTCACAAACTTGTAGCAGTTGCTCATCTGCCATGTGGCAATGAACCTGATGTCCAAGCAGACTTTTACAAATACTTGAAGTGGGGCAAACTGAGTCTAAAAGACCTGAGTCTGAACCTCACTGTTACTACTGTAGCTGTTGGACATGACCTAACCTCTTCAGGTCTGTTTCTTCAACTGCTGAGGGAAGACTTTATTTTGCAAGACTGTCCTGTAAATCAAATAAAAAGGGTGGATACCCTGGTAAATACTTAGTAATGCTGGTTTCAGAAAGGACATGTTAATAAATGCAAAGTACACACCTTAGGTGAATCCTTCATTTGCAAAATTTTCAAGGACGCTAGGGAACCTAATGAGAAAAGGTTTAAACAGCTCCATAGATCTATTAGTCTAGATTTACAATCCAAGGTAAGGCATAACAGATGCTAAAATTATGTATTATGTCAACATAATATTTCCCCCTTAAACGATAACCAACACCTTTTGTGATAATTACTGTGCCGTCTCCAGTGGAACAGAGGCCATACTTCTTAATGTGTCAGGAAGCTCCCACTGCTTCATCTTCCGCTTTATAGTGAAGCACAATTTTCTGTATACCACTGTATGCTTGCCTGTGGCTGGAAGCAGCTCCCAGTCTCAGGTCCAAGAAAAGGACCTCACATGGTGCGGCCACACATCTGTGACGTCCTATCTCCTACAGTAGTAGCTGCTTTTGAAATTCAATGAGTTGAGGGAGAAAAGACTTATGAAGGCACAGAAAGGACACAGGAATCAAGGGAACAAAATGAAATCAATCCACCAAGCAAACAAAAAACTCATTGTTCTTTTTAACAAATTTTGGGATAGGTTCAATACTTTTTATTTATTATTTTTGTTTTATGTGTATGAGTATATTGCCTGCATGTATGTAAGTGCACCCGTGCAGTGCAATGCCCATAGGGTACAGAAGAGGCTGTCACAGCCCCTGGAACTGGATTCGAACCCAGGTCTTCTGCAAGAACAGCCAGTGTTCTTAACTGCTGAGCCTTCTCTCTAGTTCCAGGTCCAAGATTTTCATTAATGAAGAAGTATTTCTCCCTACTTAATTTCCAAATATTTGTCTTTCATCTTAAGACTTTTTTACAGCATTTAAACAGGAAAAGGGCTAAAATGTACAAACCTCTTCATTTCGGACTTGTAGCCATACTGAAATGGCAACTTTTCTGACTTGTCCTTAAGTTTACAAACGAAGCTGCATCTGGAGACTTGATGGAGTAGAATGACAAACTGCATCACTGAAACCTCAGGCACAATCAGAGGGAGTGACAAAAACACCAGTTTGATGAGTGAAGTACTTTAATGATCCAGGACGAGGTTGACTTTCTTCTGTATATATACAGAAAATTAGTATTAAATCGAAAGACTTGACTATATCTGAGAAAGAAACTGGCTTGAACCATCCAAATGCTAAGTACAAAAAAATGATGCGCAGCTAGGTATTCACTATTGGTATGAATAAGGAATTTGGTGGACAAAGCCCATGAAGAGCAGAAACAAATACAGGCCCTTCTATCAAGAGCTGCACTTGCTATGTTCAACCATCCCAAGAATGCCCTGAGAAGTGAGTCTAACAGTGAGTCTGAAGGAAAGGGAAAGGAAAAGTGTAAAAGGAGGGAAAAGGAGAGAGTGAAGAGACACGAAAAAAGGGAAAATAAAGACCACAGAGACATGAGAATAAAATGCAACGTGTAATCGTCTACTGGATTCTGGCATGGGAAGAAAACAGGATAAACTTGACTATGAACTGTGTCAGATACTGTGTCAGTGCTAGGTTTTCTGAGTGTGACTCAAACAGGAATCCATCCATGAGAGTGTCCTTGTTCTTAGGTGATGGAGGCTGAAATATTTTAGAGATAAAGTACTGTGGTACCTGTGACTTACTCTCAGGGCACTCTTCCAAAGGGGGGGTGATCTAGGTACAAGGTAGATATCACTGTACAGTTCCTTCATCTTTTCTATTAATTTGAATGGTTTCTAAATAAAAGTATAGGAGAGGGGATAAGGAATTGGAAATTCTCCTACCCGAGAAGACAGTGAGATGTCTCACACAAGACAGAGGAAGGAAAGGCGGAGCTGGAGGTGGGGCTACATAACCTGATTCTAACTAATGCTTCCATTCACTGTTGCTGAAAATAAGTTTTAGAAATGAATGTATTCTGTAACTGTATTAGGTATACACTATACATAAACTACCTGACCTGGAGACTCAGTAGGGTCACAGTATATATTCAGCCTCCTATGTAGACAATGGAACAGCTCTCAGTAAAATAAATGACCAACAACAACAAAAATCTGCGAACATGGAATTTTATAGTACCTACATAAAAGCCTAGTAGATCCTACATATAAATATCATACATTTGTATGTACACGTGTGTATTTTTTAAGAACATGAAAGTTTTTTTCTTTTTAAATTTAATATGTATTTCTTAATATTCACAAATGAATATAACGTGTTTGGACCAAATCCAAGCTCCCATTCCCTCTTTTCCAATTCCTTCCTCCCCTAAGATTTGTTCTTTTACCTCGTAGGGAAAAAATTTTTCCCAGTTATTTAATAGAAAAATACATTTAGTGGGGCTGAAGAGATGGCTCAACAGTTAAGAGCATATATTGTTCTTGCAGAGTCTGGTTGCCAGGACCCATGTCAAGCATCTCACAACCACTTGTAACTCTAGTTCCTGGGGGATCCAGTGCCTCTGGCCTCTGTGGGCACTGCACTCACATGAGCATAGCTACATATAGACACACATACATACACATAACTAAAAATAAAATAAAATACTTTTTAAAAGGAAAAAAAATTTGGCTTTCCCTAAAGTTCTGAGTTTTATTTTCTAAGACTTCTTCCATTCTGTTACATTACTCTGTAAGCATGCACGAACATTTCTAAATTTGTGCTTTTCTGAATCTATTATTGAAAATTTAATATTAATTGTTACATAGACTACTGTGAATATATGCCATATAAGTTATTCAGGATAGTACTATATGTTTACCATACACCCCCTTCCACCAACCCTATTGGCCACTATAAAATGAAAGTATGTGTTTACATTTTAATAATGCAAAGTCAAAAGCATGAGTATTATAATAATATCAAATAAAATTTATGTGCCACCTGAGAGTTTGGGAAGTATTTCATAGACGTGAATTTCTCTGTATAGATGTAAAAATGGAAGCGAATAAGAAATAAGGTAAATAAGCAGCTAGCTGGCTGTGACAGGTAAACAAAGGTTATAAATGACTACAGGCATTCTCAAGGTTTACAAAAAGCTATAAAGGAAAAACTCCCGGTTATACTTGGTTGGAAATGAACAATTAGCAAATACTGCAGAAGGGAACACAGTCTGGTTCTTTTTGCTAAGAATGGCAATGAGGCAATTCTCAGTCCTATTTTTAGGTAGGCTGCTAACCTCCCTGTCCTTGAGTAAATCAATCCAGCCTTTAGCTGCCTCACATATGGAGTGGGGTTAGTGCTCCTGACCTTGCTCATTGGGACAGCATGTACATTGGCAAATACTTCTGAAAATTCAAAACCCCACTGACAGTCACAGATTCCCACCTGTCTGCATTTCCTAAGGAAGTGGCAGAGCATGACAAAGACCCTTGATTAATTATACTTCTTGCTTCTAAACATATGAAAGATCTGTGCAGCAAAATTTAGAATGTAATATTTTAAGGCTCTTGGAAACACAAGCATATTTTCATTCCCACCTATTGTTCCTGCCCCGGCTCCAGTCCTTTCCATAGGACATGCCCAGGCATGGAAGGCTGGGAAGCACAAGGCTCATAGCAAGGACTCTCTGCCATGGGGAACAAAACGCTCTTCGAGGCGCCTAGCACAACTACTTAGCTCTGCCAGAATCACCAAGCCCATGTTTGTCATCTCTGGGATGCCAAGGCAAAATGACTTCCTAGCTTTGCCAAGATTCTAAAAAGAGCTGAGGGAAAAAATTCTCCAAGATGCTGTGGTATAAAGACAGCCAACTCTTCCCCACTCCGTGATACTAAACATGCATCTGAAGACGTGCAGAAAATTCTGACTCAGAAAGGCCCACCCCAAAGACCTCAAACAGGCCACTGTGATAGGCCTCCCTTAGACTCACAGACTACAAGTATATACTTGCAGTGCAGACAAAGAGTTCCACAGAACCCAACCTCAAAAGTGTCTCCCATTTCCTTCCAGACATGACGTAGAATCTAAAAGGCTAGCCTCATACTTCCTCTCCTCAAGAGCTCAGGCAATGCCCTTGTCCTACATTTCTATACGGCAGGCCTTTCTCGCTACACCATAGCCTCTGGTCCTCAGAAGGGTCACTTTTCTGACAAGTGACTTGAGAAAAGGAACTGGGCACATGTAGACGGGCTGTTTCTGCCTGAGCATTTCCATCACAGCTGTCTTATATAAACCCTCCTTAGATCAGCAGGCCCACATGGGTAGTGTATTCTCAACCACTCCAGCCATGTGGTCATTTTTTTGCAAATGCTCTTCCTTACAAATGGAAGGCCTGCAGTTGTGGGAAGCTGAGGTGAACTTAGGCTCAAAGTATTAGAAGCCATCTGGCTACATATCAAGTGCATTTATCAAACAAGTAATTGTCAATAATGAAGTAGACATGTTCATCCTCATCTACCTGACTAATTTCTAATGCTAATTTCTCAATTGGTTTTCACTAGACAGAGGAAAGGAGTATTATTTCTATTAACTCCTAAAACTGTACCACATCTTCTAGGAGGCTCTTTTCTAGTATTCATGAAACCACCTAGAAATCCAATAGCATCATGACACTCTGAAGTAGAAGAAATCCAAAGGAGCAGCTACCATAGCCACATATGCATTTCCTGGGAGGGAAGAGCTTTTCCAAATCTCCTGCAATGTTTTAAGTTCCAGAACTGTCTATGGAAGAAAAATGAATGGGACCCAGCTGCATGATTTCAGGCTGCATTTTATTACAGGCTTCTAGTATAAATCATCAGAACAAAGCCTGTATGAGCCACCTGAATGTCAGACAGAAATAGTGTCACAGAACACTGCTAGGTATTTTTTTTTAACTGCTACATATTTATATCAACAAAAGACCCCTAAGCTTTTACACTCCCAGGCATATTTGGTACTGTGTTCATAGTTTATTTTCTATATATCTCTACCTCCTTTTCTAACATTACAAATCGTGCACGCGTGCGTGAGCATGCATGCGTGCGTGCCTCTGTGTGTGTGTGTGTGTGTGTGTGTGTGTGTGTGTTGAGAGGGAGTGGGGAGGCAGAGGGAGGCGGGTAAGTGATGTAAATGCGGTCATCAGGTATTAAAATTTCAAAACATATTTGGTGGGAAGGTTGAAACAGGGTCCTACTCTGTAGCTCTGGCTGGGACGTGCTATGTAGGTCATCCCCAGCTGGCCTCCATCTCATAGCAATCCTCCTACCTCTGCCTCCTGAATGAAGGGATGAAAGGCATGTGCTGCCATGCCCAACTTGAACATACTTTTAAAATATTTTATTGATTTTTGTGATCTTCATACAATATAGTTTGATAGTATTTAGATCCGCGAGAGGGTAAAAGTAGGCGGGGGGAGCTTTGTGTGTGTGTGTGTGTGTGTGTGTGTGTGTGTGTTTGTGTTGGGTTAGACAAAGTCCATTTTAAACAGTTAACAATTCTAAGTATGATACTATGTCCTTAACAAGGGTTGCTGTACTCCCTTCTCATTGACGAATGTATTTTGAGGAGAAAGAAAACCAGTAAGGGAACATGGAAATGGGACAAAAGTCCTTCCTTCCTGTAAACATAATACTGAAGGTTTCTTGCTTAAGAATGAGTTCAGGGAGATGAGCGTATTGCCTGCAGACAGCCCATTACCAGAAACGAGTGCCAATGCCTAGAAACACAAGTCTGTGAGCTGTTCACCCAGGGACAAGGTTAGATGAAGTCCCTTGGGTTCCCCAGGCTTAGGATGGAGGAGAAAATGAACTCTCAAAGTCTTCACTAAGTCCTCCCACCAGAGCCAGCTGTTCCTCTTACTTCTATTGTATTGTCTTTTGTCAGTCCTTGAGAGGAATGAGGTGCTATCATTTCCACAGGAGTTAGGAGACTTGTTAAAGATTTAAAAGAAGATCAGTGCTAAAGTCTAGGCCAGTGCTAAAATGTCTCCCAAAGGTCCATGTGCTGAAGGCTTGGTTCCCAACTTGGTGTTACTGGAAGCTTTATGTAGAATCATTATGAGGTGAGGGTCTAATGGGAAGTTTGGCATCACTTTTTTAAATTGCATTTATTCATGTATTGGGAGAGGGAGGCAGGGGGGACCCATGTGATGTCAGAGGAAAACTCAGGAGTTGCTTCTCCTTCCATCATGTGGGTCCCAGGGATCAAACTCAGGTCATCGGGTTTAATGACAAATGCTGTACCCTCTGAGCAACCTTGTTCAGGATTATGGGATGCTGACCTCTTCCTTTCTCTCTCTTTCACTTCCTGGCTGCCATGAGTTGAATATGCTTCCTCTGCTAGATGTTCCCAGGATGATGTGATATACTGCCATAGGTCCAAAGCAGCTGGGCCAAGTGACTAGGGACTGAAACAAAATAAATACACCTTATCTCTTTTTAAGTTCATTATCTCAGGTATTTTGTTTCAGTGCTTTTATAAAGTTGATCAATGTTTTTAAGTATGAGGTGAACATGTATATTCTTATACATTTAAGTAGAATTGGAAAAGGCTCACATAATCCATATCCATGGCAAGAGGATGATAAAACGAGCTACAAAATGGACAGAGCTCAGTTTCAACCAGTATTAAAGAACCACCATACATAAAGAACTACATTGAGAGGGGACCCAAGGGAGAGGGAGCCAAAGAGGTAAAAAGGTGCCTTTCCTGTCCCATTCTGAGTTACCACATTCACAGCCATGGATGCAGCCCAAGCTACATGGTCTTGAAGTTTCAACTTTAGTAAATTCTTAACTCAGATTTTTAAGTTGGAAAGAACCTGCCCTGAATTGACAGTCTATCTCAAGCAAGCTTAGACCAAATTTACTAACTCTGTGGTCCAGGAATACTCAATCTAAAAGCTAAAGTAAAAAATAGCTGTACCACAGAATTGGAGCACTGGACTAAAGCCAACGGAAAAAGATTCCTCCTCAACCCAAACCACTAATAGATCCCTATCAGGCATGACTTCATAAATCAAAATTGCAAAACAACTACCTTTAACTAGAATTACTAACAAAAGCAGAAGAAAATCACTCAGGCATATTCATGTAGAATTACTATATACTATAAAAAAGCAGATTTAAAGTTTTTAAAGAAACAAATATCTGGATATATGAAAAATGAATATGCTGTTTTTAGAACAAGATATTTGAAAGAGAATAGAATTTCTATAAATGAGATACAGTGAAGTAAAAAAAAATCAATGGACTTGTTACAGAAGAGGTACAGTAAGAAGTGAGTCAGTGAATTGGAAGTGACTATAGAGAAAATTACCCAAAATGAAAGACAAATAAAAGATTCTAAAAGATTTTTTCATTGTTAACCACTATTTGCATGGTGATATGCATGCATACTGGCAAGCTGCCTAAGATCAAGAGTTTTATCCAGTACATGGGGTACTGATTTGTGGTGAATTAGGTTAGGTCTCCTTTTATTCATTTCTTCTTCTCTCTCTCCAGGTACAGTTCTCATAACCAGAGGTCATGACATACAGCACACATCCTCGGTGTTCATGCTGTGCAGTCAATGCCTCTGTATGTATAAGCAGCTGGGTATACATCTATAAGCATATTACATACATTTGTTCATGGTATTCATGTGTTGAGATATATTCATATGTTTACCTATCTGTAAAACAATAGTCATCTGTTTGAATCTGACCTCCTGCAACTCTGTCTATAATAGACACAGATGGAAGCTGTGATGGGTAATTTTGGTTGTCAGCTTGCTTGGATCTGGAATCAACTAATTGACCCACCTTGGTGGGTCTGTGGGGGTATTCCCTAAAGCATTAACTGAGGGTGAGGACCCTTTTTCGGAGTGAGCAACACCCTCCCTGGCAGCCCAAATACAAAGCGGTCTAAGGGCAAAGCGGGGCTGCTTCTGCTTGCTCACCTTCACTCCTTGTTGGTGAGCGTGTCTGTCTACCTTGCTGCCACCACTGCTGCCATCCTTCACTGTCAGCAGAATGGCGAAACAGTTTCTTCCGTCTTCCAACATGGACTGAGGAACAGCAGCTCTCCAAGGATCCTCCAGGCCTTGAGGGCCAGATTGGGAATACTGAGACATCCAGCCTTGTGAACTGAACAACTACCAGTTTCTCAGACTCCACTGCGCAGACGGCTACTGCTGGACTATGCAGATCCCGCAATGCAAGCCAATCTAATAACTCTCCCGTGTAACACACATTCATCCCTTCAGTTCTGCTCCTCTAGTGAACCCTGACTAACACAGAAGCTGACTGTTAAAAGGAGAGTAACACTGGTGCAAATTCGAGTGACTAATAATTACCCGTGGGTGGCAAGTCACAATAGCACATCTTTTATCTGGACTGAGCCCAGTGACTTTCAGGAATTCTTTCTACCCTAGCTAGTCACATAAGGTCTGTAGCTTCAAGAAACTAGCTGGCTCTCATACTGTCTGTGTACTTTACTTTGTGGGACACAGCTCTATGCAGAGCTTTGCTCTTATTTACTTTAACAAACACAGTGATCTGGTTTTCTGGGTTGGTGGAAATCAGAAATAATAATTCAGAAGTGGAAAATGAGCAAGAAAGGCTTCTAGAGTCAAACGCTGACAGTGGCTTTAAAAAAGAGAGAAAGGTGGGAGGTAATGGCTGCAAACACTAGGAGAAACACTGTACTAGGAAATCTAAAAAGAACAGGCTATTGCCAGCATTTCCTGGATCAGACAGCTTTGCACACCTCAATAGTCCTGCAAGACACCATTATATTACAGCACCAGCAGTAACTGATGTTGTTGATAACCTTAAGCAATCAAGTAAAGGTTGCCTCATGTTTGGTATACTCTATTTGAAAGTTAGGAAAGCACATAATACATTTTGAAAAGAAACTCATAAAGAGGATTAAAAATATCAAGAATTGGCTGGGCATGGTTGGTACACACCTTTAATCCCAGCACTTGGGAGGCAGAGGCAGGTGGAGCTCTGTGAGCTCAATGCCAGCCTGGTCTACACAGTGAGTTCCAGGACAGCTGGGGCTACAGCAGGGAGACCCTGTCTCAAAAAGACCAAAATATATATATGTATATATCAAGGGTTTTAGATGCTTGGAAAATCCTTTCATGCTTTCTCTTCATTATATATATTTTAATATATAAGTATATAAAAGAAATAGTCAAGATGTTATATCCATGCTCTAAGCAAGGTACTATCAAGTGGCCCCCCAAAGACCCATGAACTGCTTTTTTAGAACCTTAAACACAGAAATCCCTCTAAGCAACATACATAAAAGGATGATCAATCAACTATATGAAACAAACATACTGACGGAAGCAAAAGCATCACTATGAATGCAGTCGCGAAGGTTGCTTGAGACTGGATGAACGCTTGAGGAGGTGAAAATGGTTGTGATGAGGAAGGCTTTCAAGAAGCACTGAGAAATACAAAAAGGTCCATGGCAGGGAAGGAGTCAAATGCTCCCACATGAGAGGTGAGGTCACACTGCCTGCTGAGGACAAAAGTCCATCATTGTGATGGGTCATCTGACTTCATGAGAGACATCCAAGAAATGTCACTAAGCAAGTCTGGACTGCTAGAAGAGTTTCAGAGCTAAAGAGAACCTCCACTTCTCTAAGTCTGAGCCCACAGATAAACGTTTTTATTTTTATTTGATTTTTAATTGAATTTTTGTGAATTTCCTACAAAATATTTTTATCCTATTTAGACTCCTACTATCTGTATTCCTCTTAATGCCTCCTGCCTGATTTCATGTTCTCTGTCATATACATTAAGGCCTACCAAGTGAAATTTGTGTCCCCAAGTGCCCTTAAATATGGGTCCATCCACTGGAATCTAGTTAACCTCTAGCAGTATACCTTTAAAGAAAACCACTCTCCCTCTCCAAGCAGCTGCTGGTTGCCAGTAGTTCCTCAGCAAAGGTTGGGGCCTCTTACTCGCTTGCCTACTTTTTGCTGGGATTTAGATAAATTAGTTTTATACTGGAACGGGATACAGGGCAGAACATTTCATCCTTGAACACCAGATTCTACAAAGCAATGGAGAAATTCTGTAACAGTGACTCAGAGGGTGACTGGCATGAATAAAGTCTGAGAACACTATGTAATTATAACTTCTACAGATTACATTAAAGAAAATCAATGAAATGGAAAAAAACTTAATAGAAAACTGTCAATTTTGTCTTCTTAGCCAACTAAGTAAACAGCATCAAAGTGTGAATGGACATTGAATTAAAAATAGATCTGATTATAAATGAATGCACTTAAACACTTTTCCCTGATGTTTTCATGACTTGCTGCTTCATTTCTAAGTTTTAAGTTAAAAATAACTTATAATTATGTTTACACTTAAGGGTCAGGAAGGCCCGTGGGTTGCTAGATCTAGGGAAGTATTTCTAAACTGACTGGCCCTTAAAAACAAAAGTTATTAGTAATATCTTCTTTGTTCAGAGAGCAGAAATATTGCCAACTTACCTAACTTTAAAGAAATGTCATGAAGAAATTTTAAATAAATCAAGCCTAAAGTACTTTACAAAAGTATTCACATCCTCATCTTCAGGGAGATGGAACCTTTTCTGGTGCAATCTGCAGGCTTAGAGTCAAGAATGCACACAGCGCACAAGAAAGGGTGTGTGCATCACTAATGCACCCCCAGGGGGCGAGCATCTCACCACATTTATTCTCCTCTCCATGCTCCTTCTTCTTACTAACAATAGTCTATACTCCTGTGATAAAGCTCTGTAGAACACAGTAAACAACGTTCCAGTTTTCATTCCACAGCTGCCAGGGACAATTCTAAACATTTCTGTCCTGGAAAGCCCCAAATGCTCTTTTAGACAGGCTGATCCCAAGAAAAGAGAGCGTTTTTGCATACATGTGTGGGAAAAAAGCTTTTATTATCTTTTCCCAGTTCTGGAAGATTAAAAAAAAAAGAGGCATTTGTGGTTGCTAGGGGGTTCTGTGCTACATACAGATTAATGGCTTCCAGAGAAGCAAAACAAGAACAGACTTGCTGGTTTCCAGTTAATCTCCTTGTGGCACAGCCTGATCACAGAAGACATTATCTACTGAGCCACGCTGAGCATCCCTACTGGCTGGGGCAGCAAGGGCAAGTGTCCTCTCTTTCT
Source organism: Nannospalax galili (assembly GCF_000622305.1). Lineage (NCBI taxonomy): Eukaryota > Metazoa > Chordata > Mammalia > Rodentia > Spalacidae > Nannospalax > Nannospalax galili. The sequence continues at coordinate 2,210,107 of NW_008356258.1, forward strand.
TCTCCTACTTAAGGACCAACACTAGGAGTGGTCAGGCATTTGAAATCACAATGCATGAATGTGATGCCTTGGTAAAATCTCACCATTCCTAGAAATATTATTTGGTCAATTATGGAATGAGCAGACTTATAAATCCTATGACATTTTGGCTAATAAATATATTTTGTTTCCAATTTTCTTCCCATTTCACATCAATTTTCAAGAAGAAAAATTGGAATGATGCCAATAAACAGAAAACAGTCAACTCTAAATGAATAATCTAGGATCCTATTTATAGTTCTGCAGACAAATGATTAGTTAATAATTTAAGGGCAATTCTGTACCACAGTAGGAAGCTTTATTGGGTGAAAATAATGAACAAGGCTGCATCTTCGCTAATAAAAAGAGAGGAAGCTATCTCTGGTTTATCTGTAAACCTGCCAATAAGCAGCAAAATGGGCTGACTGACCTTTGCGGTCTGAAGATTTATGATGGAATTCCATAAAATTCTAAAACCAAGATAAAATAAGAAGATAAAAATGCCTGTGCTCCTAAAACCCATTCAGAAGAAGGGTCACCAACCTGGAACCAGAAAGGGGATGTTTACCCAGAGGTCAGGATGGCAGCCGTGACAGAGGCAGGCATGGTACAGACAAGTAATGGAGGGAGGGAGGGAGTAGAGTGCTATATTTACACAGACACATTTGTACACATGTATAAGTTTATAAATACTACATGCATGCACATTTACCTAATCGACACAGCCAAACTCAATGCAATAAAGAATCCCCCAGGGCCACAGCAGTGATGTGAATTTAAGACCATGTGATAGCTAGGGGTACTCAAAAAGAGTCAGGGCAGCACGGGGTCAAGAACATGAACTCAGAAGCCACACTACTGGCTTTTAATCCTGGCTTCTCCACTTACTTTCTAATTGCCATAACCATAGTAACTGCCTCACATGGTTGTTAGGAGGTGAAAACAAGCTAACCTGCCATGTAGTAAGCATTCTGTTAGCTGACCATTATTGTTAATGCAGCTGAAGGCACCAGCTGTGGGTGACTGAAAACATCCTAGAGCAAAAATCAAGGCTGTGAGGCCACCAGGGCTAGGGAGCTTGAGTGGCTCCCTAGGGAAAGCTGTGAGCCAAAATTCCCAGCCCAGTCAGAAAATGGGCCACCATTTAGAAGTGGACATAGAGGAGGCAACACACCTCAGGGTTGGAAAAAAGCTCTGAGAAATCAAACCCTCTGAACCTTGGATCTGGTTTGGGTGTGAGGCAGGACACTGGTACTACCTAAGCTGTGTGATAGCTGGGAGCTGAGAAACCCAGGAGCTGTTCATCCAATAAAGTCCAATGGCTGCCATGAATTCATCCTACAAGACAACTCTACAATACAAGGTAAAGTCCAGTCAAGTTGAAAATCACATTGAGCACAGATGAGAGCAGATGATAACAAATCCATACCTAGGACCATCCTGGCTAAAGTTTTCAGAGACAGAAAGAACAAATTACCTACAAAGACAGACTCCTCATCAGCAGTAGATGCCTGAGGACAGTGAAATCGCGTCTTCAAAGTGCTGAGGGGAAGTAAATGTCAACATAGAATTCCACACTATCATTCAAGACCGAGGGAAGAGAAAAACAGATGGAGAGACAAAACCTAAGAGTTCATCATCCACAGACCCAGAATGCAAAAGACACATCAGGAGAGTGAAATACAAGACATATGTGTTGGAAGAGGACAAACCAATGGGGGCTTCCTCAGCTTTGCGTGCCCAAACCTAAAAATGTATTTGCGTGTCTGTGAGGACGGACCGTCTTCCCCTCAGGCTACAAGGGTGACTGGTCTTTCTCCCTGTGCTCTGGAAACATCTGCTTTCACAGGACGCTTAATCACTCGATGACTTCCTCCTCCTTTGTCTTTATTCATTTAACCTTAACTTTTAATATCTTAACAAAATATTCAGCAAAAACCTTGAATTGATAAAGAAAAGCAGGAATGCCCTACCCCACCCTCCCCACCCTCCCCTCAACACTCAGTCCTGTTCCTGGTGGCAAGCACCTTCAGATCTTTGGGCTGTTCAGTGTGGTATTTATCTTCCCATTTTTAAATAATACCCTGCGCCAGAAGACCTTTGGAAAATCCATCACCTGCTGGCAAAGGCTGAGGCTGCTTGGCCATTTGCCATGACAAGGCTTCCTTAATCTGGCAAAAAAGACAGACTTGATAAACTGTCACAATGACATAGTGTACTTGTTTTTAGAACTTGGAGCCACAAGACTTGGTCCATCTCATTTCCAGAAGATAACTGGCATGATAACAACAGGAAACATTTTGCAATATTTTTATATTACTCTATCATAAGGGCTTCCCCATGCCTTAGTACTTTATTATAACTGTTTAAAAATAGAATATGCTCACCCCCAGGATAAGCTGAGTAACAGGAAAATCTGTATCAGTTAGCTAGGATGGTCATTCACTACACCACAGAACAGGGACTTGCACCACACACAGGAGCCTAAGTATGGATGAATCCAGATTGTACAAGAGTCTATTTCTCCTAAATTTGGACTGAAGGTGGGAGCTCTAAGGATGGAAGGAAAAGAGGGTCTTCATTGTTTGGCCTTGGAGAACAGGAAAAAAAAAAAAGAAAGAAATTTCACCAGCAGGAGACTGAGAAATTGGTACAGGCAACATGACTTATTTTTAACTTGTATATAACATAAAAAGAAACCTTGGAAAAAATCCTTCTATGACTAAAAATCTATCTCTTGGTAGCTTTAAATCTTTTACTTATTGCCTAATTACAAATAAACAACAGAACAATGACAACCCTACGTCCCAACCCCTCCTCCAAAAGAAACAAAGCAAATCAACTAAATTGGAGTCTACAGTGAGGAGAAAGGAGCCTCTAACTGGCCGAAACTATTCCCGAAGCATTTATTTTTCTTTTAGGAATTTAGAATGTGACTCCCAATTACAGTAAATAAGAATGTAGTCCATTTCCTAATCTGAGTTGCATCATAGATTTTGTTAGGTCAGTAGTCACTGCTTCTATTACTACTTAAAAAGTTTCTCCTTTGAGGACGTGTGGTTTTCTTTCGTTTCTAGAGCTTTCCTATACTTGATAGGCCTTCCGTTGGCTTTTTATGTATTTACTGCTTATTCTTCTCAGAGATTCCAGCTTACACATTAATCTCTACACAAGTACCAGATCCCTGCTGTCCCCACCTCCCCATTTTTCCCAGAGTCCTTTATGCTGGAGCTGGCTTTCCTCTTCCCCACAGGCTAAAGAGTTAGCAACCTAGATGTCCATGACTTCAGGAGGTCCTGGCCCTGCAAGGCAAATTTTGCAAGACTGCCTGTTTACAACTAGCATTATTCTACTAGCACACATGGAGAGCTCAGGGGCAGAAATCTAGATGAGAATGATTTATTTTCTGCTAAGAATTTTCAATATCTTCCGTTCTCCTCCAGCCTTAAGTGCTACTGTTGAGATGTCTAACATCTGATCCCAATCCTTTGCGCATAATCCAACTTGTATTTTCTTCTCTGTAAACTGTTTCAGGATCTTATCTTTGGCCCCAGTGTTCATAAATTTCATGACAAGCCTGTGTGTGAGGCAGTTTTTATTTTCTTTGGTCTGTAGGTCCTTTCCACTTGGACATACATGTCCTTCAGTTCATGGAAATGAATCTGTGTTATGTGATGGTTTCCTCACACCTGTTTTCTACCAATCAGACATTGAAATTTCCCAGATCAAGTCCATAGTTATTGTTCAGTTCACTGCACATTTGTTTTCAGGAAGATTTTGTTGACTTTATTGTCAGACTCTTTTGGGGTTTCTTTGGGAGACAGGGAAAGGCACCATAATTTTAATTTCTAAGAGTTCACTTTTATTTCTGTTATTTCTTTAAAGTTACATTCTGTTCTTGTCTCAACGATGTAGCCCCCTTCTCTTATTTCTTGGAGGACTGCTAAAGCTTTGAAGGATATTTTTAACCCTTCTTTTACATTATTTACTGCCTCCTAGTTCTTTTAGCTTTTATTATTATTATTATTATTAAAGATTCTGTCGTGTTGGAGAATTTCCTCAAATGTCTGGTGATTTGTGGTTGTCAATCTACACTGTAATGTGATTTAGTAAAATGTTCATTTAAGCTCTATGTGACCCTTCCAGGCTTGCTGACTGGTGGGCTTTGCTTGAGGACAGTCACAGCTAGGTGGCTTTCTACTGAGAGACACATGCCCCCAAGGGTCAACATCTGAGACTCTACCTTTAGCACACATAATCTCCATAGACATTCTTACAGATTCTCGTTTTGGAAAGGAAGAGGAAAGATGGACATACCAGAACTTCTAAAAACAGAGATGAGTAATGGACACCCTAGAGTTCAGAGGGCAGACACCAGTGGCTTTTGCATTGCCGGTGATACATGGAACATGTTCTGATTCCTAGTCATGTTCTGGTTTTCTTCTGGTCTTAGCACATTCTATTGACTTTTTAGTCAATTTGACAAACTCCTGTCTCTGCCTACCCATCCCAAAATGTCACCCAAGGGAACAAATGAAGGCAACGAGAGAGAGAGAGAGAGAGAGAGAACAAGAGAGAGAGAGAATAAAGTGTATACAGAAAGACAGACATTAGGGCTAGAGAGATGGCTCAGCAGTTAAGAACACTGGCTGTCCTTGCAGAAGGCCCAGGTTTGAATCCCAGCACCCACATGGCAGCTAACAACTGTCTGTAACTCCAGTTCCAGGGGATCTGACAGCATCTTCTGTCCTCCATAGGCACTGCACGACAAGGGTGTACTTACCTACATGCAGGCAATACACGCATACACATAAAATAAAGATAAATTAAAAGACAGACATTATACCAATTTAAATAATAATCTTGTTTTTACTAAATCAAGAGATAATATCATACGCTTTGAATGTTCTGAAGAAGTATTTACTGACTGATTTTGAAACATCTTAAAGCACTAGTTTTAGAGCCACTTGGGCATCTGTAATAATGGACTTCTCTTTAACAGGCTCCCAGGGCAAAAGAAATTACATATAGACAAAATGTGGCCCATAGAAAAAGACTTTCACTATAACCTATATTATTTTGACTGCCTTTTTCTATCTTCCTATATGATAGCCGGAAAACAAATGGTCACTACTTTTTGAACAAATGTCCTCTATATAATGATACCTTTAAAAAAATCTTAGCAGCCTTCTCTTCTGAAAATGAAGTAATCATTTTTATTAGAAATAATTTTGGGGGGCTGAGATGGCTCAGCAATTAAGAGCACTGACTGCTCTTGCAGAGGACTGGATTCAGTTCTTAGCACCTACATGGTGGTTAACAACTATTTGTAACTCCAGTTCCAGGGGCTCCAATGCCTTCTTCTGACCTCCATGGGCATTACACCACACAGGTGCACTTGCATACATACAGACAAGACACTCATACACATAAAATTTAAAAAAAAAACTATTTAAAAGAAACAATTTTGTTCAATATACTATTATTGATGATTTGATTTTTTCCATGTATATGAGGACAAGGGGGACCAGGTTAGTTTGTAAGCTAGATTACCTAACTGATAAAATGCAGATAAGGAGACCAACTATTGTGTGTAGCAGCTACTTTTACTGTCACTGGCAACATAACTGTGCTTAGCCACCAGTCACTATGTATAATACTAGCAGGTTAGATTTATGGAGCACTTATTACTTGCAGTGGCTAAGCATTTTAAGAGCACTGATTCATTTAATTCTCATACAAAGCAAATGAGTTAAATATCTTACCCTCACTTTCCAAGTAAAAAACTGAGTCAAAAGATTAACCTATCAACATGCAAATTCTATTCATCTCAATGAAAACTTTATCTTTAGCATTTTCCTAGGCCACTAAAACATCTTCATAAACATTATCATTGGCTTCATAATGCTCCACTGTATAAATTTATCATAATTTATGCAACCATCCCCCTACCACTGGGAAATTCTGGTTGTTTCCAAAGCGACATTATTACAGTCCTACTATAGACATCTCTGGAGGTAAGACCTCACCCGATTTTTAAAATATTATTTTCTTAGAATACACTTTTAAAAGAATTGGTGGGCCAATAAATACTTGGATGAATAAAATATACAAATTGCTATCGTTTTGTCTTAGGAGATTTTCTTCTTGCTTTCATGCTTACAAAATGTCTTCCCATCTTAAGAACAAGTGAACATTCTCCTATATTCTATTTGTCATTTACTTTTATATTTAGCTTGTATATCTGAATTTTGTTTTTATGCATATTTACTTTTATTTTTAGCTTGTACACTTGAATTTTATTTTTATGCTACGTATTTTTTTCTCTAAATAGCTAGATTTTAAAATGTTGATGAATCATTTGTGTAAAAATAAGACATTAAAAATATATATTGATTGTTCCCCTTCCCCCTTTCTATCACGGCATTCTACCACTCCTCCCAGGAAGCCTGACCTGCCCCCATGGCCATTATCAGCTCTGTGCCTTCTCTGATTTTCTAGTTGAAACACGGTATCTAGTACTTCAAAGCTAGCATCCAGCTATGAGAGAGAATATGCAACGTTTGTCATAGGAAGGGTTAAATGGAGAGTGGAATGGGAGGGCAGGGCAGAAGAGGGAGTTTAAGGAGAGATAATGAACCCTAAACGCCTTTAGAAAAAGCCATATGGAAACCTACTACTATAGAAGCTTCTTAAAGTATGTACATTATAAAAAGAGTAAAATAAGTTACCTTATAATGGGGGGGGCACAGGAGTCCTATAGACCCTCAAACTGTATTAGTCATTGCCCAGCTCTTAGTTACCAACCAGAACCTCACTGTAAGACCCTATAGCTGAAGACACTACATACATGAGTCACAGGACAAACAAGGAGAAATCAAGTGACTTACTTCAAAGCCTCATCTCTATTGGCTAGCTTTCATAGTGCTAGAAGGTGCTAAGCATGCTACCAGAAGGAAAAAATATTCATCAGTCTTACCCAGCTGTGAATCCTGTGAACTACAACAACTGGCCTGGCAAGATATGCCCACCGGTGCCACAGTGGCACAAATATTATGGGAGTAACCAACCACTTTCTAATTGAATTTATGGTCAGCTTTGTAAGATGGAATCTAGAACTGACACTGATATCAGGCCTAGGAATCTGAGGCTAGATAGGTCAAAGAGCATACAGGAGACACTAAACCAAGTTTTCTACTAGTTATAGTAATAAACTGACTCCTAATGACTTTTTGTTATATTCATAGATTAATGCACCTCTCAACTCTCAATAGAGAAGCTTCCTCATGCCGTAGATGGTGATTAAAACAGAAACCCACACCTGGCCAATGTGCAGGGAACAAGAGGCTGTAGAGTGTTTATTCCTGAATAGAACACCTGTATCAAATTCTGCCTCCCAAGGCTCAGGGATCATTGTGGGGGAGGGAGTGGAAAGACTATAAGAGCCGGAGGTGGTAGATGACTATCAGGAAATAGTTTTCCAGGAAATAGTTTCCAGTTTCCAGGAAATAGTTTCAGTTACTCATAGGAACTCACTGCAATGGTGACATAGTATGCACAAGTCCCATGCAAACTCAAACCAAACAAAATCCCAGCATAGACATGGGGAAGTGGGTAAGAAACCCCAATCCTACCTAAGGAACTATTGGCAACCTATGGCTGCTGGGAAGAGAGAGCCAGTCTCTTTCAAGTGTGATTCTTGGTAGGTCAACCAGGCTCCAGTGGATGGATTCATGCTGAAGGACATTCGGGAACATAAATTAGATTGTATAAGGCCTTATTATACATAAAATAGAGTACATTAAATTGGGTGGGGGGACACAGAAAGGGGCGGTGCAGATGGGGAGGGGATCTAAATACCATAAATTATATTTTCTAGAAACTGAAAAAAAATCAATTAAAATATATATATAGGAGAGTGATATCTAGAAGATAGGTAAGAGCTCTATTTGAGTCGCACATGGTGGCACACTCCTTTAGTCCTAGCAATCAGGAGGCAGAGGCCAGCCTGATCTACATAGTGAGTTCCAGGCCAGCTGTCTCAAAAAGACAAAGAAAACAAAAACAACAAAACCCAAGAAGCATGCTATTCGAGCATGAACGATTACTCAGGAAAACACGGAACAGAAATAAGAGCCAAATGACAGAGCATGTGAAACCAAGATGTCAAGGTTGGTAAAAAAACAGCTATGTGAGAATGCATATCAGTTCTTTTTTGCTACCAGAAGCAGGGCTATCAGAATATCATACCATGTTCATAGCGCTCAAAGAAGTGCTCTAGAACATTTTAAATCTAATGATAGGCAAATAAGAGGGATCTAAAATGCTTTAACTGATGATGTTTCATTCTAGGAATTTTCATGTTACTCTGTTCCCATACTAAACTAGGTCCTCCTCTTTAAGAGAAGTATTTCTGAAAAAGAGGCAAATCAGCTCTGCTGCAAGAACAGTCACTTAAGCTATTGAAACCATAAGCAATACTGGCTCTGATGAAGAAAATAAACCAGGCTTATGCAAAAGTGTATTTCTAGCCTTTTCCTGCCATCTCATTAATGTGAGCCAAACTTGCAATGCTCCAATATCCTCAACACCCTCACTGCTTTACTGACCTGCTTATCACAGAACAAGAACCTTCTAAGATACAAGACAAGAAGTCTTTCAACTATGTTAACCTGCTAGATATTTTTGAACTGTCTCTAGTATATGACTATATTTAGGCACAAGTGAAGAGTCTGTTGTCTGTTTACAAAAAAATGTGCCTATCTGCACATGGATCTGTTTCTAAATGTACACTGAGTACCCTACTAAGGATCATATTCCCAGCTAGGAAAACCTAGAAGGAACTCAGGGTTTATGCCTGAATCCTTGGTAATTAACTACCACATGAGGAAAAAAACTTGTCTAAATATTTTTTATTTCTACTGGGTCTTTGCCCAAGAAAAGAACTCATGTATAACTGAAAAACTGTTTCTTCTCAAGCAAACAAAAAATCTCTCTCCATAGAAAGACAATGTAAACTAGAAAGATAAATTGCATACAAGAACAGTCTCTACATCTGTCTTATACCAGTGAGATCCAATAGCAAATGAGCAGAAGCCTGGGATGGATGTGGTTTGGATGGATGGGATTCCTCTATGACAAAAAGTATAAATAAGGAAAAACGTTCTAAGACTGAGATGCTGCCCCAATATAATCAAAGCTCTGGGCAAAGCAGGCACATGGAAGACACTGGCAACAACCATCCAACCTGGACAGTTCAGTCAGCCTTCACTTGTATCTAAATGTCTGAGAGTGTTAACCACCCCCATAACAATCCCTGCCTACGTTACCCTCATCATTACCTGGTCTACACATTCACCTAAATATGGCAGAAAACCCCACCCTCAGTTGATACTAAAGGTCTTGGATAGACTATCAGCTATATATTAGCTCAAATATTTACACTAGTTCTTCAACTTTTTCTTCAAAATGCATTCAAAGTCCTGTTGATGCTTACACTGGGCTCGGTCATTCTTTGGGGTAACATGAGAATGAGTACCTAAATCAATAATTAGCTCATATTGTGGTTGGTCACTATTGGTTTTACATATACTATGCACTCCTTCCTTTGACTTCTCCATCTATCTCCCTAATTCCTACTTAGAATAGCTTAGACACCACCTTTTCCAGTAATCCTTCCTTAACCAAATGGGTCCTTACATTTTCTCCCAATAGCACTTCCTTTTGCTGAATTACATTCCTCTGCTGTGTCCCACCCTCTGAACATTACCTGAACAACAGTCATCACACTGCATTCTGCTTGTTTATAAGATGCATCAGCCTCTGAATTCCTTCAAAGGCAGAGATCTTTGCTCATCTTTATGAGAAGGTTTTTAACAGTATCTGACATTTGACAGGCATTTAAAACTATTTGTCAGATGAGTAAATGCACGCTATGAGTATGTTCAGATTTAGTAACAGAATCACAGGCAAGTCTTTATAAAACATCAATTCATCATCCTTATCCAAAATTTCCTACATAAGTATTTCCTAAAAGTCGTGTCCAGCTATTAAAACAAGAAAATTATTATCCATACTCAACATCACATAAACACTTTCTAATGAAAACATTGTATAAACAAACAAAGAAAACGCTTACCGGCAAAGTTCCAGGCAGAGATGCATCAAAAAAAGAAACCGAAGAATTTGGAGGTGCTGCAAAACACACTTGAGATCCAGAGAAGAGTTTAGAGTTGGAGGAAATCTGGGCATGAATTTCCAATCCTACCACAGCTGCCCATTTGTGTTCACTAAAGAGAAAGAAAATGGTTAAGTTCCATTTGTCAGCACATGTGAATTTCTATAAACCTAAATCTCAAATGTCAATATTCTATGTGTTTATGAAAATTTATCCTTATAATTTAAAATGTGTCATATTTTGTTGGTGAATAATCAAAAGTGATCCATAATGAACACTTACAACCAGTTTGGCAAACTCATTACAACACTGTATCAGGAAGGTCATGATATGACAAGCAGGAGAGTGATAGAGAAGAAAACAATTTAGCTTCTTAAAACAATTTAGAAATGGGTATCAAGTGATGGCTGTTTGACTAATTTCATTGTAAAGCAGGAACTTTTAAATCAACTGTTCCTTAATCACTTAGTAAATGACTTGGTAAGTGGATGAAGGCTATCTTCTGGTCATTATTAGAATTAACACAAATGGCAGGATTCTAGTACTAGAGAAATAATGATTAAATTCTCAACTACTTGCATTGTCGCTTGCAGCTACAATGACCAGTCACACAGATATAACGAATCAACATTACACAGCACTCCTGAAAACTTCTAAGTAACATTAAACCATCAAATGCAATATTTTTTGACCCTCCAAGTTACCTCCAATTCCTGAGAACTACTTTCAAATTTCTACATCTGCTCATACTTGATTGTGAGCAAAGCTAAGTTATGAAATGCTACATTAAGTTCTATCTGGTCATTCCTACTCTATTGGGCCAGTACACAGTTCTTTTCAGATCGTTATAAATGTTCTATTCCATATGAAATCTATGTATGCTCCTAACCTACTGTTCTCTCAAGCAGTTTTCTATATTATCTAGATTTTTGTTCACATGTACTCAATTTTATTTCGATCAACACATGAAGATCTACATCTTGTGTAAAAAGATCGGTTCCTTCTTTTTAAAATTTGGAAAGCAAAGCCTACAAGCGAGAGGAAATGAATTCATGAGAAACTCTGCATTCTGTATGTAATAAAGTATTTCTGCTGTTTCATTGAATGAAAAGGAGATGATCTAATGCTTTTGGACATTTTCCCCTCTCCTTTACTGAAAAGCTCAGAAAAAAAAAGCCAGTCTCAAAGAACAAAACAAAATATTAGAAAGATGCCTTGCTTCTGTATTTTTTTAAATTTTATTTATTTTTTTTATTTTATGTGTATGCATGTATTGCCTGCATGTAGATAAGTGCACCCGTGTCATGCAATGCCCGAGGAAGTCAGAAGAGGCTGTCGGGTCCCCTGGGACTGGAGTTATGGACAGTTGTTAGCTGCCATGTGGGTGCTGGGATTCGAACCCGGGTCTTCTGCACGAACAACCAGTGTTCTTAACCTCTGAGCCATCTCTCCAGTCCTGTTTCCGTATTTTTAAAGAAACTATTTAAATCTTATACACTGAAGTGTCAATAGCTGTTTAGGAAGTAACTGGCAGAATAAGCAAAACTCTACATAACCAAGAGGGCGATTTCTTCAATTGAGTACATCCTCCTAGGTCTAGCCCCACACGTTCAACGTAAAACGCCTCCACGGATAGGTGGTCTTTTGACTAATGACATTAAGCCTCTACTACCCAGGTCTTGTATATAAAAACTGTTTTCTACCATACTAGCCCGAGGTGACGTAAATGTCAGCTAAACACGACCCAGAATCTAGTGTCACAGACCCCCACTATTAGGGTTATCTATCCGGTTCCAACCTTCTGCCTGTGCAGGCAGCTCAAGAAAACACTTGCTATTTTTCACTAGTACGTTGTCCAAATATGCCGACTTAGAACAGAAGTTTACACGTGGGGGGTGGAGCTGAGAGGCCTGTTTCATTTTTCATTTAGGCTTCAGGGATTCACGCTATATAGGCGAACACCCTCCCGCCCACCAAAAACATAAGGGCCATCTTCTTCGCCCCGCACTTGCACTAGGCTCAGACGGACGGAAATAGTATGAAGACTGTATACCCTTTTCTCGACTTCTGGGCCGTGTGGAGGGGCTGCTGAGTCCCTGAACTCTGTCCCCTCGTCCTCTCGGTCGTGGGCAGAGTCGGAGTCCTACTTCGGAGGCGGGACCCGCGGTCAATCCACACTAAAGCCCAGCGTCTTCCAGGACAGCCCCACCGGAGCAAGGGCGCCGCCATTGCACCGCCGAAGTCCGGATCAGGTGACCTAGCCGCCCCTGCCGCAAGGCTTCCTGGGAAGCGTAGTTCTAGCAATGCTCCACAACGGTGTGCGCATAGACCGGAAGACTACTATTCCCGGCAACTATTGCCACTGGAAGGCTGCCGGAACTCTGTCGGGAAGTGGACCTGGGGGAGAGGATGGGAGGGTTTCTGGGTCAGGAGGCGTGACTCCTCCTAGCCCGGAGCTGGTGAGCTTTGTGGCTGTGACCGCGGGTGTAAGTGTGAGAGCTTGTTGCTAGAGGACCAAGAAGCCTGATCAAGGATTTATAACCCACTTAAGCTTACAAATTGAAATAAATGACTCTGACAATACTACGAAGACGTCCTAAACCCGTACCCCGTTAATTTTCGCTCTCTGCTGCACTTCACACAAATTTGTGTATTTATACCAATCATTGCTTACTTGTATGCTTGCTATATTCCTAGTCCGATTCTTAGGCACTGGTGATGCAGACAGGAGGACACTTAGGAGTGTCATTTTATAGAGTTTACATCTTAGGGAGAGAAGCATACAGAAAAGTGTTTTTCTTCTTTTAAATATGCTTTTATTGCCGGGCGAGGTGGCGCACACCTTTCATCCCAGCACTAGGGAGGCAGAGGCAGGCGGATCTCTATGAGTGCCAGGCCAGCCTGGTCTACGTAGTGAGTTCCAGAACAGCTGGGGCTACAGGGAGAACCTGTCTCAAAAAGACCTGGAAAAAAAAAAAAGAAAAGAAAAAAAAGCTTTCATGTAGGTAAAAAGCACTATATTTAAGCAGAAGTACTTGGAGACGAACAGACCTAGACTGAACTTTCATGAGTATTTTTACTTAATATTTTTTTTTCCTCAACCATCATCTGAAGTAATTTCCTCATATGCTAGGAAGCTTTGATGGAGATAACTGTCACAAATGGATTTCTTTTATTGTTTGACTTCAAAACTCATATCCCGGACTGGGAATATACGTCAGTCATACCGCGCTTACCTAGCATGCACAGGGTGCTGATTTCTACCTCAGCAAGGCGAAAGCAAGCGAACAAAATCCCTCATACCCCGTATGGAAACTCCAGGTGATTCTTTGTAGTTGAAAACATAGTCTGGAACAGCACTCTTTTTTTAATCATCTGATTATAATTCTTCACACAGTACTTAACAGTTACCTGATGTTTATCTTCTGTTTCCTCTGTGTTCTTCACGACAGTATTTCCAGAGTACAAAGTAGGCACCTCTAGAATATTTGGTGAAGCAGTGTGGAGAATGCATTTGACAATAGACAGGGCTGAATGCTGTTTAGAGGGTAGGTGTTCAGGAAAGTGATGATGAATTAGGGTAGTGATGGAGGCAAAGAGAAAGTGATCTGTTTCAGACAGGTGTAGAAGGTGAGATTGAAGAACTGATGATGGATTGGCTAGGATGGCGGAGGGGGGTGGTGGCAAGTAACTTCGGAGTTTCTGGCTTGTATATCTGGGTGTCTCATGTCATTATTCACTAAGGTAAGGAAGTCAGAAAAAGAACAGGTTTTCTGTGAAAAGGTATGTGTTTGGTTGTCTTGGAGGCTTCCAAGAGGAGAAATCAGACATTATAGATGCCTAACTGAATATGGAGCAGGAAAAAAAAAGATAGGCACCCTGCATTTTTTTTTTTTTTTTACTATTCTGACAAATCATTCGCTTGATACAAATTACCTCTGAAAGGACTTGGATGTTGAATTCTAGAAATAAACCC